>NC_141700.1:638168515-638518515 GCF_964263255.1 Lissotriton vulgaris | reverse complement strand
GGGTCTAGGTGCAAGAGGAGCCTCAAAAAGCATTTACAAATACTTGTACGGTCTTTGCGTTGGTATGGACCCCAATTTCGGACCCATTGGTGCTCGGGGCTATTGCTTTGGTTTTATATGCTGTCAAGGTTGGTTTGATCAAACGATTATTGTACTTACTTGCAAATATCTTTACTGACCCGGATTGTTGGGAGAAGACCATTTTGGAGTTAGTTGCTTGACTGCCCCAGAGTATCTTATCAATCCGAATGCCCAGATAGGCAAAGGTTCTCACCAGTTCTACTTGATTGCCATAGATCCTAAAGATTGACTTTAATTCTGCCTTTGATTTTAACGTAAATTTTGTTATCTGGACATTTACTGCTAGTATTCTAGATGTGCACAAACGTTCAAAGACTTCCAATAGGCAGAGTGTAGAGAGTTTGGTGCGTGCCAAGATCATCATTTGCGAACATAAGGATCCGTATGTGACCGTTCCCAAATTTGGGTACATCATCTGCAAGACTGATAAGCGACTTCCCTAGGTCGTTGGTATAAATGTTAAAATTGGATGGGGCCAGCAAGCACCCCTGTCTAACCAAGAGTGCATTCCAAATGCATTCGTGCCATATTTTAAGGACTCTGTGTTTCCAGTATGAAGACCTTTTACCAGTTTCAATAGGTACTTGGGGCCAGCATGGTCTTCCAACATTTGCCAGTGTGATCTGGTCCACGCTGTCAAAATCGGTCTTTAGATCAATAAAAAACAGAAAGTAATGCTTTCCTTAAAATAACATACTTCAAATACAAGTGCAAAACCTGACTGTGCTCTGGCCCCTGCAGAAGCCGGCTTTCAGGTGAGACAAACCATTGGTCTCCATCTATATTTTCAGGTGATTCAACAAGTTTCCCCAAAAATGTTTCCTGCGCTGTTCAATAATGAAACTTGGCCTTAATTTTAGGGGTTTTTGAATAGGGACTATTATAGATGTTTTCCATAAATCAGGAACCACACCCTCCCATAAAATATTATTAACAGCAGCAGTCATAGGGCTCAACCAAACATCCTGGATCCATTAAAACATATCTTGGAGAATCTGATGAGTGCCTGGAGCCTTTCCCAGTTTTTGATGTTGAAGAGCCTGGGCTATTTCTAATTTACTAAATACATCATTTCTGGAGAACCTATTACACTGAGGGACCACACTTAGTTTGTTTCTGAGCAAAAACCTGTAGATTCATTTTTACTCTTGCTAAATCGTCCTCGAAGGTAAGATGGCGGTCTGTCCGTAGACCGCGAAAGCAGCACTACGTCTGAGCTCCGCATACTAGCGAAGTAATAGAGGGAGAGCTACAACTTCTGCTAATTTTCACGCAGCCCTTAGCTCCTACTTTACAAGCTGGTCAGGGGGAAAAAACTTATGTTACTTTTCGAATTTCATGAGCTTTACGAGCAACTCCCGTATTCATCCAGCACCCCGGGAGACTCGCTTATCCTGCTGGGCTACGCCGCGGAACCTCGAGTGCTAGCACCTGCAATCTCAATCCCAGCTGCAGCCGGCATCACAAGTTCAACACGGCGGGGCTTGCCTTCAACTCCGGACTCCGCTGCTGAATCACCTACGCTTGGCACTCACAGAGGTAACCGATCAAAGTTACATTGCTACTTCAGATTGTTTCCCTCGACTGCTCCTTCGATCCTTCAGCAGCGGAACTCCGCTGAACAGCCTTCCTGACCCAGACGTTCATTTCGGTAGTTGAGACGAAGGCACCGGAGCTTGGGTCGGGTCTTCTTGAAAATATGCCGGCGAAGACCGCTGCCTCTGCTGCCGCTACTAGAGCGCAGGTTGCTAAAGCGGCTCGAATACTCTGCAAAGAGGCCGAGCGACAGCAACACGATCAATTAGAGGAACTGCTTGACGAAGTGGAAGGAGCTCACGCAATATCTAACTTTAGCAAAGCTAAGATGAGAAAACAACAAAATATCGCCGACCAAACAGCAAGACAGGACCTACATGCTGCCCGAAGGAAATTAAACTCGACCGGTGGCACTGTTTTGGATCTATTTCTTAAAAAAGGTTTGCAGAGCGGGACCCAGAAAAACTTGACAAAAGAGACTGCTAATGATATAGTGCACAATTCATCTAATGAAGAAAACAATGATACTATGTCTCCTACTAAGATACCAGAACCTGAATTGGAGCAATTTTCAAAGACCACGCCGACCCCCACAACTGGTGATATCCTCACCCCCATTTTTGCAACCTCTGCTCCAGGACAACCCCTTCCAATGGAGACTGAAACTGTAAGTAGCATTGAAGTTACAGCTCATACTCCCCTCCCTGTTTCATCTGATGCTCTGAATGATACCACTCAAGTTCAAGAGCCGGAGGGGCGATGTATGTCATTTTCAGGGGCTGGGGAAAATGTTTTGGGGGTACAAAATGATCCTACCCCCCTTGGGACAGCTCAATACACTCAGATGTTCCCCACCGGGCTCCATACAACACCATTACCGTTATCAACTAGCTCAACTGGGCCTTTGAATACTTCCCCTTCCCAACAACCTACTGACAGTTCTGGTGTGCTGGTTGGGAATTATTTATTAGATCAAGCAGTGTCAGAGGAAAGTTCTTTAAAGACTCACCTGCTAGAAGAAAAAGATAAGGAGCCAAGTGAGTTCTACTCTTTTTCCGATGAGAATGGCATTAATGTTTAGGAGGAGTGGTCGGATGAAATTGACTCTTAGGAGGGCTCATTAGATGCAGAATCGGAGTCAGAACCCGTGCTCAGTTCTTATGGTGATAGCTCTGATGAGCAAGACTCAAACGTTAATACGATCAGAGCCAAACCTAAACCAACAACTAGGATTATTCAAAAGGGCCATATGGAAAATCATACGGTCCCTAACTCACTGCCACACTCAGTTGGGATTCCAAACAACTCAGCAACTTCGGAGATATCTCAATCAGCAGTAGAGACTATCCTGCAGGCCAGTGCAGCTCATAGAGAAGAGACAGCACTAGACAGTAAGAGATCCCGGGCTGCACTCCGTAAAATGCAAGGAGTTGTCAGGAAACTTTCTATGTCTTGTAATTTGATAGGCGAAAGAGTCACTGAGATGGAAGCCAGGGTTGTGACAAACGAGAGAGAGACCACCTTGAATGCTGAGCGAGTCAAGCTTCAGGAAGCTGAACTTGTTGATATTAAATGGAAATTGGAGGAGTTTGAAAATCGGCAACGCCGTAATAATCTCCGCATTCTGGGTGTCCCGGAGAAACTGGAGGGGGCCGACACCAGAGCTTTTGCAGTGAAATTGCTTAGGGAGTCTCTTCCCGACCTTAAAGACTGGAACTTGGAGGCAGAAATCCAGCGTGCCCACCGGATGCCCTTTAATATGCCTTCAAAACCCGGGATATATCCCAGAGCTATCTTAGTTTATTTTGGGAACTTTTTGGTACAACAGACTGTGGCGGATAAAGCTAGACCTGACCATAAGGTACTTTACAATGACTTTTCCTATTTTTCAAGACCGGACTTCTGCCACGTTACTGTGGAGAGGCGTTGGCGGCTTCGCTCTCTGATTAAACCATTTCAAGAAAAAGGCGCACAAGCTTACCTGAATAACCACGCGAAGTTAAAAATTGTACATGGTGGCCTCACAAAATTTTTTCAGTCTGAAATCAAAGCGAAGGCTTACGTAGATGAAATCTCTTAGACTTGAGAACTTAATGGTATCCGTTCATCTCTAAATATGTTGTAATTTGTTTAATCATGCTAGGAAAGGAACTACTGTTACAATTTAACTTGATGGCTTAACGCACTGCAGTCGATATTACAATGTTTCAATATTTGAATGTTGAATCTTTGTTTAAAGTTTATTGGGTACTACTATAGGTTCCTTTTAATTCTAATCTTCAACTTTTGGCTTTCCTTCTCATTATTTTTCATTATTTAAGCATTCTAAAAGGCGGTAGCTTAGATGTTGTGCTGTGACTGCATTACCCAGACTCTGATGGAGTCTGATTGCCTGGGCTACGTCATCTTTCAGACCCTCATGGTAGGTGGGCTATTGTTAAACTTGCTTGTGGAGTAACTATCTGTACCATATATGGTTTAAACCAAGATGACCCCACAATTTTCGAAACATTAGAGGCCGAACTGGCCACCTGGCAGGGCCCGTTAGTTTTGTGTGGTGATTTTAATATTTCACTAATACCACCACTGTCCAATATCCCCTCCAAATCAAAATATAATGGTCGTAAACCCAGAGAATACAAAGCAGTCAGGAGGCTTGTAGCTAATTTTGGTCTAATTGATGTTTGGCTACAAAACAACACTCATGATTTAGGATTTACCTACTTCTCTCATCCTCATCAAAAACAAGTTCGAATCGACTATATGTTTGTTACTGGAGAGCTTGCATCACAAGCAAGTGTTAACGAAATCCCAAGGATAATATCAGACCATAATGCTTTAATTCTTGGAATTGCAGTCAACCCACAATTCACCCAACAGCGGTCCTGGTCCTTTGATAGGAAACTTGTCTAATAATGAATTTATATCTTACATTAAAAATTGGACCGAAGAGTTTTTTAATATAAATAGGTTCAGTGCTTCCAGAAATGTAGTATGGGACACATACAAATCCGCTTTAAGAGGAGAGATTTCTAGCTTTCAATATGCTGCAAGAACCAAAATAAGAAACCACCATGAAGCAAAATTATCCGAGTTGGCCAAAGCTGAACTAGAGCACACCTCCCTGATTGTGCAGGGCAAAGACGCTAGTAATCAATGGCTTCAGGTAGCGGCTTTAAAAGCTGAACTCAATACTAATCTCAGCCAGAAAGCCGCTCAAACTTATAGAGCTTACAGAAAGAAAGCATATGAAAGCGGTGAAAAAGTAGGTAAACAGTTGGCACTTCGAACCCGTCAAAAAAATGCATCAAATAATATTTCAACAATTGTAGATGGTGAGCAGACTTATGTGCAACCTGCTGATATTATTCTTCAATTTCAACAATATTATCAAAAATTATATTCTGAAGAAGTAATTACTTCTGAAGAAGATATTGATAATTTTCTGGCGGGTTTTCTCAACAATCCGACAGCCGCTAGTCTACTAGATGATATGGCAAGAGAAGAACTTTAAGCCGAGATCACATTGGCTGAAGTAGAGCCTGCTCTATCGCGGTTGTCATCGGGTAAAGCAGCCGGCCCAGACAAACTGCAGATTGAAATTGATAAAATTCTTAGCCAACAATTAAGTACCCTATTATTGGATTTATTTTTGGGGGTTCAATACAATGGCATTCCTCCATGCTCTTGGGATGAGGCTAGTACTATAGTATTTCCTAAGAAGGGAAAATCACCCGAGCAACTGACTTCTTATCGTCCAATATCTTTGATTAATTCGGACTCCAAATTATATGCAAAAGTGATGGCTCTCAGACTCAGCAGGATCATTGGGCATCTGGTCTCTCCGTGGCAGCATGGCTTCATTCCGGGAAAAGGGACCACTGATCATACCCGTCGGGCTATTGCCCGCTTTGATGTATGTCTGTCACGGGGGGCCAGATGTCTATGATTCTGCTTGCCGCTGAGAAAGCCTTTGATCGTGTCTCATGGAACTTTTTGTGGGTAGCCATGGCACGTCTTAATTTCGGCCCTAAATTTCTTAAATCCATAAAATCCATGTATCAACATCCCAAAGCAAAACTTTTATTGCTAGGCTCAGAGTCTGGCTATATTAATATTGCAAGAGGTACAAGACAGGGGTGTCCTTGATCGCCCCTCCTCTTCGCTCTTTACACTAATCCCCTAATTCTTACATTTTTGGAAAGTAACGATATTAAGCCAATTCTCTGTAATCAATATGAAACAAAAGTTTTAGCCTACGCTGATGACATCGCGGTGTTAACATCCCACCCGACCGAGGCGACGCATGAAATTGAACGACTGGCCTTACAATTTGGCAATTACTCGGGTTATTCTCTCAATAGAGGAAAGACCATTATCTTATCCTGGAGTCCTGGAGAACGGAACGGCCGAAGTAGCCATCCCTCCGGACTTGACTGTCCAGGCAGTAGTGCCTCGCAAACGTGTGCAACGAAGCCCACGTAGCAGCCTGGCAAATGTCCTGCAAGGGCACACCTCGGCCCAAGGCAGTTGTAGTGGCCGTGGCTCGAGTGGAATGAGCCTGCAGCCCAACAGGTGGTTCCTTCTTAGCCAAGGAGTAACACGCCTGGATGCACATGATAATCCATCGAGAAATGGTCCTCTTGTGCACCGCTTTCCCTTTCTTAGCGCCCGCGTACCCAACAAAGAGTTGATCATCCACCCGGAACTGGCGTGTGTGATCCAGGTAGAACGAGAGCGCACGTTTTGGGTCCAGACGGTGGAGCCTCTCCTCCTCTCTCGAGGGGTGCGGAGGCGGAAAGAAGGTGGGCAATGTGATGGACTGCCCCATGTGGAAGGCCGTGACCACCTTAGGCAAGAAAGAGGGCCTAGTCCTCAAAACAACCTTGTCCGGATGGACTGAAAGGAAAGGAGGCTTACAAGAGAGGGCCTGGAGCTCACTCACTCTCCTGGCAGAGGTGATGGCTACCAGGAAGGCAGTCTTCAAAGAAAGAAGGCGAAGTGGACAGTTATGAAGTGGCTCAAAGGGAGCGCGCACATCAGAAATGTTAGAACCAGGTTCAAGTCCCACTGAGGCATCACGAAAGGAACAGGAGGAAAGGTATGAGTGATGCCTTTCAGAAATCTGTTTACTATAGGGGACTTGAACAAAGAAGGTTGGTCAGGCAGCCTCAGAAAGGCTGAAAGAGCCGAAAGATAGCCCTTGATAGTGCCCAGAGCAGAGCCCTGCTGGGCAAGAGAAAGAAGGAAGAGAAGAATCTCAGAGAGAGGGGCATTGAGAGGATCCACAGCCTTTGCTGTGCACCATGCCACAAATCTGTTCCACCTGCAGGCGTATACCGTTTTTGTGGAGGGACGCCTGGCTGCCAGAATGATGTTGCAAACTTCAGGAGGCAAGTCAAATGGCCTCAACTGTCGCCGCTCAATCTCCATGCATGGAGGTGGAGACTGGACAGGTTCGGGTGGAGGACCGTCCCCTGCTGCTGCGACAGAAGGTCCTCCTGAAGAGGCAGACGAACCGGGGGATCCACTGACATACTGAGTAGCTCGGGATACCAGTACCTTCGTGCCCAGTCCGGAGCTACAAGGATGACTTGTGCCCGGTCGCGCTTGATCTTCTTCAGCACTCTGGGCAGAAGAGGTATAGGCGGAAAGGCGTACAACAGACCGCAGCTCCACTCGCGACGAAAAGCGTCTCCGAGCGAGTGCCGCCTTGGAAATTCCAACGCGCAGAACTGATGACATTGCGCCTTCTCTTCGGTGGCGAATAGATCTAACCAAGGCTCTCCCCAACGCAGAAAGAGGCCTTGCTCCACGTCCGAGTTCAGACGCCATTCGTGATCCATCGAGCACCGACGGCTGAGTTTGTCCGCCCTGGCGTTCAGAGAACCTGCCAGGTGTTGAACCACCAGAGTCACGCCCTGATGTTCCAGCCATTGCCAGAGGCGCAGAGCCTCCTGGCATAGGGTCCACAACCCCACACCGCCCTGTTTGTTGCAGTACCACATGGCGGTGGTGTTGTCCGTGAACACCTGCACTGCACTCCCTCGGACAGACGGGAGGAATGCTTTTAGTGCCAGACGAATCGCCCGCAGCTCCAACAGATTGATATGGAGCCGGGCTCCGCCGGAGACCAGAGTCCTCTGATCTCCGCCTCTCCCAAGTGGCCACCCCAGCCCTGTAGGGACGCGTCCGTCACAACTACGTGCTCCGGTTGGGGAAGGGAGAGGGATCTGCCGTTAACCCAATCGCGGTCCGTGAGCCACCACTGCAGCTGTCTCGCAGTGCCCTCCGAGATCAGGACATGGTCGGAAAGGTTGCCCCGGTGCTGGGCCCACTGAAACTTCAGGTCCCACTGCAGAGCCCGCATCCGCCACCGTGCGTGATGCACCAGAAGGATGCAGGAGGCCATCAGCCCCAGAAACCGCAGCGCAGGTGTGCATTCGGCACATTGATGGAAAATCCCAGCCTGTGTAGGAGATCCGCCGTAATCTGGAGGTGGTTGACGACTGCCTGGGGCGAGCCCGCCTTCAACAACCAGTCGTCTAGGTAGGGGAAGACTGAAACCCCTAACCTGCGCAGGTGAGCTGCGACCACCGCCATCACCTTCGTGAACACCCGTGGGGCGCTGGTAAGGCCGAAGGGGAGCACGGTAAACTGAAAGTGCTAGAGGCCTACCGTGAACCGCAGGTAACGCCGGTGGGCCGGCAGGACGGGGATGTGGAAATACGCATCCTGCAAGTCCAACGCTACCATCCAGTCTCCTGGGTCTAGGGCAGCCAAGACCTGAGCCAGTGTCAGCATTTTGAACTTCTCCTTCCGGAGGAAGCAGTTGACGTTCCTCAGATCCAAGATAGGGCGTAGGCCCCCTTTGCCCTTCTTGGGTACCAGGAAGTAGTGGGAGTAGCAACCACGACCTACTTCTGGCCCAGGAACGCGCTCGATGGCCCCCTTGGCCAAGAGGGCCGAAACTTCCTCCTGCAGGAGCCGCAAATGATCCCCCGATACGCGGTGGTGTTGCGGTGGCATGGCTTGAGGGGTCGTCTCGAAGGGGAGGGAGTAGCCCCTTCGGACGATCTGCAGCACCCACCTGTCCGAAGTGACTGTGCGCCAGTGAGAGTGGTGATGGCGAACCCTGCCCCCCACTGGCGTCACATGGCCCAAAAGCACGGACTAGGAGGGTTTAGAGGCGGATGCTGCGGGGGCAGGTGTGGACTGGCTCCGCTTGCCTCCCCGACCGCCTCCACGGCGGTTTCCACGGCCGCCGCCGCGCTGGACGACAGTTTGCGGCGAGTGGCTGGCGGCACGCGTGGGGACGCCCCTTCCTTGGCCACGAAAGGAGCGAAAGGCACCCACTTGCTGGCGCGGGGCCGAGAGGCCCAAGGACTTGGCCGTAGCCCTGGAGTCCTTCAAGCGCTCGAGCGCGTGGTCTGCCTTGTCGCCAAAGAGGCGACGGCCATCGAACGGCATGTCCATGAGGGTATTCTGGACATCAGCCGAGAAGTTGGCAGATCTGAGCCAGGCATGGCGTCGAATCGCCACCGTCGTAGCCATCGCTCTGCCCAGCGAGTCAGTTGTATCCAGTCCGCACCTGATCGAATACTTCGCTGCGTCCCGGCCCTCCACCAGGGCTTGGCCGAGTTTGGCCCGTACCTCCAACGGACACTCTGGCAGCAATTCCGCCACCGTTTCCCATATAGAATGGGTGTAACGGCCCAAGAGGCATGCGGTGTTGGAAGACCGCAGTCCTAAGCTAAGGGACGAGAAGACCTTTTTGCCAAAGGCCTCGTACCTCTTGGATTCCCGGTCAGGGGGAGCCGACGGGAAGGCGGTCTGGGAGTTAGAGGCCTGGATAACCAGACTCTCGGGGGTGGGGTGGGTGGACAGGAAACATGGGTCGCCCGGAGCGGGGCGGTGGCGTCTGGCCACGTTCCTATCTACAGGCGAACCTGTAGCGGGCCTGGACCAAGTGCCCAAAAGAACGTCCGACAAGGCCTCATTAAACTGCAGCATAGGCTCCATGGAGCATGACTGCGGCTTAAGGACCTCAGTGAGGAGGTTAGTCCTCACGGCCGCGACGGGGAGCTCAAGGCCCAATGCCTTAGCAGCCCTCATCAACACCACACTATGTCGCGCCCTCCTCCGAAGCCACGGACATTTATAGAGCGCACTACTTACCCGGAGGGTCTCCAGGCGCTTGAGTGGGGGGGGGGGGGGGCTGGGGTGGTGCTGCTACTGCTCGAATAGCCAGGTCTTGAGCTTCTTCCTGAAGGAAAGGTGGTCTTGGGTCAGGCGCAGGTCGGTCAGGAGGGAGTTCCAGGTCTTGGCGGCCAGGTAGGAGAAGGACCTTCCTCCTGTTGTCGTTCTTCGGATGCGGGGGACAGCGGCGAGGGCGTGGCTGGCTATCGGAGATGACGTTTGGGAGCGTAGAAGTTGATGCGGTTGTTGAGGTAGCTCGGGCCTTGACCGTGTAGGGCTTTGTGTGCGTGGGTGAGGAGGCGGAAGGTGATTCTTTTGTTGACGGGGAGCCAATGCAGGTCTCTCAGATGTCCGGAGATGTGGCTGTGTCGTGGGATGTCGAGGATGAGTCTGGCTGAGGCGTTCTGGATCCGCTGGAGTCTCTTCTGGAGCTTGGCGGTGGTTCCGGCGTAGAGGGCGTTGCCGTAGTCCAGTCGGCTGGTGACGAGGGCCTGGGTGACCGTCTTCCTGGTCTCGGTGGGGATCCACCGGAAGATCTTCCGTAGCATGCGCAGGATGTTGAAGCATGACGAGGAGACGGCGTTGACTTGTCTGGTCATGGTGAGGGAGGAGTCCAAGATGAAGCCCAGGTTGCGTGAGTGGTCTGTCGGTTTGGGTGCGGTGCCCAGGGGGGGGGGGGGGCACCGGGAGTCGTCCCAGGCGGAGGGCGAGGAGCCCAGGATGAGGACTTCCGTCTTGTCTGAGTTCAGTTTCAGGCGGCTGGTCGTCATCCACTCGGCTACGTCTTTCATCCCTTCGTGAAGGTTGGCTCTGGCGGCGGCGGGGTCGTTGGTCAGGGAGAGGATCAGCTGGGTGTTGTCAGCGTAGGAGATGATGTTGAGGTTGTGTTGGCGTGCGATGGCCGCGAGGGGGCTCATGTAGACGTTGAAGAGGGTGGGGCTCAGCGAGGATCCTTGAGGGACGCCGCAGATGACTTCGGTGGCCTCTGACTTGTACGGTGGTAGACGGACTCTCTGTGTCCTTCCGTCGAGGAAGGAGATGATCCATTCCAGTGCATTCTCCTGGATTCCGACGTAGCTGAGGCGCTGCACTAGGGTGCGGTGGCAGACCGTGTCGAATGCCGCGGAGAGGTCTAGGAGGATGAGGGCCGCTGTTTCTCCGTTGTCCATCAGGGCTCGGATGTCATCGGTGGCAGCGATGGGGGCGGTCTCGGTGCTGTGGTTGGCTCGGAAGCCAGACTGTGAGGGGTCGAGGGATCCATTCGTCTCGAGGAAGGCGGCCAGCTGTTTGTTGACGGTCTTCTCGATGACTTTGGCTGGGAATGGGAGGAGCGAGACGGGGCGGTCATTTTTGAGTTCGGTGGGGTCCGCTTTAGGTTTCTTTAGTAGGGCGCTGAGTTCGGCGTGCTTCCAGCTCTCCGGGAAGGTGGCGGTGTCGAAGGAGGTGTTGATTATGTCCCGCAGGTGGGGTGCGATGACAGCGTCGGCCTTGTTGAAGACGTGGTGAGGGCAGGGGTCGGTCGGAGATCCGGAGTGGATGGAGTTCATCATGCGGATGGTGTCTTCGGTGCTGATCGGGGTCCAGGCGCGGAGGGTGGTGGTGGGGGGCGGTGGTTCGGTCGTGGCGTGCGTCGGTTGAGTGCTGAAGCTGTTGTGTATGTCCGCGATCTTGTTGTGGAAGTAGGAGGCGAGGGAATTGCAGAGGTCTTGCGAAGGGGTGATGTCGTTGTTTCCGGCGTTGGGGTTGGAGAGCTCTTTCACGATGTTGAAGAGTTCCTTGCAATTGTGTGCGTTGTTGTCCAGCCGGTCCTTGAATGCAGTTTTCTTGGTGGCACGGATCAGTTGGTGGTGCTTCCGGGTGGCAAGCTTGAGGGCGGTCATGTTGTCCGGTGTTGGTTCCCTTCTCCAGGCTTTCTCGAGGGCTCGGCAATTCTTCTTGGAGCTCTTGAGTTCGTCGGTGAACCATGGGGCCTTCTTGCTGCCGGGTCTGCTGGGCGGGGTCCTCAGTGGGGCGAGTTCGTCCGCGCAGTTGCTGATCCACTTCGTGAGGTTGTCGGCGGCCTGGCTGGGGTTCGATGAGCTGGCGGGAGGGTGCTGGCTCAGGGAAGCGGCGAGCTGGTCGGCTGTGATCTTGTTCCAGCTTCTTCGAGCAACCTGTTGCTGGTGGTGGTGGATCGTCGTTTTTCTGAAGGTGAAGTGGACGCAGCTGTGGTCCGTCCAGTGGAGTCCAGTGGCGTGGCTGAAGGCGATGTCTTTGCTGGCTGAGAAGACGGCGTCGAGTGTGTGTCCGGCGAGGTGGGTGGGGGTGGACACCAGCTGCTTGAGTCCGAGGTTGGCGAGGTTGTTGAGCAGGGTGATGGTGTTGCGGTCCTTGTTCTCCAGGTGGAAGTTGAGGTCCCCCAGGAGGATGTAGTCAGCGGAGAGGAGGGCGTGCGGGCTGACTAAGTCAGCGATGTCCTCGCTGAATTGTGTGCGTTGTCCCGGGGGTCGGTAGATCAGGGTGCCTCTGAGGGTGGTGTTCGGGTCGGTGCGGATCTGGAAGTGCAGGTGTTCGGCGGTTGTCAGGGTGTCGTCGGTGTTGGTCGTGATGTGGATGGTGTCCCTGTGGATGATGGCGATGCCTCCTCCCGTCTGTTTGACGCGGTCTCTTCGGGTGATCTTGTATCCCTCTGGGATGGCGATGTCGGGTGCTGAGGAGTCGTTCATCCAGGTTTCCGTGAGGAAGGCAACGTCAGGAGCTGTGGTGTCGAGGAGGTTCCAGAGTTCGATGGCGTGTCTGTGGACGGAGCGGGTGTTGAGCAGGATGCACTTGAGGTGGTTGCTGCTGGTGTTCGGCTTGGCGGGTGCTGGTGCGGGGCAGGTCCGGATGCAGGTGAACTTGCAGGCGTGGCAGCTGAAGGGTCCGTGGGTGCGCCTCGGAGTGGCTCGGTAGCATCCAGGGATCCCGCCGGTGTTGAGTGCAATGAGTTCGGTGGCGTTGTAGGACAGTCGGGTCGTCTTCCGTCGGTGGGGGCCAGGGGTTCGGGCGCTGGGCGCGGTCCAGGGGCGGACGGGTGCAGACGGGCTTACCTTTGGCGCGCCTTCGGCACACAATCGGCGCGCCCGCTGCGCGTGACCGCTGCGCGTTCGCCCGGTCGCCATATATGGCGAAGTGCGAGGGAGGGCGGAGCAGCTGGGAGGCGGGAGCGGGGAGGGCACAGAAAGAAAAGGGGGCGTGGTTAGTGCCGGAGGCGGGAAACGGGGAGGGAGGAGACCGGGGGGAGCTAACAACAGGGGGACAGGCGAGAAAAACTACAGGACGCAGAAAACAAATGTGCAAATTAAACTCTAACAGGCAGAGGGGTACAGAACAAGAAAAACGGGGTACAGGAGCCTACAGTATCAGGCGATCACAGCGCAGGACCGCAGGAGACCACGCCGCTCGGTGGCAGGGGGCGTGGTCACACGGCGGCGGCAGGGGCAGCGAGGCAGGCGGGAGGCACACGCAGCAGCTGGTGGCCGTGCGGCGCGGGGGGTGTCCTAAGCTAGGTCACACTCACCTGCGTCGCACGGTCGCCATATATGGCCAAGTGTGAGGGAGGGCGGAGCAGCTGGGAGGCGGGAGCGGGGAGGGCACAGAAAGAAAAGGGGGCGTGGTTAGCGCCGGAGGCGGGAAGCGGGGAGGGAGGAGACCGGGGGGAGCTAACAACAGGGGGACAAGCGAGAAAAATAGAGGACACAGAAAACAAATGTACAAATTAAACTCTAACAGGCAGAGGGGTACAGAACAAGAAAAACGGGGTACAGGAGCCTACAGTATCAGGCGATCACAGCGCAGGACCGCAGGAGACCACGCCGCTCGGTGGCAGGGGGCGTGGTCACACGGCGGCGGCAGGGGCAGCGAGGCAGGCGGGAGGCACACGCAGCAGCTGGGGTGGGCTTACGGCACCAAATATTATGTTGTATCATTGGGCAGCTTTCCTAAAACATTTAAAACCAATGGTTTTAGAGCCATCTCTTGCTACTGGAATAGATACTACCCCAATCCCCTCAATATATGAGCTTGTACTAGGCCAAGAAGCCATCGGCTTATTACTAAGAAAGACTGAAGTTAGTCATTATAAGAAAAACAAGGGTGAAATCTTAAAAAGTGCTTGGATAATTTGGAATAAGGTACTAAAGCACATGCAGATAGGTAAAATCACCAGGTATACACCTTTGCTTCAATCCACTATTACATCTGGACTTGACTTCGATTATACGGCATAGAAATGGCAAAGATTGGGTATTAAAACAGTTAAAGATGTCTGGTTAAATGGTTCACACACTGTTTTTCATGATGTAAAAACAAAATTTGGTCTTTCTGAAGGGGATTTTCTTAAATTTACCCAACTGCACGCCAAACTAAAAGCAAAAAGTGACAATCAGTCTTTCAAAGATTTACTTAATTGAAGCATTTACCACCTCAAAAACTAGGATAGGAACATTCTATGATATACTTTTAACTAACATAAATGATGGTATTGAGCAAATAGAAACTAAATGGGCGGAAAAACTTAACAACCCTGATGTTGATATAGATAGAATCCTCGACATGAGTAATAATTTGTTCATGGCCAGCAATTTAAAGGCTCAGTTGTTTAAAACTATATTCGATCTTTACTTTACCCCGGCCAAACTCTTCACGCGGGGTAAAAGAGAGACCGATCGATGCCCACGTTGCTCACAGGGTCCAGCGACCCTAATTCATATGTTTAGCAACTGTTCTGAACATCTACCCATAAAAAGCATGATTGCCTTATTTTGGGAGAAAATCTTCTTCCACAAACTCCCAGAGTCCGACACCCTATTTGTTCTAGGCTTTGACGACTCTTTGAAATTATCTAAACCTGAACAAAGACTAATATTTATTGGTACAGCTGTACTGAGATTAATTTTGTCCGCCCGTTGGAAGGAAGATTCATCTCCTAGTTTTCAAATGTGGTTAGCTCGCTTTCTTGCGGTTTATAGTTATGAATCGGCAATATTTGCCACTAGAGTAATTAAAGCAAATCTGCGAGACGAAGAGTTATGGCGCCCAGTCTCTACTTGGAAAGCAGGTTTAATTCCTAGTGGAATTGGCTGAGACTAATGAAATTCTTTGACTGAATTTATTGTGGTCATTTTTTCTCCACAATTTTATAATGTATTCATAAGACATCTTATTCATTTTGGTGTTAAATGGCTTTTATTGTCTCTCACCTTATCTTCTGTTATCCATTTTTTATATTATTGCTTCTAAGTTTATTTCATTATATCATTTGTCCCCCTTGTACGTACATACCTTATTCAATGTTTCAAATTTAATTGGATTGTCTTATGCTGATACTGGTTCTTTAATAAAAATAAAAAAAGGGCTAAATCGTCCTCCTAAGACACTTGATGAGGAAAAATGCAGCCACATCCTACAATCTTCCAGTACTTTGACATCTTTTGTGTCAAATGCATACTGCAGGGCTTTCCAAGCTTTGATGCACCGAGTCTTCTTTTTACATTAGATGAAATGTTTGCAAAATCTTCGAGCTTCCGTTAATTTTTCCTTGCCCCCTAGGGTCTTACTTCTGTTACTTAAAGCGGAAGTGAGCACTTTCATTTTCTCGACACATTGAACAAGTTACTTACCTTCGGTAACGATATATCTGTAAGAAACATTAGTTAGTGTTAGATTCCTTACCTTAGAATATCCCCAGGCGTCAGTCTGGATCCGGAAACTTTTGCGTAGCAGTACCCCTGCGCGTCGGTAGGCGTCGTCTGCAGGCGTCCCCTGCGGCTCCGCGTCCGTCGTCGGCGTCGTGCGCCGTGATGACGTCGCTGGAGTACATAGACGCCGCCTCCGCGCGCTGACGTCAGTTCTTTGCACACAGCTTTTCCGCGCCAGGAGACGCAGAGCCATGAGAGAACCAACACTGGTGCCATGTACAAACTAGGGCCCTGAAAAGGGATGACCTTAACCCTAGGTATCAGTTTGCAGAACGGGGAGGATGGGTGGGTTCGGTAAGGAATCTAACACTAACTAATGTTTCTTACAGATATATCGTTACCGAAGGTAAGTAACTTGTTCATCTGAAAGAAACACGTTAGTGTTAGATTCCTTACCTTAGAATACATACCCCAGCAATACCAACCCCGGTGGTGGGTCTGCGAACCAATACAAAACTACACCAGAAAGTCCTGGAGGACAGAACGGCCAAAGAAGCCATCCCTCCGGACTTGACTGTCCAGGCAGTAGTGCCTCGCAAAGGTGTGCAGCGAGGCCCACGTAGCCGCTTGGCAAATGTCCTGCAAGGGGACTCCCCGGCCCAGGGCAGTAGTAGCCGCCGTGGCCCGAGTGGAATGGGCCCTCAGCCCAACAGGAGGCTCCTTCCGAGCCAAAGAGTAGCACGCTTTGATGCAGAGGACGACCCATCGAGAGATGGTTCGCTTACAAACCGCCCGTCCCTTCTTCGCACCCACGTAGCCAACAAACAGTTGGTCATCCACCCGGAACTGGCGTGTGCGATCCATGTAGAATGAAAGCGCACGTTTTGGGTCCAGACGGTGGAGCCGCTCTTCATCCTTTGAAGGATGCGGAGGCGGGAAGAAGGAAGGGAGGGTGATGGACTGCCCGATGTGAAAGGCCGAAACAACCTTGGGCAGGAAAGAAGGTCTAGTCCTCAGAACCACCTTGTCAGGAGGAATGGACAGGAAAGGAGGTTGGACAGAAAGAGCCTGGAGCTCACTCACTCTCCTGGCAGAGGTGATGGCAACCAGGAAAGCCGTCTTTAAAGTCAGGAGACGGAGAGGACAAGAATGAAGGGGCTCAAAGGGAGCACACATCAGGAAGGTCAGAACCAGGTTCAAATCCCACTGAGGCATCACAAACGGAACAGGTGGAAACATGTGAGTGATGCCTTTTAAGAACCGAGTTACAATCGGGGATTTGAACAAAGAAGGCTGATCAGGAAGCCTCAAAAAGGCCGAAAGGGCAGAAAGGTAGCCCTTGATAGTGCCCAGAGCAGAGCCCTGCTGGGCAAGAGAAAGAAGAAACAGAAGAACCTCCGAAAGAGGGGCAGAGAGAGGATCCACAGCCTTTGCTGTGCACCATGCCACAAATCTGTTCCACCGACAGGCGTATACCGACTTAGTGGAGGGACGCCTGGCTGCCAGAATAACATCACAGACTTCAGGAGGCAAGTCAAATGGCCTCAACTGCCGCCGCTCAATCTCCAAGCATGGAGGTGGAGACTGGACAGGTTCGGGTGGAGGACCGTCCCCTGCTGCTGCGACAGAAGGTCCTCCTGAAGAGGCAGGCGGATCGGGGGACCGACTGACATGCTGAGTAGCTCGGGATACCAGTACCTTCGAGCCCAGTCCGGAGCCACAAGGATAACTTGGGCCCGGTCGCGCCTGATCTTCTTCAGCACTCTGGGCAGAAGTGGTATAGGCGGAAAGGCGTATAACAGACCGCAACTCCACTCGCGCCGAAAGGCGTCGCCGTGCGAGTGCCGTCTTGGAAACTCCAACGCGCAGAACTGATGACATTGCGCGTTCTCTTCTGTGGCGAATAGATCTAACCAAGGCTCTCCCCATTGCCGAAAGATGCCTTGCGTTCAGACGCCATTCGTGATCCATCGAGCACCGACGGCTGAGTTCGTCCGCCCTGGCGTTCAGAGAACCTGCCAGGTGTTGAACCGTCAGAGTCACGCCCTGACGTTCCAGCCATTGCCAGAGGCGCAGAGCCTCCTGGCAAAGGGTCCACGACCCCACTCCGCCCTGTTTGTTGCAGTACCACATGGCGGTGGTGTTGTCGGTGAACACCTGCACTACACTCCCGTTGACAAAGGGGAGGAATGCCTTCAGTGCCAGACGAATCGCCCGCAGCTCCAACAGATTGATATGGAGCCGGGACTCCGCCGGAGACCAGATGCCTCTGATCTCTGCCTCTCCCAAGTGGCCACCCCAGCCCAGGAGGGACGCGTCCGTCACGACAACGTGCTCCGGTTGGGGAAGGGAGAGGGACTTGCCCCTGACCCAATCGCGGTCCGTAAGCCACCACTGCAGTTGTCTCGCAGTGCCCTCCGAGATCAAGACGTGGTCGGACAAGTTGCCCTGATGCTGGGCCAACTGAAACTTCAGGTCCCACTGCAGAGCCCGCATCCGCCACCTGGCGTGATGCACCAGAAGGATGCAGGAAGCCATCAGTCCCAGCAGCCGCAGCGTCAACCTGACAGAGACTCGGGATAGCGGCTGAAAGATGGGAATCAAAGCCTGAATATCCCGAACCCGCCGTTCCGGAGGATAAACCCGAAACTGCGCCGAGTCCAGAACCGCTCCGATGAAAAGGAGCTTTTGAGAGGGACACAGGTGTGATTTCGGCACGTTGATGGAGAACCCCAGGTCGTGCAAGAGGTCTGCCGTCATCTGAAGGTGGTGGACGACTGTCTGGGGCGAGCCCGCCTTCAACAACCAGTCGTCTAGGTAGGGGAAGACTGAAACCCCTAACCTGCGCAGATGAGCTGCGACCACCGCCATCACCTTTGTGAACACCCGTGGGGCGCTGGTAAGGCCGAACGGGAGCACGATAAACTGAAAGTGCTCCAGGCCTACCGTGAACCGCAGGTAACGCCGGTGGGCCGGCAGGACGGGGATGTGAAAATAGGCGTCCTGCAAGTCCAACGCTACCATCCAGTCTTGCGGGTCTAGAGCAGCCAAGACCTGAGCTAACGTCAACATCTTGAACTTCTCCTTCCGGAGGAAGCCGTTGACGTTCCTTAGATCCAAGATAGGACGTAGGCCCCCCTTGTCCTTCTTGGGCACCAGAAAGTAGTGGGAATAACAACCACGCCCTACTTCTGGCCCAGGAACGCGCTCGATGGCCCCCTTGGCCAAGAGGGCCGTAACTTCCCCCTGCAGAAGTGTCAAGTGGTCCCCCGACACACGGTGGTTCTGCGGTGGCATGGCTGGAGGAGAGGTCTCGAAGGGGAGGGAGTAGCCCCTTTGGACAATTTGCAGCACCCACCTGTCCGAAGTGATTGTGCGCCAGTGAGCGTGGTGATGGCGAACCCTGCCACCCACTGGCGTCACATGGGGCCGAAAGCACGGACTAGGAGGATTTTGGGGTAGATGCTGCGGGGGAGGGTGTGGTCTGACCCCGCCGTTGTCCCCGACCGCCACCACGGCGGTTTCCACGGCCGCCACCGCGTTGAAAGGACTGTTGCGGCGCGTGGCTGGCAGCACGTGTGGGGGCGCCCCTTCCTTGGCCACGAAAGGGGCAAAACGAACCCGGTTG
The DNA here is from genome assembly GCF_964263255.1 of Lissotriton vulgaris. NCBI lineage: Eukaryota > Metazoa > Chordata > Amphibia > Caudata > Salamandridae > Lissotriton > Lissotriton vulgaris. The sequence continues at coordinate 638,499,414 of NC_141700.1, read as the reverse complement.
CTGACGCTGGGTCGAGAGACCCAAGGACTTGGCCGTGACCCTGGAGTCCTTGAAGCGTTCCAGCGCGTGGTCCGCCTTGTCACCGAACAGGTGACAGCCATCAAACGGCATGTCCATCAGGGTATTCTGGACATCAGCCGAAAAATTGGCGGATCTCAGCCAGGCGTGGCGACGAATCGCCACCGTCGTAGACATAGCTCTGCCCAGCGAGTCGGTCGTATCAAGACCACACCGAATTGAATATTTCGCTGCATCTCGGCCCTCAGCCACAGCCTGACCGAGTTTTGCCCGCACCTCCATGGGGCATCCTGGCAGCAGCTCCGCGACCGTATCCCACACAGAGTGGGTGTAGCGGCCCAAGAGGCAGGCGGTGTTGCAAGACCGCAGGCCCAAACTAATGGACGAGAAGACCTTTTTGCCAAACTGGTCATACCTCTTGGATTCCCGGTTGGGCGGGGCCGACGGGAATGCGGACTGGGAGGTCGAGGCCTGGATCACCAGACTCTCAGGAGTGGGGTGGGTAAACAGGTACTTGGGGTCGTCCGGACAAGGACGGTGGCGCCTGGCCACGTTCCGATCAACAGGCGCACCTGAAGCGGGCCTGGACCACGTGCCCAACAGAACGTCTGACAAGGCTTCATTAAACGGCAGCAGTGGCTCCAGTGGGCATGACTGCGGTTTGAAGACCTCGGTGAGGATGTTAGGCCTCACGGCCGCGACGGGGAGCTCAAGGTTTAAGGCCTTGGCAGCCCTCATCAGCACCACAGAATAGGCAGCTCCCTCCACCGATGCCACGGAAGGAGGAGAGATCAAACCAGGGTTAGGAGAGTCGTCCAAACCACTGGCATCCCCCAAGTCACCTGTCCAGTCCGGGTCATACTGGCACTCGCGAGCCAGAGGGTCCTCGGACCCCTCCCAACCTTCACCGTACTCCTCATCCTCTCCGTATTCGGAGTCAATGATGAAGACCGGCTCCTCGGGGTTCATGGGCCCCATCGGCGCCGGGACCGGCGTCGAGCGACGCCCGTCCGGCGCCGCGTCCGGGGTCGGAGAAGGTAAGGGGACGGCGCCGCCCGGAGCCGGCGCCGGAACCCCACCGCCGGCCGGAACCGGCAGTGGAGAACCGGCGCCGCGCGGGGGCGGCGTCGGGGGTAACCCCGATGGCAACGGCGCCGGGGAGGCCGGAAGACCAGCCGGCGCCGATCCCGAAGGCCCTTGCGGCGCCGGGGTCGGAGCCGTCGGCGGCGCCGGAGCACCCGACGGCGCCGAGGCAGGGACAACCGAACCGCCAGGGCCCCCAGACGGCAGCACTGGGCCCGAAGGCACCGTAGGCCCCGTCGGAGAAGCGAGCGCCCTCATGGCCATGAGGAACGCCTCGATCTCCTCAGGCGTCGCGCCATGCCCAGGGACCGGAGGGTATGAGGCAGGCCGCGCCGGCGACTCTCGCGGAGCCGCGGGGTTGGGGTCACCCGAGCCCCCGGCCGCATCGCGCGAGCGTCTGGGGGAGTCGGGGGTACGATGACGACGCCCCGACTTCTTGTGCTTCCTACCCGACGAGCCTGACGAGTGGTGTCGACTTCCGGAACGCTCGGCGCGGCTCCGCGACCGCTCCCTCGAACACTCTCTCGACCTCCGGCAGGACCGGGACCGCTCCCGGTCCCGACGTGGGGCCGACACCCGGAGCTCCAGCAGCTTGCGGGACCGCTCCCGCCTAGCCTTGTTGGTAAGGGCCCGGCAGTCGACGCAGGAGTCCACGTCGTGGTCGGGGCCCAGACACCGGAGACAGAGGCGGTGATGGTCCGTGACCGACATCGTGCGCTCACAGTCATCGCAATTCTTAAACCCAGGCATCCTATCAGGCACAATAGAGAAAAAACAATCGAAAAACTTGGTCAAAGACCGGAGTACTGCTCTTCAGATCTGCGTCCACTGGCGCGGAAAAAAGAAGAACTGACGTCAGCGCGCGGAGGCGGCGTCTATGTACTCCAGCGACGTCATCACGGCGCACGACGCCGACGACGGACGCGGAGCCGCAGGGGACGCCTGCAGACGACGCCTACCGACGCGCAGGGGTACTGCTACGCAAAAGTTTCCGGATCCAGACTGACGCCTGGGGATATTCTAAGGTAAGGAATCTAACACTAACGTGTTTCTTTCAGATCACTGTCATACCAATCATAGTAATCTTCAAACTAAACTTCCCCTACTGCCTTATGATCAAATATAACTTGCTTAGTGATTGTAAGAAGTGTTTTAAAGGATTCAACTGTCCCAGCTCATTGCTGCTGTGTTTTTTTTACTGAATCAGAGGAGCAGTTATCTGGCTATGTGAGAAGCACAGAATGGACGGAATGCGACCTGGATATAAAACGGGTCTCCTCTTGTGGTGCTTGTGTGTATGTGTTTTTTATACATACTTTGCCCTTACTACCTCCAATACACTTTATTTTCCAGACTTCACATAGTGTACCTTGTTATTTCACATGGTGGTGCAGGTGGTGAAATGTCCACTGGCGAGGAGTCAGAGGCATTAAGATAGCATATCAAGTATATAATTGCAATCAGTTATTTTGGACTTAACTGATGGAACACATACCCAGTACAAGCAGTAACCAGTGCATGTCGCTCTGCGCTAACCCCATTTTCCATCCAGGCAGCTACATGCATTTATCCTGGTGCCATTAACCAAGCACATGATCAGGTTGCTCTTTTGCCCCTCCACGTAGGCAATTTATCCTAGCGGCCGGCCAATAGATACATGCCATTGGTTAGCTTCTTTTACTCCTAAATGGATCCGGTGCCCTTGGCTGCTTAACTGCCCGCATAGATACTATAGGTGACTAATCCTAGCTAACTGTTGCCAATGCACACTGCAGGTTGCTCCTGTGTGGACACTACAGACAAGTTACATTACCTCGCAAGGCATGTCTAGAGGCATTTTCTATGCTACTACTGATTGGATCCTAGAAAGCCAAGAGTCTATTCCGATCAGCCTAGATGTACTCCAGTAAACAATAACCACGTTTTGCCCAAAGCAGAACATTTTACATTATAATGCAGTGAATGTTAATGCACAAACTTGACAGTTCTCTACTATAGTCTCATGATTTGTTATAGAACACATTTTTCTTCTTTGGCCCTATTTGTCTACAGTCTGAGGGCATTCCTGCAGATTACTCTCTATAAACCCTGGGGAGACACTAAACAGCATCAATAAGGATTGCACTTCTAAGCAGAACTGCTGGTTACGTCTGAACTGACAAGTGTATTACAATAGCTTTCTGTATCCAGTGCAGACAATGGGTCGCTCATCTCTCATCCATGGGTATTCTCTAATGGTAAAACTGAAAAACTTACTTACCTTTGGTAACACTTTCTTGTGGATACTCTGCCAAACTGGATCAGATGATTTTTCACAGGAATTCCCTCGTGTTAGTAGGTGGCGTCATGTGGCTCCTGTCGGGTCAGTCCTGGCCCAGGTGTGACATCAGGACCCCTACATTAAAGGCACCTCTATGCACTGGTGTCAGTTTCTTACTGCTACCCATTCACACAACTGGACGCAAAGCCACTGTACCCAGATTGTGCTGGTGTGCTAAGCTCTAAATTGGATCCCTATCATGGACTGATGGGGTTCATTCCACAGAACAGGGTGTGTTTGTGAGGAATCTGCAGTTAGATAGAGTATTCTCCCTAAAGAGTATTACTAAAGTCATTTGTTTTTTCTTCTGATGCAGTGTGACCTCTGTGGAAGCTGATGATTCCTTACCTCGTGAATACCTACCAAAGCAGCACCTTATCAGGTAGCAAGTTTGTGGAATGGCACAGACCAGGAAATCCTGCAGGACAGAACAGGCAAAATGCTCTTCCCTACTCTAGACTTCTTGGCTGGTCTGGTCAGCAACTCACCAGCCATTGCCACAGCACAGAGGAACAGCTCCCGGCCCTCTAGCTGTGCAGCAGCGGTTGAAGCTCAGTCCTTTGCTCAGCTTAACGCTTTCCCCTCGTGCCTGCCTGTCCCCTTTCATTTGCCATCTAGTTGCTCACTCTTCATCCCTGCCCTCTACTCTCTCTTCTGGGCCTTTTTCTTTGCTTCCTAACTGCCCATTTGTTATTCTGCTCCTTTTCTTTCTCTCTGTGCCTTTGACTTTGTTTCTATTCTCTCTGTGACCTTATTTCCCTTTGCTTTCTGACCACCCTGCCTCACTGCTGGCCCCCCCTCCTACCCCAACCCCACGCCACGCTCTTTTTCCCTGCTGCCGACCGGTTAGCTCTGGTCCCTGCCCAGCCCATGCCCTTCAGGACTGCCCCGCCCACCTCCCAGGCCTACTTTATGGAAGCTGCAGCGCAGCAGCACCGCTGCCCACCAAAGACGAGCCCAGCTGCGCCTGGACCCCACCCAGCACCCCTGGATCTCCAGCCTGCCACCGGTACTCAGCCGATTAGATTCGGAGCCTTAAGCCCAAGACACCAGCCGCAGCATCGCCTCACAATGCTCCACGCAAGGACCCTTCACCTGCCTCAACTGCTGCTTCTCCTGCAACATAAGAACTCCCACAACATTCCCCCAAACATACACCACAGCTTCACTGTGCACTACTCAATGTCAGATACCTCTGCAGACACCACAGAAATCTGGGACACTATACCCACCTTCGCCCCAGATGAACAAGTTACTTACCTTCGGTAACGCTTTTTCTGGTGGATACAGTATCTGCCTGTGGATTTCTCACCTTTGGAATATCCCCTGCGCCAGCATTCTGCAGAAATTTTCCTAGCTCTCCTCACCGTTGAGGACGTCACAATGCCACCGATCTGCTCGCGACTCCGTAGGACGTCAACGGAGCCATAAGAGACTCGTTGGCGCGATGACGTCAGTTCAACCCATTTGTTCCGTGCCTCAGAGGCATACGGGTGGACAAAGTATACAGTACACAATATTCATACAAATACACACAGTGCAAAATTAATAAGGAAAGCCAATAACAAAAGCATTTCCTGTAAACCCACTCTAAGGAAGATAGGAAAAACAATTCAAAATAAACACATTAAATAATGCCACTCTTAAGGTATACAAGGGTGGACAGTGAGGGTGGGTCAGTGAGGAATCCAGAGGTAGCTACTGCATCCACCAGAAAAAGCGTTACCGAAGGGTAGTAACTTGTTCTTCTGATGGATACATCTGCCCGTGGATTCCTAACTGTTTGAATAAAATCCCACAGCAGTCCCACTCCCGGAGGAGGGTGTCCACCCATCTATACCCAAAGATGCTGCAGGATAGATCGCGCAAAGGGACCGTCCCTCCTCACTTCGGAATCCAAGCAATAATGCTTTACGAAAGTGTGGAGGGAGGATCAAGTTGCAGCCTTACAAATGTCCACTACAGTAACACCTCTGGCCAAAGCAGAAGTGGTTGACTTGGCTCTGGTGGAATGAGCTTTAATACCTTCGGGAGGATCCTTACCTGCCAGGGCGTAGCAGATCTTGATGCACAAGATGATCCATCTGGATAGAGTATGCTTGAGCACAGCCTTGCCCTTCATGCGTCCAATGTAGCCCACAAAGAGCTGACCATCCAATCGCAAGACTTTAGTCCTTTCCAAATAAAAGCTAACCGCTCTTTTAGGTTCCAGGCGGTGAGGTCTCTCCTTCTCCTTGGAAGGATGAGGGGGGAGGATAAAGTGCAGGAAGGGTAATAGACTGCCCTATATGGGAGTAACTACCTTAGGCAGAAAAGCAGCCCTGGTCCTGAGGAAAATCCTTTCAGCATAAATGGTCAAAAACAGGGGTTTTGAACTTAGAGCCTACAGCTCACTCACCCTCCCGGCCGAGGTAATCGCTACAAGAAAACCAGTTTTTAAAGTCAGTAGTCTTAAAGGACAACTATGCAAGGGTTCAAAAGGATAACCCAATAAGAATGTCAAAACAAGATTTAAATCCCATTGAGAGACAAAAGGGAGTAGGTAGAAACCTATTGGTAAGGCCCTTAATAAATCTTAAAACAATAGGAGAATTAAACAAAGAAGGCTAATCCGGCAAACAAAGGAACGCTGATAAAGCCGACAAATAACCTTTTACAGTAGCCACAGCACAACCTTGCTGGACCAAGAACAGCGAAAACTGAAGAACATCCGACAAGTGGGCCTTTAATGGATCAATGGACTTCTCTTCACACCATCTAACGAATCGAAACCACCTGGAGGAGTAAATAGATTTGGTGGAGTGTCACCTGGGCAATCAAATAACATCCCCCAGATCCAGCGGGAGAGAAAAAGAATTCAGGTTGCCCCGTTCAATCTCCAGGTATGAATCTGCAGGCTCTGGAAGTGGGGGTGAAGCATCTGCCCCTGCGACCGAGAGGAGGTCTGCTCTGAGAGGGAGACGGAGCGGAGAGTGCGACGAGAGGTGAAGTAGATCTGTGTACCACACCCTTCTTGGCCAATCCAGGGCGATCAATATGACTTAGGTCCGGTCTTGTCGAATCTTCCTCAGAACCCGAGGAATCAAGCGTATGAGAGGAAATGTGTAAAGGAGTTGCGAGCTCCAATCCAATTGAAATGTGTCCCCATCACTCCTTGCATTGGATACTGGAGACTGCAGAACGGGCAGTGCACGTTCTTGTGAGTGGGAAAAAGGTCCACCCGAGGAGATCCCAACATCTGAAAGATGTGATGAAAAACCTCCGGATGAAGCCTTCACTCGTGATCGACCAAGAACTGTCGACAGACTGTCCTCGCGCACACGTTCAGCACCCCTGCCAGATGATTTGCCATCACACAAATCTGGTGGTCCTGAGCCCAGGACCAGAGCCTCTCTGCAGAGACGATACGACCCTACTCTTCCCTGCTGGTTGATATACCACATCACGGTAGTGTTGTCCGTCAGGACCTGAACCGAATTACCACAAAGGGAGGGAAGAAAGGCCTTAGTGCTAAACGTATCGCCCGCAATTCCAAAAGATTGATATGAAGCAAACTTTTCTCTGGCGACCAAAGACCCTTGACCTCCAGGTCCCCAGATGAGCACTCCGCCCTAGGGTGGAGTCATCCATAATCACTGTGGCCTCCAATGGAGGAAGATTAAATGGCTTCCCTTGAGACAGGTACCCTTCCACGCTCCACCAAGTCAGGTCCGCAGCAGTGTTTCTGGAGATCTTGACCATCTCCTGGAGATGCCCATTGTGTTGAAACCACTGCCTATAGAGGAACCACTGGACTGCCCTCATGTGCCAGTGTGTATGGTTGACCAACAGAATGCAGGAAGCAAACAGACCGAGCAGGCGAAGGACCTTCAAGACGAACAACTGCTCCATCGTGAAACAAAGGAATCCTTTCTTGAATATCGAGAATCCTTTGTGAAGGCAGAAAAGCTTGACACAGTAGTACCCAGTACTGCCCCTATAAACAGGTTGCGCTGAGAGGGCACCAGGTGAGATTTGTGCACATTTATTGAAAAACCCAAGTTGAACAACAGCTGAGCTGTTACTTGCAGATGAATCAGCACCCTCCCCATCGACTCAGTTTTAAGCAGCCAGTCGTCCAGATAGGGGAAAACTGGAACCCCCGACCTCCTGAGATGAGCTGCCACCACTGCCATCACCTTTGTGAAGACTCGAGGTGCAGTAGTAAGACCAAGCGGAAGGACCGCAAACTGGTAGTGCTGCAACCCTACAGTGAAACAGATACTTCCTGTGCGACTTCAGGAAGGGGTTGTGAAAATACACATCCTGTAAATCGATCAACACCGTCCTGTCTTCCTGCTGCAGCGCCTGAAGAACCTGAGCAAGGGTCAGCATCTTGAATTTCTCCTGTTTGAGGTAATGAATCAAAACCCTGAGGTCCAGGATCGGGCGTAACCTGTCATCCTTTTTGGGAATCAGAAAATACCGTCCTTAGCATCCCCGACTCATTTCCTGCTCCGGGACCACCTCTATCGCACTTTTTTGCAAGAAGGCAAGGACCTCCTTCTGAAGGAGGAGCAAATGATCCTCCCAAAAAAACCTTGGCAAGGAACATGAGGAGGAAATTCCCGGAAAGGAAGGGCGTACCCATTCAATACAAGATTCAAAACCCACAGGTCCGTAGTGATCGATTTCCAATCGTGAAGAAAATGAGACAGCCGACCCCCCCACAGGACCCACATGCTCCAGGATGGGGGATCTAGGGTTGCTTTCCTGCATTACCAGTGGGAGTGGGGGAGGAGGAGAACTGACTGGTTGACTCTAGCAGGTGACCCCTGTTTTTCCCTCTGTAGGACTTGTAAAGAGGGTTTTGTTGCTGCTATTGCTTAGGCTGTCGTAGACTACGAAAGGAAGACCTTCCAAACCCTCGATACCTTCTATTACCGAACCCCCTTGATGGAGTTTGCTACCCTAAGTACTTCTCCATAGCCTTGCTGTCCTTGAACCTCTGACTTACAGAATCTGCTTTCTCTCTGAACAGTTTTGACCGATCAAACGGAAAGTCAAGAAGGGTAGCCTGCACATCAGGAGAAAACCCAGAGGATCTGAGCCAAGCCTGTCTCCTGGTAACGATGGAGGAGCTCATAACTCCACCACCGAATCAGCTATGTCAAGTCCAGACTGTGTAACCTGACGAGCTGCAGCCTGTGCATCAGTCAGAATCTCCATAAAATGACCACGATCCTCGTCAGGCAACTTCGGCGCGAATTGTTTAGCAGAATCCATCAGGGCGTGTATGCATCTGCCCAGCAAACAGGTAGCATTGGTTGACTTTAACACCATGCTAGAAGAAGAAAAGACTTTCTTCGCCGATTGCTCCAACTTTTTAAGTGTCTGTCGGCAGGAGCTTGAGGAAATGCGCCTGTAGATTGCTAACAGGACGCCTGTACCACCAAACTTCCAGGAGACAGATGAGATGAAACGAAGGCAGGGTCCCCTGGAGCAGACCTGTATCTTCTTGCCACAGATTTCGAAACAGCAGGAGCAGAAAGAGGTTTACGCCAGACTTCAAGGATAGGCTCAGTTAAAGCCTCATTAAACGGTAACAAAGGCTTAACTATAGATGGAGAATGTAAACATCTTTAAGTAAATTAGGTTTGTACTCTGCTGTAGGCAATTGCAAATCCAGCAGCTCTGCAGCCTTTCTAGTAACAGAATGATAAGGAGCAGCCTCTTGAGATGGAGAGGCTCTTGAGGCCTGCAATGCATCCTCCTCAACGTCCGATCCCTCCACAAACACGCCACAGAAATCTGGGACCTCCTCGACAGCACCACCCCAGACGTAGCATTCTTCACCGAAACCTGGACCAACACCACCTTGGGACCGGACATCGCCATCCCCCAAGGATACAAGATCTCCAGGAAGGACCGCCCCCTCCACCCAGGAGGAGAAATCGCCATCGTCCACAAATCCAGCCTCCGCCTGAGCACACTCCCTGACGAGTCCACAGAACTGATGGAACACCTTCACTTCAAGATACTGGCCAGCCCCACCGCTGCCCTCCGAGGAACTCTCATCTACCGACCCCGCGGACCCTTCGCCAACTCCATCACGGACATTATCTCCCCGCAGGCCATCGCATCCACCAACTACACCCTGCTGGGAGACCTCAACTTCCACCTCGACAATCAACTGGACCCCAACACCACATCCCTCCTGGACAACCTCCACAACATTGGACTCCTCCAGATCGTGACCGAGCCCACGCACTCAGCAGGACACACCCTCGACCCCCTCTTCACTACAGGAAACTATCACCTTCAGCCACACCACCAAACTCCCATGGACCGACCATCGTTGCGTCCACTTCACCTTCAGAACACCCACCATCCACAGACACCAGCACCTGCTTCCACAAAGAAACTGGACCAAAATCACCGATGACCAGCTCACCTCCTCACTCAACAACTCCACCCCAACCATCGCGGAAAACTACGACCCCAACACCGCAGCCCGAACCCTGCATAGATGGATCTCGGACAGCACCAACACCATAGCCCCCCTCAAGAAAAACAATACCCATGCCAAGAAAGCCAGATGGTTTACCACCGAACTTCGAGAGTCCAGGCGCACATGCCGCCGCCTTGAAAAGGCCTGGAGAAACACCAAATCCATAGAAGCCCACAACAACTTCAGAGCCGCCACCAACGCCCACCATCAACTCATCAGAGAAACGAGGAAAAAAGCGATTGAAGACAGAATCTCCACCCACGCACACAACAGCAAGGAACTCTTCAGCATCATCAAGGAGTTCGCCCAACCCACCAGCGAGTCTACCGACATCCCTCCCTCACAAGACCTCTGCGACAAACTCCGCATCTTTTTCCACAACAAAATCAAGAGCATCTACGACAAATTCGACGAAGACAACCAACACACTGAACCCTCACCAACCACCCCCGACACCCGGAAACCAGCGATTGATGACTGGACAGCCCTCACCACCGAAGACACACTGAAGACAATGAAGTCAATCCACTCAGGGGCCCCCACGGACCCCTGCCCCCACCACATCTTACACAGAGCCGCCAACACCATCGCACCCATGCTCCGCCAAACCATCAACCGCTCCCTGGCGACCGCCTCGTTCCCCGACGACTGGAAACACGCCAAGGTCAACCCCCTCCTAAAGAAACCCTCAGCGGACCCCACCGACCTCAAAAGCTCCAGACCCAGCTCCCTGCTCCCGTTCCCAGCGAAAGTCATCGAGAAAGCCATCAACAGCCAACTCGCCACATTCATTGAAGAACACAACATCCTCGACTCCTCCCAATCCAGCTTCAGAAAAAACCACAGTACGGAAACCGCCCTCCTCGCCGCAACAGACAACATCCGCACCTTACTGGACAAAGGAGAAACAGTAGCCCTCATCCTCCTCGACCTATCAGCGGCGTTCGACGCAGTCTCCCACCGCACCCTAATACGCAGACTCTACGATGCAGGAATCCAGGACAAGGCCCTCGACTGGATCTGCTCCTTCCTCTCCGGCAGGACGCAGCGGGTCAGACTCCCCCCTTTCCTCTCGGACCCCACACGGATCACCTGCGGAGTCCCCCAGGGCTCCTCCCTCAGCCCGACGCTCTTCAACATCTACATGGCTCCACTTGCCCCCATCGTCAGAACCTACGGACTCAACATTGTGTCATATGCAGACGACACCCAGCTCATCCTCCCCCTATCCAACGAGCCCAACACCGCCAGACGCAACTTCCGAGAAGGCATGGAAGCCGTCGCCAAATGGATGAAAAACAGCTGCCTTCAACTAAACACCAACAAAACAGAAGTACTCATCATGGGCCCAAACCCCGACGCCTGGAGCGACACCTGGTGGCCCACCGCCCTCGGAAACCCGCCAACCCCCACAGACCACGCACGCAACCTGGGAATCATCCTGGACTCTGAGCTCAAAATGGACCGCCAGATCAACTCTGTCTCATCTTCCTGCTTCCACACCCTCCGCCTCCTTCGTAAGACCTTCAAATGGATCCCCCTCGAACACCGAAAGACAGTCACTCACGCCCTGGTCACCAGCAGACTAGACTACGGCAACGCACTCTACGCCGGAATAAACAAAAACCTCATCCGCAAGCTACAGAACATCCAGAACGCCGCCGCAAGACTGGTCCTCAACCTGCCAAAACACTGCCACATCTCCCAGCACCTGCGCACACTCCACTGGCTCCCCATCGAGGCAAGAATCACCTTTAAGATGCTCACCCACGCACACAAGGCCCTCCACGGCACCGGACCAGCATACCTGAACAGCCGACTCAAATTCCACGCACCCCAAAGGACCCTACGATCAGCCCAGCATTCCTACGCTGTGGTCCCCCGCACCAGAAAGACCACATCGGGAGGCCGCTCCTTCTCCTTCCTCGCGGCCAAAGCATGGAACGCCCTTCCGCTCCACCTCAGACAGACAACATCGCTCCCCATCTTCGCAAGAAACCTCATAACCTGGCTCTTCGACAGACCCCCTCCTTGATGGAATGGAACCTGCACCACCCCACCCCCAGCGCCTTAAGACCCTTACGGGTGAGTAGTCGCGCTTTAACAAACTCCTGATTGATTGATTGAGGAGGAAAGCTTCCATTCTGGTGAGGTGTCCAGGCCACTAGCCCCTTGAAAACCCTCGAAATCGTCAGACTCCTCGATTTCACTTTCCTCAACTTCCTCTCTTCGAAACGGCTCCTCTTCCAACAGTCTCTGTGCCTCTCTCCTCAAACGCAACTTCAGTTGCGGCGCCACAAGCGGCGTGGACAGCTCAGGAGCCGGCATCAATGGAGGTTCCGAAACAGCAATTGGTGCCATACGAAGGCGAGAGAAAGTGCCACCAGGCGGCACCGGGGACTGAACATACGGCATCGAAAACCTCGGTGCCGGAAACTGTAAAGACGGCGCCTTTGTAGGCATCAGTGGCACTGCACTGGGAGTTTCAGGATCGTTGATTGAGAACGCGGTACAGCGCTCCGCGTATGTGTTCTACAAAGCCGCTTGCCATCATCCACAAGAACTACCTCTACTGCATCACCTCAGATGACTACACTGCACCTATTATGGAGCACCTCAACTGACAGATCAAATTAGACGCGAAAAACCACCATCAGAGGAATCCTCGCCTACAGACCTCATATCCCTCACCCCAGCTTCTGCAACGCCACGCTGGACTGCATCAGCCCCTTAGCAACAGAGTCCAACACTACATTTTCCTGGGAGACCTAACTTCCACCTCGAAGGCCCTAAGGGCACTGTGATTCTTAGAAACATGGGCATCATCAGCCTCTCTCAACTGGTCACTGTCCCCACACACATCACAGGACACACTGGACCCCATCTTCTCCATCAACGGCACAGCCAAGTTCTAACACACCACGGAGCGGACCTGGACAGACCACAGCATTGACAACTTCACCATCGATGGCCCACAAGCAGCCCCAACGAAACACCCCACTCTCCCTCGCTGCAACTGTCAAAGTCACAGAACTACTCTGAACCTCCGCCCTCAAAGAAGCAAGACCCTTTACCTCCGAGACTCTCTAACTCGGAGTCCAAAAACTTCTCCAACTGGATCGCCGGTGCCACCTTCACCCCCCTCCCGGACCACCACCAGCAGCAGACCCGCCAAGCAAACTAGTTGGTACACCCAGGAGCTACTGACCCTCTAACCCCACTGTAAGAAGTTGGAGACACTGGCGCTCCAACAAGACTCATGCCAACCTAGACTTCTTCAGGTCCGCCCTCAACAGCTATCTCCTCTGTCTGAGACCAAGAAAGAAGCAATCACCACCCACCGAGGGGAGCGCCCATCACACAAAGGAACTCTTCAGCATAATCAGAGAAATCTCCTGCCCCATTGCCACTGAGAACACAATCCACCCCCCCCCAAATCCTCTGCAACACTCTAAGCAGACAATTTTCACTGCAAGATCTCAGACATCTACAGCAACTTCAACCTTCAACCCACCATCCTCAACTACAGCTGCACCAAAACCATTGACTCCCACCCCCAATCGGATCTCTGACTGGAAGCAACTCTATAGAAGACACCATCTCCATCATGAGCTCCATTCACTCCAGATCCTCCTCTGATCCCTACCCACACCAAATCTACAACTTAGGAAAAGATGTAATCTGAGGCTCCGTCACAGATCTCCTCAACACATCCATCGCCACAGCGGTCAAGCCCATCCTTAAGAAACCCTCAGCCAACTCTAAAGAACTCAAACTATCGCCCCCCCCCCCCCCCCCCCCCGCCCCCCCAAGTCTTGGAAAAAAGCCATCACTGACAGGTCACGGACGACCTCAAGGAAAACAACCTGCTCTACCCAGCCCAATTAGGCTTCTGGCCCAACAACAGCACAGAGACCGCCCTGTCTGCAGCAACGGATGACAAACGCCTACTCGACCTAGGTGAAACAGGCGCCCTCGACCTATCGGCAGCCGTCGACAGTCTCCCACCACACCCTTGTGACCAGACTCCACCACATCGGCATCCAGGGTAACGTATTCGACTGGATCAACTCCTTCCTCTCTGGCCAAAGATCGAGGATCCACCTACCACCCTTCTCTTTCACACCCAAAGACATCAAATGCAGCGTCACCCAAGGCTCCTCCCTCGACTCCACAGTCTTCAACACCTATAGGACGCCACTGGCAGACATCGCCCAAACCCACAGACTCAACATAATCGCTTACTCGGATGACACCCAGCTCTTCCCATCCCTCGCAGTAGATGCAGAAACCACAAGAGTGAATCTCCAAAACAGTATGACAGACATCGCCACCTGGATGAAGACCAGCTGCTTTAAAAAACACTGAGAAAACAGAGGCCATCATCTTTGGGAACCAGCCCTTCCTCTACGACAACAACTGGTGGCCCTTCGCACACGGCCCGCTCCCACCCCAACAGACCACGCACAAAACCTCAGAAATATCCTGGATACCCTCCTGTCCATGAAGCAACAGATCAGCGCAGTCTCCTCTGCCTGCTTCCACATGTTCCGATGGATCTTCGTCTCAACCAGGAAGACTGGTCGCCGAAGCCCTCATCTCCAGCCACCTGCACTACAGCAAAGCACTATACGCCGGAAACACCAAACAGCTCCTGAAACTCCTCCAAACCATCCAGAACTCAGCAGCAAGACTAGTCCTCGACTTCCTGAGAAGAACCAGCATCACCTCTCACCTCAGAGCTGTCCATTAGCTCTCTGTCCAGCCTCTTCAAACTCCTCACACATGTCTATAAAGCCCTCCACAAACCTGGATCCTTCTACATCAACAACCGCATGACACTCCACCAACCGAACAGGGAGTTCTGAACCCCCTCACTTGCCTTGGCCCACATCTCCAGCATCCGTTGCAGCCGCTGTGGATGAAATTATTTCCTACCTTGCCATCAAGTCCTGGAACGATCTCCCCCTCCACCTGTGCACCTCCCCATCTCTGAAGTACTTCAGGAAGCAACGCAAGACTTGGTTCTTTGTCCACCATCGCTCTACAACTGAGGCTCCAACTACCACCCAGCACCTGGAGACTTCTGGGGTGACATGCCATGCTCTACAAGATCCACTTATTGATTGACCAGACCTCACTTTCCAAGCTCTAGTGCTTTGTGAACTGACCCCCAAGCAGCAGCCTCGCAAGTGTCCAAGAAGACTGGCACTGGAGACCATGGTCCACCTCCGGGTGTAATTGTCATTTGTGATCCGCTAGGCGCTAAAGGCGGAGCTCATCCGCTCCGACATTCATGGATTCTGCTAGGTTAACCACCAGGAAAACTCCCCAGCAGTTCAGCCATTTCCAGATGCCTCTTGGCACGGGGCCTATTACCTAACCCCACCCTGCATGTAGCAGCAACACACAGAGGTGGTGATGTCCATGAGCACCTGTACCAGTTTCCCTTAGGTAGACAGCAGGAAGGAATCTAACACAAAGATGATGGCCCTCCGCTCCAGAAGGTCGCTGTGAAGCTGGGACTCCTCTGGAGACTAGAGCTCTCCAATCTCTACCTCTCCTAGATCGCTTCCCCAACCCATAAGTGATTAATCAATCCCCCTTCTCAGCTCTAGGTGGGAAAGGAAGAGGGCTCTGCCACTGACCCAATCGCAGTCCTATATCCACCAAGGTAGATCTTGTGCAGTCTCCTCCAAAATCTGAACTTGGTCAGAGAGGTCCCCTTGATGTTGGGACCACTGGAACTTCAGATCCCAATGCAAAAAACGCATATGTCATCTGGCGTGCTTGACCAGCTGATGCAGGAGGCAATCAGTCCCAGCAGCCTCTGAGCTGACCTCACTGAAACCCAGGACCAAGGCTAAAAGATAGGGATCGTAGTCTGAATGTCCTTTCACAGGGGAAAAGGCACAAAACCGAACTGTGTCAAGAATGGCTCCAGTGAAGGGGATTGTGTGAGGACTCAGGTGTGACGTTGGCACATTGATAGTGAATCCCAAAGATGACAGGAGGTCCACAGTAGGTTGAAGGTGGGAGGGAACTGCCTGGGGCGATCCCACCTTCAACAGCCAGTCGTTGAAGAAGAGGAAGACTGGAATCCCTGACCTCCGCAGATGAGGTACAACCACAGCAGTCATCTCAACGATTGAGGGGTGCTGGTTAGAACAGAGGGGAGAAGAACAAACTGATAATGCTCTTGGCCTACCATTAACTGCACTTGTGGGCAGGCAGGATGGGAACCTAGAAGTAGGCATCCTGCAAATCCAGCTCTAGCATTCAGTCTCCAAGACACTCTTGTTCAGAGGGAACCTGAACTTAAGTGAGCAGCTTGAATTTTTCCTTTTTTTAGTGATTAGTTGTGAGGGCAGAGATCTAGGCTAGGACAGTGTCATCCATCGCTTTTCAGCATCAGAAAGTGGCAGGTATGGAACCATGACCGAATTCTGGTGCTGGCACCCTCTCAACGGCTCCTTTGGACAAAAGAGCCTGTATTTCCTGTTGCAAGAGAGAGTGGAAGGTGGTCCTCCATCAGCCACATTATCTATTGCTCCTTGAGGCCACCTGCCAGGGAGTTTGCATAGACAATTACAGAACACAGCCCTTGCATTACCAGTTCCTGTGCTAGCTTGTATTAAGGACGTCCAGTTATGGTGGACTCCACCCCCCCATATTATTGTCCTACTGAAAAGAATCACCTTTCTATACAACTTTATTGAGCTTGACCCCCATTGACACACAATCAGTGCACCTTTGATCCACGCACAATTTTATCATACAAATTCAAGTGAGCAGGGACGCACCTGTTCTGTTCAGCTCCTGAGCAAGTTAGAAACCTTGAACACTTTTTTTATCTTCAGTGCACATACCGATTGCACAGAAAGGGGGCACATGGGAAGTATGACTGTGGCTCTTGCATGTCGCTGCAAGCAGCCAATTTATGACCTGCTCTTCTGTCTATTGCGTAATTAGAAACCATGGACACTGCAGCTAATTAACAGGCCAGCACTTAGCGTGCACACACCCTTAACTTTTGTTTATTCTTTCCTATAGATTCATTCCAGATTGGTCTGCATTCTTTTAAATCTCAAAATTATCCATATTTGACCGTTCTCTTCACCATTCGGTGAGTCCCTATTGGTCTATTCTGTATTTACTGAGGTGTTCCCTCGTTTGTTCTCTACAGCCCTACGAACAAGGTTTATCCTGGACTATTTCACATCTCAAAGGGCAAGTTGTGGACCTTTTCGTCTTCCCTGGTGACCAGCAGCGCTGACCCAGTTCTTGAAAGAAACACTTCTGTAGTTTCTCAAATGTAAGTGTATTGACCAATCTTTCCAGACACAAAGGAGGCTGCTTTGTCTGAGGTTTGTTAATGGTAGCTAATGTAGCCTTTTCTTTTTTCCTTGTCCCTAGGTGCCTTCGATTCTCCTCTGGTAACTCCAAACATGGACCCCATGTAGATTTTTTGTATTTTCATTTATTTATGGTTAGTGGTAACTCTTTTTACCCACATTAGGCAGCAATCTTCTCCCTTGTGTTCCCACGCCCTGATGATGACCAAGTTTTGAAGGTCGAAACACCATCGACTTGTTTCAGCCTAATTGGGATTGTTAATTATGTCATGATTTTGTCATTTTTACATTATAAAGTATTTGTTCAAGCATAGTACTCTTCAAATATTTCCCAAATGCACTGATTTCTATTTCTTGAGGTCCACTTGCGCAGTTTCAAACACTTTTCACAAGCACAATGTGTTCACCTAGTACACAACTTAAAAAGCATAGTTGATACTGCTTTCAATTCCTTGCAAAGTATATATATTTATGCCTTTCTTCCTTTTTGTTAAATACAATTACATTGAAACTGAAAAGTGAGACTACGTGTTTTGAATAATCAATGTACTTTTTTAATTGTAATTTCTCATTGACTAACACAGAGTTTGTATGAATCTACTCCTGGAGCTGGCACCCTGTTGCAAGAGCAAGCAAAAGGTGATGCTCAGTAAGCAGATTGGAGGACAGTGGAACAGGTGGACGGGTCTGCTGGAAAGTTAGAGAACGGTTGACAACTACCTGGTGCAAGCCCGCCTTAAACAGCCAGTCTTCGAGGCAGGGGATGATTGGCACCCCTGACCTCTGATGTTAAGCTGCTACAATCGCCAGCACTTTCGCGAACACCCGAAGGGATCTCGTTAGACCAAAGGCAAGCAGAGAAAACTGAAAATTCTCTTGTACCACCACGAATACAAATACCACCACGAGAGCAGAACAGACCTGAGCCACACTGAACATTTTGAATTTCTCTTACCAGGGGATTGCATTGGGAGAGGACAGGTCTAAAATCTGACAAAGGCCTCCTTCCTTCTTGGGCACCAGAAAGTAGAAGTAACAACCACCACATCCTACTTCTAGCGCTGGCAACCTCTCAATAACCCCTTTGGCCAAAAGGTCAAGAACTTCCTGCCACAAAATGGAAAGATAGTCGCCCGTTAGTCGCAAAGGTGGTGGGGTAAAGTGGAAGGAGCAGCCTGGAAGAAGGAAAGGGTGTATCCTTTACAGACACTCTTCAGAACCCAACTTCTAAGATGATGGCCAGCTAAACCGGGTACAACTTGTGGATTTTGGCTCCCACTGGCTGTGCTCTTGAAAGGAACACCAAAGACGATTGGCCGTTGGGGCGATGGACGGTGCCACACACTCATCTTGGCCATGGGGACGTGGGCACCTCAGCCATGACCACACAACTGCTAACTGCTGCAGTTGGCGAGGTGGGTGGAGAGCACCACGGAGCAAGCTGCCACCCTACTCTCCTTAAAGCGCCCAAGAGCTAAGTTAACATTGTTCATGAACAGGAGAGTCCAGTAAAAGGGCATGTCCATCAGGGAGGACTGGCTATCACCTGAGAACCCAGTGGAGAGCAGCCAAGCATGGCAGTGGAAAGTCAACATTAATGCCAATAGCCCGCCCTATGTAATTAGTGGTGATTAAGCCACAATTGTGAACTTGGCTGCATCAGGACCATCTTCAATCGGATGAGACAGATAGGACAAAAGTGTTCAGGCACACCAGGGAGGACTTCTGCCACCAATAACAGCCCAACAAGCAGATGGTGTTGACGGACTGGAGTGTCCGGCTTGGTGGAGCATAAGAACAAGTTACTTCCCTTCGGTAACGCATTATCTGAAAGACAATACCTAGCTGAAGATTCCATACCTTTGAATTCCCCAGGCGGAGGCTGGATCCGGAAACATTATTGCGAGCAGTACCACTGCGCGCCATCGGGCAGCTCCATTCAGCTGCTTGTGACGTTGTGTGCGTCGTTCGTGTAGGTTATGACATTGCTGTTGCCTATACAGGTGGCACCCAGATGCGTGGACGTCACTTACTTTTCACTCTTACATGCCAGAAACGCAAAGCCATGAAGGGAACTGACGTGTATGTCACAACTAGGGCACTGAAAAAGGAGCACCCATAGCCCTATCAAATGAGTCCACAAAGTGGGCAGGCATTGGTGGGTCTGTAAGGAATCTGCAGCTAGATATTGTCTCTACTGAGTTACTGAAGGTAAGTAACTTGTTCATCTGATACAGACTTCTAGCTGCAGATTCCTTACCTGGAACAGATACCAAAGCCATACCACCCTGACGGTGGGCTGCAAGCAGATTTTCCACACTAAAAAGTCCTGCAGGACCTAACGGGCGAAATGCCCATCCCTGCGGACCCGACTGTTCAGGCAGAAGTGCTTGGCAAATATGTGCAGAGATGCCCAAGTTGCTGCCTGCCAGATATACAGGACTGGGACACCCGAGCCAACGCCAAGGTCGCAGCCTTCCCCCTAGTGGAATGGGCTCGTTAGCATTCAGGAGGCCGCTTCCTAGCCAAGGTGCAGCAGATTTTAATGCAGATAACAGTGTGAAATAGTTGGTTTCTGCACTGTTTGACCTTTTTTAGCTCCTACATAACCCACAAAGAGTTGTTTGTTCACCCGGAACCTTTTTGTGCGGTCAAGGTAGCACTACAACGCCCTTTGTGTCCAGTCAATCGAAACGCTCCTCTTCCTTAGAGGGATGTGAGGGAGAAAAAAAGGTAGGCAGAGTGATTGATTGACCCAGATGGAAAGGGGTTCCTACTTTTGGTAAGAATGAAGCACAACCGTATCCAGAAAAGTTATCATGTAGGTGGGCTTGCATGATAAATACTGCAATTCACTCACCCTCCGGGGACGTTATTGAAACTAGAAAGGCTGTCATGATAGTAAGCAGCAAAAGGTGACCATTATGTAAAGGCTCGAAGGGAGCATACAATAAATGTGAGGACCAAATGAAGGTCCCACTGCGGCATGACAAAGGGTGTAGGTAGAAACAAATATACAAGCCCTTTTAAGAAACTATTAACAAAAGGGGATTTGAAAAAAGAGAGGATTGGAGAGGGAGAGGTATGGCGCCGCGGCCAGGGTGACTGACTCTGGAATCTGGGGATCACGGATTGATCCCGGGGCCGGCGGCAGATTAGCCATGTGACTCTAGGCAATAGCTTGCCTAATCTTCTAGACGGCCCCAAGCGCCTAGAGACCCTAACAGGTGATGGTTCGCGCTTTACAAATGTAGATTATTGGTCCAGCAGCTGTAAGAAAGCGGAGAGAGCAGAAAGATAACCCTTGAGAGTATCCAAAGGAGAGAGCCCTGCTGGGCAAGGGTAAGAATAAAGAGAAGAATATTAGACCGAGAAGCAGAAAGAGTCAATTGACCTTTCTGTAAAATATTTTTCAAATCGTTGCCAACATCAGACTTATACCATCTTAGTGAAGGGTCGACTGCCCGCCAAAATAACATTACATACTTCGGGAGGAAGGTCGAAAGATATCAACTCTCGTCGCTAAATCTCAATGCAAGGAGGCAGAGAATTGGCAGGTTCAGGTGAAGGACCCTCTCCTGCTTCTACGACAGAAAATCCGTTCAAAGGGACAGCCTGATCGGAGGATCCATGCCCATTCGAAGAAGTTCTGGATACCAGACTTTCTGTACCCAGGTCGGAGCCACAAGAATGACTTGAGCCCGGTCGTTCTTGATCTTCAGAACTCTCAGAAGAAGTGGTATGGGCAGAAGGCCCCAGCTCTATTCACAACAAAAAGTGTCGCCGAGCGATAGCAGCCTTGGAAACTCGTGCATAAAAAACTGCTGTCATTGTGTGTTCTCTTCGGAGGCAAACCGATCTAACCAAGGCTCTCCCCAATGTTGAAAGAGACTTTGTGCAAACTCCAACTGGAGACTCCATTCGTGATAAGCAAGGCATTGTGGCTGAGTTTGTACGACTTGGCGTTCAGAGAACCTGTCTGGTGTTTAAACACCAGGGTTAAGCCTTGCTGTTCCAGCCATCTTCAGAGTCGCAGGGCCTCTTGACAAAGGGTCCATGAGCCAACCCCGCTTGTTGCAGTACCACAGGGCGTTGGTACACCTGCACTAACTTCCCCTTGACACAGCTTTTGACGCTAACCGGAACTCTATAAGATAACATGTTTCCTGAACGTTTTCACTCTTCGATTCCCTGTCAGGTGAGTAGATTAAATGCCTTAGGGTTGGAATGACTTGTGGAGGCGTGCACCATGAAGCGGAGAAAGGAAAGCTGGGTCGCCCGTAGCAAGGTGATGGCCCCTTGCAACCCAACAGTGACTGACCAGCTAGAACAGTTTGGGGTTAAGTACCTACAAAGGCGCCTCATTAAAGAGTAGGTCTTCCCAGGCTGGATACCTGCAGTTAAAACGTTGGTTTTTTTGACCACAAGGATGGGGTCCTCTGGTCCGCTTCCTCTCCAGCGGCTTGCCTTCTGCGGTTTATCCGCCCTCATTACGGGCCCATCACCTATTCCAGACCTGGTTGACTCTGCCTGACTGACTGTATGTGTGCGTGTAGGTTACCACCACTGGGGTTAGGGGTGGGAGCGGGGTGGGTAGGGGTGTTGTGGGTTGGGTTTTGGCGACACCCGCAGCGTAGTTTAGCGGGGCGGTGGAGGAGGCGGAATATAGACGTCCTTGCTGGCTAATCAGCGCCCTAGGAGGTACACCCGCTCCGGACTGTAGTCCTCAGAATGCCTTACCTTCCTGCTTCTAGCCTGGACTACATTCCCAAAATTGTTGTATAGCTTGAGGGCGCTCTTCGTCCAGATGCACATGTTCGCCGTGTTCACTGCCTTCTATGTGCCTGATACCGTACCCCCCTGCGAGGGAAGTTGAGCGGGATTGTCGCTTTTCTTTTTTGGTTCTTATCAAGCTGTCAATAAAAACAACTTTTACAAAAAAAAGTGGTACTAACTTTACAGGCATTTGGCTAGTTAAGAGTTGCTGTACTTTCCTTACAGCCTTTTAGTTTAAATTATCTTGTATAAAGATAAGGAACACAGATATTTACACAAATTAAGAGCATGAAAAGTAGACAATCATCTTTTAGCCGGTAGCAACAAGATTCCAGGAGAACGTTCACGCAGTGAAAACCCTGTAGCTACTTGAACTATATTTAGACATGTTATAGTAAGTCCTTACAAACCACATGCATTGTTTCCTTGCAGTCCGTTTTACCCATTGACAACATATTATTGGATTTATGGGAAATACAATGCATTTCAACAACTGCAAAATAGCATCTTTAATAGTTTTTGCAAATACAAAGCTTCAGTTTCTTTAATTAAATGAGTATATAATTGCAAAGTAGGCCATGATTGAAAGGATAGGATAAATTCCGCATTAAAACAAACTAAATGTATATGTGCTATAAACCTAAGAATTGTTACTGGCAGAAGGAATTAGGTCATCTAAGACGCTGTCTATGGGTGGATCAGACTTTTGCATTGCAAGGTGTGATTAGGTATAGTTGGTAATAGCTGGAGTAGACTCTTTAATGTGTACAGTGGTAAAGATAGATGGTTAAGGCACTACTGACCTTGAAGTGTCCATTGTTTGAAGCATCATGCAGGGGAGTATCATCATCCAACCCCTTTGTGTTCACTTCAGCGCCTGCAGCCAGCAACTGCTTTGCAACATCGTAGTAACCTCTGTTACAAGCTTCATGCAAAGCAGTCCAACCTTATTAAAAAAAGGAAAAAAAAAAAAGAAAATCACATTAGAAATTACTTCAAGCAAAGTTATATTATCTGCTCATAGTCACATTCTGACCAGCCTTTACAACCAAACATATTCGAAATACAAGAGACAAATGTAAAACATTTATAAGGGAAAACTATGTGTATGTTTTGCTTTTTGTTTTTTACTTGTCCATAAAGAAGTACCAACAAACCAGGACATTCTCAAATGCCGAGTATCTACACTGCACTCATCTAGGAGTTCACCACTGCCAGAGTATGATGGTGGCTGACGATATTTACATTAGGTACAAAACACAATGTACATCTGCTGATTACGTTTCACATGCTACTTTAATACCACCACACCCCCCCAAAGCCAAGCTCGATTCTTTGAAGAAAGACATGAATAACATGGCAAGACTCTAAACAGGGTACCACATTGAGTATTTCATTAATTTGAGCGTTCTTTTGCACAAACACCCAGTGAGCCCACCCTCGAGCAGCATTTAGTCACATTCTGAGCATATATAACTCAAGGCCAAACCTCAGGGGGGAAATGGCTGAATCACATGTCAATCCACAAATTAAACCAATGCCGGAGAACCCACGAGCGAGTAACCTATTTTCCAGCACCGGACTGATTAGAGATTGTCATGCCAATTTTAATATAGTACCAAAAGGACAAATGTCAGATGTTGCTGCCACTTGTTTGAAGATGGGCTAATGTTTTGCTTTATTCTGATGGCTATCGGACATCACCTTTGTGCGATCCCCTGAAGAACCTGCAGTTTCACTTTTCCAAATATAACCGGACATAAGGTTTTGGAATTGAAAAAACAACTCGTCACTGGGATAATGGCCACTAGAAAGCAAGTTTTCTTGAGGTCTGTTAAGTGCATTTGCTTAAAATGGACAGGATCAGACAGGAGCAACCAAATCTAGTTAGCACATTGGTGTCAGTTAGGACACAGAACAGGATTAATGTAACAGGCTTCCCAGAAGCCGTAGAAAACATTTTGCATGATATCATTGCTGTGACCTGGTTTCTTCATGCAATGCACGAACAGATGACTGTCGCACCTAAAGAACAAGTTACTTACCTTCGGTAACGCTTTTTCTGGTAGATACAGTATCTGCCTGTGGATTCCTCACCTTGTGAATATCCCCTTGCGTCAGCAACATTCGGAAATTCTTTTCGTAGCTTAGCGCCGACGTGGACTTGGACGTCATAGAGACACGGCATCGCACGCGACTCCGCTGACGTCACAGACGCCCATAATAGGCCCACGCCGGCATGATGACATCAGTTCCGCCCTTTTTTCCGTGCCTTCGAGGCACACGGAAGGACCAATGACAGTATATATATATATATATATATATATATATATATATATATATATATATGAATGAAATAACGCATTTTCTTTGACCATAAAACAAATACAATACAGTTACTCTGGATTAGAAAAGTGGACAATGGGGAGGCGGGTGGGTCAGTGAGGAATCCACAGGCAGATACTGTATCTACCAGAAAAAGCGTTACCGAAGGTAAGCAACTTGTTCTTCTGATAGATACATCTGCCAGTGGATTCCTCACCTTGTGAATAGAGTCCCACAGCAGTCCCCACTCCAGGTGGAGGGTGTCCACGATTTAGCTCTTGTAGAATGAGCCCTTATTCCCTCTGGAGGCTCCTTACTGGCCATAGAGTAGCAGATCTTTATACAGAGGATGATCTATCTTGAAAGAGTTGTTTTATGAACCGCTCTTCCTTTTTTGCAGCCAGCAAACCCAATGAAGAGCTGGTCATCCACTCAACAGTCTTTAGTTCTGTCCAGGTAAAAGCTCACCGCCCTCCTAGGGTCCAGACGGTGTAACCTTTCCTCCTCCTTGGAAGGGTGTGGTGGAGGATAAAAGGTAGGGAGGGTAATGGACTTTCCTAGGTGGAAGGGAGTCACCACCTTAGGGAGAAAAGCAGCACTGGTCCTAAGAACCATTCGTTCAGCATGAATGGTCAAGAATGGGGGCTTGGAACTAAGAGCTTGAAGCTCACTTACCCTCCTTGCCGAGGTAATTGCAACCAGGAAGACTGTCTTAAAAGCCAAAAGCCTCATAGGACACTTGTGTAAGGGCTCAAAGGGAGCACCCATCAAGTATGTTAAGACAAGATTTAAGTCCCATTGAGGCACAATAAAGGGAGTAGGAGGGAATTTATTAGTGAGACCCTTCAAAAACCTTAAAACTTCAGGAGATTTGAAAAGAGACGGCTGGTACGGCAAACATAGAAATGCCAACAAGGCCGAGAGATAACCCTTGACTGTGGCAACAGCAAGCTCTTGCTGCGCCAAAGAGAGAGCAAACTGGAGAACATCAGAGTAATGGGCTTTCAAAGGGTCTACAGATTTCTCTCCACACCAGGTGACAAATTTAGACCATCTGTAAGAATAAATGGATTTAGTGGAGTCACGCCTAGCCGATAATATGACATCCACCACATCGTGTGGGAGAGAAAAGGAATTCATGTTGCCCCGTTCAATCTCCAGGCATGAAGGTGTAATGTCTGGAGGTGGGGGTGTAGAACCTGCCCCTCCATCTGAGAGAGGAGGTCTGCCCTGAGAGGGAGACAGAGCACGGGTGAGAGGAGAGGTGGAGAAGATCTGTGTACCACACCCTTCTTGGCCAATCCAGGGTGACCAATATGACTTGGGCCCGGTCTTGGCTAATCTTCCTCAGAACCCGAGGAATCAAAGGTATGGGAGGAAACGCGTAAAGGAGTTGTCTTCCCCAACTCAACTGAAACGCGTCCTCCAAGGCTCCTTGCATCGGATACTGGAGACTGCAAAAAGACGGGCAGTGAGCATTCTCGTGAGTGGCGAACCGGTCCACCCAAGGAGTTCCCCACATCTGAAAGATGTCGTGAACTACCTCTGGATGGAGCCTCCACTCGTGGTCGGCCGAGAACTGCCGACAGAGTGTCCGCACGAACGTTCAGAACTCCGGCCAGATGATTTGCCATCAGACAAATCTGATGGTCCTGAACCCAGGACCAGAGTCGGAGAGCCTCCCTGCTGAGACACTGCGACCCCACTCCTCCCTGCTTGTTGATGTACCACATCGCGGTCGTGTTGTCCGTCAGGACTTGGACTGAGCGACCGTGAAGGGAAGGGAAGGGAGGAAGGCCTTGAGCGCCAAACGTATCGCCCGCAATTCCAGAAAGTTGATATGAAGCAACCTTTCCTCTGGAGACCAAAGACCCTTGACCTCCAGGTCCCCCAGATGAGCACTCCACCCTAGGGTGGATGCATCCGTTATTACTGTGGCCACCGGAGGAGGCAGTTGAAAAGGCTTCCCCTGAGACAGGTTGCCTTCCACGCCCCACCAAGTCAGATCCGCTGCAGCTTCTCTTGAGATCCTCACCGACTCCCTGAGATCTCCGTTGTGCTGATACCACTGTCTGCGGAGGCACCACTGGAGTGCCCTTATGTGCCAGCGTGCATGGTTGACCAACAGAATGCATGAAGCCATCAGACCGAGCAGGCTAAGGACTGGAACGATCGCTCCATTGTTAAATAAAGGAATCATTTCCTGAATGTCGCAAATCCTTTGAGGAGGAGGGAATGCACGACATACAGTTGTGTCCAGTACAGCACCTATGAACAGGATGCACTCTGAGGGCACCAGGTGAGACTTGGGTACATTTATCGAAAAACCCAACCTGTAAAACTGGGTTGTCTCTTGCAGATGTTGGAGCACTCTCTCTGACGACTCTGCTTTGATCAGCGAGTCGTCCAAATAGGGGAATACTGGAATCCCCGACCTTCTGAGATGTGCTGCCACCACCGCCATCACCTAGGTAAAGACTCGAGGCGCAGTAGTAATTTCAAAAGGAAGGACCGCAAACTGATAGTGTTGCGACCCCACCGTAAAACGGAGATACTTCCTGTGCGACTTCAGGATTGGGATGTGAAAATACACATCCTGCAAGTCGAGCGACACCATCCAGTCTTCTTCCAGCAGCACTTGAAGAACCTGCGCAATG
The DNA here is from genome assembly GCF_964263255.1 of Lissotriton vulgaris. Classification (NCBI taxonomy): domain Eukaryota; kingdom Metazoa; phylum Chordata; class Amphibia; order Caudata; family Salamandridae; genus Lissotriton; species Lissotriton vulgaris. The sequence continues at coordinate 638,472,390 of NC_141700.1, read as the reverse complement.
GTGAGCATCTTGAATTTCTCTTGTTTCAGATAGAGATTCAAGATGCTGAGATCCAGGATTGGACGAAGTCTGCCATCCTTCTTGGGAATCAGGAAATACCGTGAGTAGCATCCCTGACCCCTTTCCTGCTCTGGAACCACCTCTATCGCACCCTTTCTTAATAGAGTCTGCACTTCCTCCTGTAGAAGCAACGGATGTTCCTCCGTGCAGAAACCTTGGCAAGGAGGGTAATTGGGAGGGAATTCCCGAAAGGGAAGGGCATACCCATTTTCTACGAGATTGAGAACCCAAAGATCTGATGTAACCGATGCCCAATCCCGTAGAAAGTGGGTAAGCCGACCCCCCACTGGACCCACATGATCCTAAATGTCGGATCTAGGGCTGCTTTTCTATGGCTGGGTGGTTGGAGGAGGCGGAGGAGGAAGAGGCCGGACGTCCTCGAGGACGAGCTCTTTGCTTTCCCCTGTAAGACCTGTACAAGGTATTCTGCTGCTGCTGTTGTTGTTGCTGCTGCTGACCTTGTCGATAATTGCGAAAGGAAGAGCGTCCAAAACCTCTGAATATCCTGGCCGAAGAACCTCTGATCTGGAGACCTAAAGATATGGCAGTAGCTCTACTGTCATTAAACCTCTCTAAGGCAGTATCGGCCTTTTTGCCAAAGAGACCAACACCATCAAATGGCAGATCCAATAAAGCTGCTTGAACATCTGCAGAAAAGTCTGATGATTTTAGCCAAGCCGACCTTCTCGTGGCAACCGCAGTGACCATGATGGGAGCCACAGAATCAGCAGTGTCCAATCCGCTTTGTATTACTTGGCGTGCCGCCGCTTGAGCGTCCGACAACACTTCCTCAAAATCACTCCTACCTCCATCAGGAATCTTAGGAGCCAAAGAACACATTGAATCCATAAGTGCGTGCACATATCTCCCCATGAGACAAGTGGCATTAGTGGACTTCAATGCCATACTTGCTGAGGAGAAAGTCTTTTTGGCCACCTGATCCTGTTTCTTGGCCTCCTTATCCCCAGGCACTTGGGGTAACACACTCAAAGACTTCTTTGAACATGCTGCCTGAATGACCAGGCTCTCAGAAGGATGAGATGTTAAAAAGGAAGGGTCTTCTGGTGCAACCCTGTATCGTCTTGCCACACTTTTGGAAACAGCCGGAGCAGTTAGAGGCTTTTTCCACACTTCCATAATAGGCTCTGTTAAAGCCTCATTAAACGGAAGCAACGGTTCCACCACCGAACTAGGCGAGTGTAGGACCTCAGTAAGAAGATTAGCCTTAGATTCAACTGTTGGCAAAGTCAAATTAAGAAGTCCCGCAGCCTTCCTCATTACTACATAAGGCTGGACATCCTTTGAAGGTGCATCAGAACCTGATGGTAACTCCATTCCGGGGAAAAATCCAGGCCACTAGCATCTGCCAGGTCTTCAAAGCAGTCTTCTTCTAGTTCACCTTCCTCCACATCAGGATGAGAGTCAACATATCTCTGCTCCTCCAAAAGGCGTTGTGCCTCCCTCCTGGACCGCTCCTTAACACGCCTCTCCACTGGATCCACCATCGACTCCAACGGAGCCGGAACCGACGTCGGTATCGAATCCACTGGCCCAGTGGGTTGTACTCTAGGTCGACTTGGAGCGGGCAACGCCGGGACCGGCGTCAACGACTTCGGCGGAGCCGTGCATTGCCATGGCGGCGTCAGGGCCGGCATAAACGGCATAAATGGAGCCGGGGCATAGGAGTGTGGCACCCCCAAATTGTAGGCCAGTGGACCCATGGGACCCGGAGGGGCTACCGAGGGGTACCAAGCCCTCGTAAAGACGCCATACATTGCGTTCAAAAACGCTGATGGGTCTTGGCCTGGGGCAGGAAAATGTGGCTGAACACCCTCAGGCTGGACTTGAGGTGGGAACGAATCCGGCTCCTCCACAGGCACAGATTCCCCTTCCACCTGAACAACTTTTTCCTCTCGGGCCGGGGACGGCGCCGGAGACGGATCGGAAGCCGGAGCCGGCGACTGCACCTGCGACTCCGAAGGCGAAGCCTCACCTTCCTGATTCGAAGCTTCCTGCGGTGGGATCACCTTCGATCGAACCTTCTTTGGCGACTTCGATCTCGAGTCAGACTCCTTTCCAGAGTGACATCGGGACTCATGTCTCCTCTTCTTATGCTTCCTTCTTGATTTTGAAGCATGTTCCGTTGAGGACTTAGAGGTTGACTCCTCTCGAGATCTAGATCTTGACTTCGACCTCTACCTCGCCCTTCTCGAACGAGATCGTGAAGACTTCCTACCTTTGTCAGCCTTTAACTTTGCCACCAGGAGCTTGGTTTCTCTTTCCCGCAGGACCTTCGGGTTTATCTTTCGACAAGATGAACACCCATTCACATCATGATCAGAGCTTAAGCACCATAAGCAGTCCTCGTGCGGGTCCGTGATGGACATCATCTTCCCGCATTCCTTGCAGGGCTTGAAGCCAGTCTTCTTCGTCGGCATCGTCACGAAGCAAAGAAGCAGAAAAACGAAGGAAATAGCAACAAAGTCACTAGAAAGCTACTGAGATTACCCGAAACCGTTTGCGTCGACGATGCGGAAAAAAGGGTTCTGATGTCATCACGCCGGCGTGGGCCTATTATGGGCGTTCGTGACGTCAGCGGAGTCGCGTGCGATGCTGTGTCTCTATGACGTCCAAAACCACGTCGGCGCGAAGCTACGAAAAGAATTTTCGAATGTTGCTGACGCAAGAGGATATTCACAAGGTGAGGAATCCACTGGCAGATGTATCAGAATTATATGTATGGAAGATGCAACCAGTGTGTTAGAACTGCATGTTGCTCATTTGCTGTAATGCTACAGGCAGTTATACACTGAGATTGTGTATTGACCACGGATTCCATTTTGCTTTAACTACATTCTGAGAGGACAGTTTATCTTGTGTCTGATAATGCCTTTCAGCTGTGAACAGACAGGCCAGATTACTTTCATGCACAGGTTATGTTAAACACTTCACCGAGCGAGAGTAATAAGCCGCTAGAACATATGATGTGGGATGCGTACAGTGTCCGAGGATGAGAATATTCTGCCTGAACCTCTCATCGAAGCCCGGTTAACTCCGTTGAGTTACCTTGACGCAGTGTGTAGCTAGCACCTACAGTGCAGATGAAGGGAGGGGGACTTCTAAAAGTCTCTCTCTGTGTTTGTAAAAAGTATTAAAGACGGAGACCTCTTAGCGCTTTGACAGGAACTCTGCTGCGGAGCGGTTGCGCAGGCCAGGGCCTTTTTTGTGTGCCTGGTGAGCTCTCCTGACAGACTGTCAACAGGTTCCCAGTCGTGGAGGCGAGGATGATGCCAAACGGACAGTTGGTGAAGTATCCCTAGTTCTAATTACTTGTACATATATCCGCAACACTTCAAGTCACCAGTATGCAAAGACGAGAAGGCAGACCCAGGTATGGTACAGAAAACGTGTTTATTCAGAGAACGCCCGCACCACCGCCATAACACATATCAGCCTCCTCCGCCGAGGCCTTGATCACATGACGAGCTGAGAAAAGATAGTTAAGCATTTTGCTCAGAACTCCTGCCAAGGCAGTTTTTGCTTTCTCACGCATCTTTATGAGATATTGAATGTTTGCTACAAGGTCCGTAAATCGAAACCAAATTAAATTATTGGCACACACCACCTATCTGACTTTTACATTTCATGTATACCTTCCTGCCATAAAGTTCTGACCCACATTTTTATTACCAAATGCTTTTTATTGGTATTTTGTGCATGCTTTCTATCAAAATTCTACATGCACACCTGCGTTTCTAACAGCCATTTTACTATAAACGTATTTACATTGTATTAACCCGCTAAAACAACCTAGTGAACTACACTCTGAAAGACCACCCCAGAGCCAGAGAACCAGGTAAGCAGAGCTGCTCTAGAGCCAGAGAACCAGGTCAGCAGAGCTGCTCTAGAGTCAGAGAACCAGGTCAACAGAGCCGCTCTAGAGCTAGAGAACCAGGTCAGTGGAGCTGCTTTAGAGCCAGAAAACTAGGTCAGCAGAGCTGCTCTAGATCCAGAGAACAAGGTAAGCAGAGCCGTTGTTGAGCCAAAGAACCAGGTCAGTAGAGCTGCTCTAGAGCCAGAGAACCAGGTCAGCAGAGCCGTTGTAGAGCCATAGAACAAGGTCAGCAGAGCGGCTTTAGAGCCAAAGAACTCGGTAAGAAGAGCTACTCTAGAGCCAAAGAACCAGCCCAGCAGAGCCACTCTAAAGCCATAGAACAAGGTCAGCAGAGCCGTTGTAGAGCCAGGGAACCAGGTCAGGAGAGTTGCTCTAAAGCCAGAGAACCAGGTCAGCAGAGCAGTTGTAGAGCCAGAGAACCAGGTCAGCGCCACTGTAGAGCCAGGGAACCAGGTCTTTGGAGCCGTTGTAGAGCCAGAGAACCAGGTCTGCAGAGCTGTTGTAGAGCCAGAGAACCAGGTCAGCAGAGCTGTTGTAGAGCCAGAGAACCAGGTCAGCAGAGTTACTCTAGAGCCAGAGAACCAGGTCAACAGAGCCAGAGTCACAAGGTCATAGGTCAAGCGCTGTCCTCCCAGGTGGGTTTGTAAAGCTGCCATGTGGAAGAAGCACATATACAACCAGAACAGCTGAGCAGGGGCACTTTCATACTTCTGTGAAAGTGCCATTGTGCTGCAAAGCCAGCAAACTCTGTTTAAACTACTCCTTTTCATCTTGGCCACAGCAAAGTAAATGGGTCATTTGCACGCCTCTGTGAACAGCATGGAGTTTCCCCAGCTGTAAGAGTGTCTTGCAGGTTTTAAAGCCAAAATGTGAAAGAGTATTTAGTGTTTCTCTCACAGCAGTAAACACATGCTAACATCCCCACTCCTGCTGACATTCGAGGGGATAACTCCCATTTTAAGCCCCTGGTCCGGTCAGCGTGTATAGAAGTGGCATTTTTTCTGATACTATTGTTTTTTATTTGCGTCTGTATAACACCATAGACTGTGTAGGTTGATGGAGGAATTGCTCTTATATAAACAGTGTTACAGCAAATAGCTTTGCATCAAAGAATACTTGTTTTTCTTTCTTTTTTTTACTTTAATGAGCGTGGGTCGTCATCCCGGACACTGCGCTATGCAAAGCAATAGGTGTTGCTTTTGGGATTGTAAATAACAATCGCAAAAGGCATTGCCATTTACAATGCCAATAGCTCTAAAACTCGCAGTTGCAAGATCTATTGCATTGTAAATCCTTGTTTCATACATGGTCACATCCAAACGAAAAGAATGATTCCGAAACAGGTGAAATTTTACCTAGTAGCTGGCACCTGTCACCAGCACCCCCTTTGGGGGTGTCCGGAAGCAGTTGGGACACAAAGCCCTCAGTTTATGTTATCCAAAACTTGCAGGTCCTGGGGATTCCTAGGAACTACACAAAATGGCGCCCAACGTTGTTTTGGTTCTTATACCAGTAAAAATCTGAGTAGTTAAGTTGTGCTTTCTCAGAAAGCCCTACTCACACTTTTCCAAGAGGTCTGAAGCGGGAAGGGAGATCCACCTCAGCTGAGCAGATAAACTCTGTATTGGCTGAAGGTTTTGCAAGCTTGTACGGATAAAAGGTTCCCCACATTGTGTAAAGCCCTAAATTTCTAAAAACATGTATTCTTCTACATTTGAGAATGACTGAGTCCACGAGCAGTGGTTCGGGGAAGAAGAATTTGCAAGCGCTCTTAATATCACAGAGAACTGCTGACATGCAGTAACTATGACATTGTTAGAACACTGTGTACCAGCAACAGGTGGCCGTGTTACCTTCGTGATTCAGGTACGCAAGGTGTTTGGATCAGAGGTATTCTATTCTTGGGTTCAGTTCCCCCCTGCAGATCCACAGAATGATTAGTAGCGCACACACATATGGTAGATACACCATCAGAAGAATAATTTCCATTCGAAGGCATTGAAGTCCCTTTAACTTACCAGCAACACAAACTGGTTTTAAAGATGCCCTCCCACACACATCTGTTGTGAGGCTCGGTCCGCTTAGCAGAGAAGGAGCGACCTGCCCGGTCTTAGCAACTTACACTTCACACCCAGAGAAGGAGCGACCTGCCCGGTCTTAGCAACTTACACTTCACACCCAAAGATAGATAGACTACCAGTGGATAAAGCCAGTACAATATATTAAGACATTGCCAGGCTATACAGACACACTGTCCAGTTCGTAATGCGAACATTAACAGTCCAACCTGCGAGAAATGCTTCAGCTGGTCCACATCAGAACACACCTACAATTAACCCACAGAAAATACCTTCCAAATGGGAGCAAATTCCATTCTGCATAGCACAAAGAAATGCACAGCCGAAGCAGTATTTCCCCATAAAGGTCAGCAGGAAAAACACAGAATGCTAACAATTTGCTTGCCAATGGGTATGTTCCCTCAACCGAGGATTGCACCACTTGGGGAACAATCTTTACTGCCGTATACATTAGGATACACGGTACCCCTTCCATAGCAGTTGTTTCATAAGTATTGAAACAACTAAACAATGAGTATGGGGCAGGATCTGCCCTGGACTTGGGAATGAAACTGAAACTGCCAAAGTCTCAGAAATCATGCTAAGCAACATAAAAGGGGAGGCAGCAGCAGTGGCCATACACAGCCACGTAAGGGAAATAGCACCTAGAAATAAGGAGCAAGAATTACCAAAAAATATTGAAGAAATCTATGCTGCATGGGAATCAAAGATAGGGAAGCCACAAATGGTAGGTAATCCTGACAAGGACAACTCGAAGCAAGAATAAGCTTCTTCTAAAAAGAAATGAAAAAAAAAATAATTCTAAAAAAAAAATTGAGAAAATAATTCATGATCAAGAGGTGGGTCTCCCCAATTGGAGTCCTCTGAAAAGAGGTATAACCTTAGGAATCGTGATAAATTTTGGAAACCGGATAGGTATCAGGACACTGATATACGTTCCCTTTCAGGGTTTGTCAAAAAGCTTGGAGAGGGATGAGCGATCAGAACAAAAGCAAGAAGATTGAACAAAAAAAAAGGGAAACATCCAAATTCAGATTACATTATCAAACGAGAAGAACAACCTAAAGCAAAACCTCAATTCAAAAAGACGAAAGTAGCTGGCTTAAAAATTTGACATGCCCGGGATACGGAGGACCCAGCTTCTGAACGGGGAATGGGCTCTGATGATGCTAGACAGCGCGGCCAAAGTAACATCACAGTGGAAACACCTGATACCAGAGTGAGTGTCTCGAATAGACTGTATGAAATTATACTACAAATAGAGGGGGGACATCTCAAGAAAGGTTAAAGGTCTCCTTTGGGAGAATTTACCACATGGATAGGACACACTGCTAGCAGAAAAAGATTGGCCGACTGAGTTTGGGATGGATTGCCCAAAAGGGCAAAGCGTCATTTTACCTGCTTTCTCTGGCCTCGTCCCAGAATCTTTAAAATATTCATACTCGCAGGAGTGGGCGCCCGCGCTAGATCCGGCATTAAACCGCAACCATGTAGGGTGGGACGTGGAGTCCACTCACCATGAAATCCCATTAAAATATACTCCTAATCCACAGAGACAATACCCTAAAAAATATTATGCAAAAAGACAGGTAAAAAAACCTTACACCAACTCAAATACCACTGTGTAATGGAGACTTGTACCTCCCCGATGAATAATCCTTTGTTTCCAGTAATGAAACTGGACAATTCATACAGTCTAGTTGTAGATTACCGACATTTAAACACATACTCGCGAACATTTGTAGCTCAAAATGCACAGTGCCGCATTAATGAATTAATGAATAACATTTTGCAGAAGAAATACAAAACATTAGATATCTTGAATGGATTCTTCTGCCAAAATATTGCCCCAGAAACCAGATATTTGACAGCATTTTCCACCCACGGTACTCTATGTCACTTCCGTCGTTTGCCCCTCAAGGGTATAACAGCAGCCCGGGGTTATTCTAAGCAAGAGTGTCAGAACTACTAGAACCATGCGACGAGGAGGCAGTGTCCTATGTAGAGGATATCGATCTGACGGACAATGAATTACTTGAACACTTGAACGGTGTGAACATAATTGTGGGATTTACCAACTTGGGCTACAAATGTAATTACAAAAAATTAAATATTGCCCATCTCAATGTCCAATTTTGGGGATATGAACTATCAAGCGAAAGCAAGAGCTTGGCAACCATTTTTTTAGAAAAGTGCGCACTGCTCCAACCAAGGAGTGCAATCCATATTAAGATTTCTAAACTTAACATACATTCTAGATTATGCAGAAAGAGTAAAACTTTTCTACGAGTTAATCTGACCTGATTTTATAGCACATCAGTAGACACAGGAGCATAGGTATACTACTTTCAGTTCAGGCTGACATGATAGCATAAAAACACTTGCACACACACGTAAATACTACTAACTTGGTGATCTTGGTAGTCCCGGGTTAATCAGGATATACCTACATCACTTAATGAAGGTGAGAATCCTAATTGCATACAAATCACATTTATACATAAATGCTGAAATGCGATTTGTGGCTACAGGAAAAAACCTCACAGTAGTACAGACTGCTGTAGTGAGAGAAAGAGCACTAGCACAGGGGAAAAGCTTAATCGTAACCCCGGTACAGATTTTAGAAGCGGTTACCAAAGTAAGCATTCCAAATGCAAAGGCACTGCATCCACAATGGATACAATGGGCTAATTCCGTCACTGCCACAGATGTAGATTATAAATTCAACCCTACATTCAAAACTCAAGCATTTCTGAAGTACAAACAAGAATACCTTCTCCTGAATGAAATCTTGCCTCTAGAAAAATATGAATACATCATTTATACTGATGGTTCTGCTCAGCCTGCCACTGGAAGTAAAAAAAACAAAAATGCGCTGTGTGTGCTAAAGTGAAAGGACGTATGCAGGATGCGGAGTTCCATCCCAGCAAAACAACTACACAATCTGTAGGAGATTGTACCGCACAGCTGGCAGAGCTGAAAGCCCTGCTCTTAGCACTACAGTATACAAATTGGGAATTCCCAACGCTGATAGTGTGGAAATTATTTTACTGTGTGCAGTCTTATAATGAATATCTTCAATACTGGGAACAGAATGGGTTTAGAGATTCTAAGGGTTTCACAATTAAATTGTTATGGGAACAAGTGGCAAAGCTGAAAGAATGTCTGCCACGGGCTCAAGTTATTCACACCTTGAGTCATCCGCGTGTTTGTGTATAGGTCGAAGGGAATTCACTGGCTGATGAAGCCGCCAGGGCCACTGTGCGACCTGCTGCCGTTGCTCAATCACTAATTCTAGCATGAGGATAGACAGACACATACTGCTAGCCGTCACCTCCTCAAAGACAGTCTCTACCGTCCTGAAGGGCTTTCCACTCAAATATTCCTTTAAATTAGATGTGCAAAATACACCCTAGGCTCAAATTCCAGAAGTGAGGGATAGAGCTATACCAAACATGGATCTCAGATTAGGTTTAATACTAGCTGCACACAAGGGTCTGGGCTCTGCACAAGCAGGAGTCACCACTACATCTTTTTTTACTAAAGCGGCGATTCTGGTGGCCAAGTTTGTCTAAACAAACAAATCCTTATGTCTTAAAGTGCAATATCAGCCAGTAGATGAAGGGTTCCACCGTAGCATTGCGACCACAAACACCATTACTCATTTCAGACAGACCTCTTGCATGTGTCTATTTGGATCACTGCTCTCACCTTAAATTCAGAAGGGGGGTGTACAAGTACAACTTGGTGGCAGTGGATTCATGCTCTAGATTTCTATGCGTTTGGCCTTCGTGCTCGGCTGACGCTCAAACTGTTATAAAGGATTGGCGAGTCTTCATTGGGACATACTCAATTGGCACATTACATTCCGGCCGTGGTCCTGCGTTTAGCTCACAGGCTTACAAGGAAGCCATAATAAGAATGGGTGTGGCCTTGCGGTACTAGACCCCTACAATCCCAAGAGAAATTCGGTGGCGGAGAGGAAAAACCAGGACCTAAAACAATCCTTAACAGCAAGTGTATTAGGTGCGGGCGGTATTTGGGTCATTCACTTATATGGGGTACAGAGGGCACTGAACAATATGCCAAGAAAATCCCTTGGAGAACATACCCCCTATGGCATCCTGTTTGGGACATGAATGTGGGTACCTGACCTCAATTGTGCCAGCACAGTGGCGGATGTAAAACCGTTTGCATTGAACGATTTAATGACGTTTGCAATTCTCATAGGTGCTCCCCGTGAGTTTATGGATTACTAAATATATCAGTGCAAAATAAGATAATTTGTTTAGCTCCGCAGCCTACAAACACAATGACGTTGATTAATCAAACAGTCAATCCCTTGTCTCAGGTGCTTGAAGAAGTACGTGAATTAGGTTAGTTGGGGAAGTGGAACAAGACTGAGAGGTCCTCCCGGTCTGAAACTTAGTGATAGTGTGTCCAGGACAGACTTGTTTATGGCATTGTTGAAAGATGGGATGTCAGGGGAAGAAACTGATGGAATTGACACCAAGAGTATGTGTGAAGTATCTGAGGTGAGGTCTGGATAAAAAAAAGAAGGAAGCATAAAGTGGATTAAGAAAGATAATAAACGGGTGAATCAGAAACGGGTGTGAATCAGAAACGGGTGTGAATCAGAAACGGGTGTGAATCAGAAACGGGTGTGAATCAGAAACGGGTGTGAATCAGAAACGGGTGTGAATCAGAAACGGGTGTGAATCAGAAACGGGTGTGAATCAGAAACGGGTGTGAATCAGAAACGGGTGTGAATCAGAAACGGGTGTGAATCAGAAACGGGGGTGAATCAGAAACGGGGGTGAATCAGAAACGGGGGTGAATCAGAAACGGGGGTGAATCAGAAACGGGGGTGAATCAGAAACGGGGGTGAATCAGAAACGGGGGTGAATCAGAAACGGGGGTGAATCAGAAACGGGGGTGAATCAGAAACGGGGGTGAATCAGAAACGGGGGTGAATCAGAAACGGGGGTGAATCAGAAACGGGGGTGAATCAGAAACGGGGGTGAATCAGAAACGGGGGTGAATCAGAAACGGGGGTGAATCAGAAACGGGGGTGAATCAGAAACGGGGGTGAATCAGAAACGGGTGAATCAGAAACGGGTGAATCAGAAACGGGTGAATCAGAAACGGGTGAATCAGAAACGGGTGAATCAGAAACGGGTGAATCAGAAACGGGTGAATCAGAAACGGGTGAATCAGAAACAGGTGAATCAGAAACAGGTGGAGTCAGAGGTGAAGGAGGAAAGAGCAGAGAAGGACCGAGAGAGAGAGAGAGAAGGACCGAGAGAGAGAGAGAGAGAAGGACCGAGAGAGAGAGGAGGACAGGAGAGAGAGAGAGAGAGAGAGAGAGAGAGAGAGAGAGAGAGAGAGAGAGAGAGAAGGACCGAGAGAGAGAGGAGGACAGGAGAGAGAGAGCGCGCGAGAGAGAGAAAGAGAGTCAGTCTATGCAGGGAAAAAGAGAGCCCTGTCTTATGTGTGGGGAAAGGTGTGTTGTGACTGGGCAGATGAAGACAGGAGAAACAGTGGGGGCAGAGATGAGGAGTTTCCTTAAGATTACCAGAGAGTTTATCCGGATTTGACATGGGCAAAAGTACGCAGGGCGAATTTAGGTTAGGGAAGGGGCCCAGCTCTGAAGCAAGGATGGGCTCTCAAGGATAACGGACCCCACGCTAGGGTTGGGATTTCATGGGAACATACAAAATCTGCAAGCCCTAGTGGATACCGGAGTGGAGGCTTCTAATTCATGGAAACCCAAAAATGTTCACAGGACAGAATTTTACAATTACAGATTTGGGTGAAACGGATACACCTGCAGTACAAGCTACACTCTATATGAGAATTGGGAGCCTCCCAAAAAGAGAACACATTGTTCTGATATTGCCCATTCTCAAGAACATCATTGGAATAGAATTCCTAAAAGGCATGACTCAGTATTTAGAGGATGGATGTTATCAGTTTAAATCAAAAGGGTACATCTCAGTTGCCACCAATGAGTGGGTCATTTAAAGATTCCTCCAGTGAAGGGGGCCCAAGATACTAAGATTATTCATATAAAACAGTACAGAACTCCAGGAAGGCATGAGGAGATCAGGGAGAACATACAAGACTTAATAGAGGTAGGGGTGGTGATTCCAATCACTACCGCTCTGAATAACCCTGTGTGGCACATGCGCAAAAGTGATAATAATTTGTGCATGACAGTTGATTATCGCAAATTGAACAAGCATACTCCTCCTCTGACTGCTGCTGTCCCAGATACAATTACATTGAGAAGAAAACAAGTTACTTACCTGTAACTACAGTTATCCAGTATTGGTATCTTTCATTGATTCACATGCCTGAATCATTCCCCGTAGCCGAGGACGGGAGTCCCACGGTAAATAAAATAGCAGTGCCAAAGGTAAATAACAGTAGTAGACCCTAAGGAAACAAGCATTTGCAATGCAATAGGTCTCGCATTATTTAAGTTTGAGCTATTAGCATTGTAAATGGCAATTGTTTTTTGCTTTATGCTATAGTTTTTTTTTTTACATAAAAAGCTTCATATAAAATATGTTTTATTAAAGTTATTTATGCAGTATCTAAATTTTGTTTGCATAAAACAGTATAATACTATCTTAGTAAAAAAGTCAAATATTTTAATGGAAATTCACCACATGTTCATTTATGTGTTGGTTTTGAAAATAGCTAAATTAATAGCTTTGTCATTTACAATGCCAATAGTTATAACTTTCGCAAATGTGACACCTATAGCATTTGTCATGCAACATTTGTATTTACGTGACTTAGATGTATTGATATTACAAATAACAATGGCTTTTAATTTTTTTTAATACTTAATAAAAGTGATTGTAATTTATAATGGCAATAGCTTAAACTTTTGTAAATAACTTTTGTGAAGATTATGTTCAGTGTATTTTATTGTAACAAAATCCAAGAACAGAAGTGAAATATTAACATCTTTTTGTGACATTTGTAATAAAGCTTGAAACATTGAGAGAACATATTTGTGCTGTGGTGGTGCTGAGTGATGCTGTGGTGGTGCTGAATGGGGCTGTGGTGATGCTGAGTGATGCAGTGGTGGTGCTGTGGTGGTGCTGAGTGGTGCTGTGGTGGTTCTGAGTGATGCTGTGGTGGTTCTGAGTGATAATGTGGTGGTGCTGAGTGACTGTACTCACTGTCACTCTGCACTCACTGTCACTCTGCACTCACTGTCACTCTGCACTCACTGTCACTCTGCACTCACTGTCACTCTGCACTCACTGTCACTCTGCACTCACTGTCACTCTGCACTCACTGTCACTCTGCACTCACTGTCACTCTGCACTCACTGTCACTCTGCACTCACTGTCACTCCGCACTCACTGTCACTCTGCACTCACTGTCACTCTGCACTCACTGTCACTCTGCACTCACTGTCACTCTGCACGCACTCTGCACGCACTGTCACTCTGCACGCACTGTCACTCTGCACTCACTGTCACTCTGCACTCACTGTCACTCTGCACTCACTGTCACTCTGCACTCACTCTGCACTCACTGTCACTCTGCACTCACTGTCACTCTGCACTCACTGTCACTCTGCACTCACTCTGCACTCACTGTCACTCTGCACTCACTGTCACTGCACTCATTCTGCACTCACTGTCACTCCGCACTCACTGTCACTCCGCACTCACTGTCACTCCGCACTCACTGTCACTCCGCACTCACTGTCACTCCGCACTCACTGTCACTCCGCACTCACTGTCACTCCGCACTCACTGTCACTCCGCACTCACTGTCACTCCGCACTCACTGTCACTCCGCACTCACTGTCACTCCGCACTCACTGTCACTCCGCACTCACTGTCACTCCGCACGCACTGTCACTCCGCACTCACTGTCACTCTGCACGCACTCTGCACTCACTGTCACTCTGCACTCACTGTCACTCTGCACTCACTGTCACTCTGCACGCACTGTCACTCTGCACGCACTGTCACTCTGCACGCACTGTCACTCTGCACTCACTGTCACTCTGCACTCACTGTCACTCTGCACGCACTGTCACTCTGCACGCACTGTCACTCTGCACGCACTGTCACTCTGCACGCACTGTCACTCTGCACGCACTCTGCACTCACTGTCACTCTGCACTCACTGTCACTCTGCACTCACTGTCACTCTGCACTCACTGTCACTCTGCACTCACTGTCACTCTGCACTCACTGTCACTCTGCACTCACTCTGAAATCACTGTCACTCTGCACTCACTCTGAAATCACTGTCACTCTGCACTCACTCTGCACTCACTGTCACTCTGCACTCACTGTCACTGCACTCATTCTGCACTCACTGTCACTCTGCACTCACTCTGCACTCACTGTCACTCTGCACTCACTGTCACTCTGCACGCACTCTGCACTCACTGTCACTCTGCACTCACTGTCACTCTGCACTCACTGTCACTCTGCACTCACTGTCACTCTGCACTCACTGTCACTCTGCACTCACTGTCACTCTGCACTCACTGTCACTCTGCACTCACTGTCACTCTGCACTCACTGTCACTCTGCACTCACTGTCACTCTGCACTCACTGTCACTCTGCACTCACTGTCACTCTGCACGCACTGTCACTCTGCACGCACTCTGCACTCTGCACGCACTCTGCACTCTGCACGCACTCTGCACTCACTGTTTCTGCACGCACTCTGCACTCACTGTCACTCTGCACTCACTGTCACTCTGCACTCACTGTCACTCTGCACTCACTGTCACTCTGCACGCACTGTCACTCTGCACTCACTGTCACTCTGCACGCACTGTCACTCTGCACGCACTCTGCACTCACTGTCACTCTGCACTCACTGTCACTCTGCACTCACTGTCACTCTGCACTCACTGTCACTCCGCACTCACTGTCACTCTGCACGCACAGTATCGGGCTTGTCTGGTTCTGCACCCACCTCAGGGTTCCGGGTGGGGCGATCGTGCCACCCCCCTCGTCGTATCCAGGTGTCTTTCTTCCCTGTGCTCAGTCTTCAGTCGCTCCGAAGCCCGTCCCTTGGAGCTATCCCAGGCGGGTCTCTGCCAGCAGGGGCGTGTTGTGCGTTTGCAAGTGGTCTATCTCCGTGTGGCCCTTGAGGTCAGGGTTGGCTGAGGTGGCTATCTCATCCCTTCTCCTTCCGCCCGGTTCGTGAATATGGTCCGGCCCTCTCCCGTGTAGCGCTTGTCCTCTCACAATGACCCCTGGTGCAGGGGGGGGTGGGGGGGGGGGCACTATCTCTTCTTCCAGTTCCTAGTATCCCCACTGCTGCTTCAGGGCCTTCTTCCCCGTTCGGCTGTGTGCCTTGTCACGTAGGGGGAGGGGGGGCAATGTCCGAAGTCTCACCCCCTGCCGCTCTCGTGATCGTTCTGCTCTCCCTTCCCTGCGTGGCCCCGATTCCTTGCTAGTGTCGTCCCTGGCGGGGTCAGCCTCCGCTGCTGGTGCCTCCCGTAGTCTGTCGCCTGCCCCCGTGTCTCGTGTGTCCTCCCCACCGGCCGTTCCACAGGCGGGAATGTGTGTATGGGGGGTGGGGAGAGGGCACCTCCGTCGATGCGGGTGGCACTAATGGGAATTCGGGGGTATGCACCGGACCGGTAGGCCACTGGCGCAAGGCCTCCCCCCAAGCGGTCCCTTCCTCCGCTTTTGACTCCTGGGCTCACCTCCGTTGTAGGCGTCCAATCTCGCCTGCGGGAACGGACCAGCTCCGCCGATCCAAGCGCCCGCGGTTTTCGTCGTTGGAGGGGGAGGGGTGCGGGGGGGGAGGTGAAGGGATCCCCCCGCTCTCCGCTCCCGGGTAGCACCTCCACCAAGCGCCGTGCCTCGCGGGTGGGACCCGTTCCGCTTCTCCCTCGGTCTCCGCGTCTGTGGTCCGGAACCTCACTCAAACGGCCGCCATCTTGGTAAAGGCGGCCGGAATTCAGTCCGGAGCTGCTGCTACTTCGCGGACGCCTCTCTCCGCACCTGAATGAGGCCCGGGCTCGGTCTGTCGCGCCGCGATTCCGGCTCCGCCACAGCAATCAGGCCGCCTCACAGGGCAGGTTCGCTTCGCCACTACGGTTGCTCAGCCCCTGGC
Source organism: Lissotriton vulgaris (assembly GCF_964263255.1). Taxonomy (NCBI): domain Eukaryota; kingdom Metazoa; phylum Chordata; class Amphibia; order Caudata; family Salamandridae; genus Lissotriton; species Lissotriton vulgaris. The sequence continues at coordinate 638,456,237 of NC_141700.1, read as the reverse complement.
CTGCGACCAGGAAGTCAGGCAGGCCGGGCGGGACAACCGGAAGTAGGAGGGCGGGAGCCTACCCCGCCTCCCACGGAAGAGCCGCGATTGTTTGGCGCACCGGAGCAGGCAGGAGCCTACCCTGCGCCCCGGTGCCGAAGAAGGGAAGAAGAGTCTTGCTGCCGGTGGGAGCCGCTGCACTGAGGATGCCGGTGAGTGGGGCGTCGCCTTGTTGGGGGGGGGCGGGGGGCATCTGTGTGCGCGCGCGCGGCGGCGGACTGTGTATGTGTGTGAGCGTGCATGTGTGTGTGTGTATGTGTATGTGTCCTGGAGTCTGTGTGTATGCGTGTGTGTGACGGGGGGGGGGGGGGGTTGCCTGTCTGGGTGCCTGCGTGTCTGTGTAAGTGTAAATGCGTGTGCGTGTGTGTGGAGCCGAGAGGAGAGGGGCTGGTGTGTGTGGAGGGGTCTCTGTGTATGCGTGTAGGTGACGGGGGTGTGCCTGTGTATGCGTGTGTATGTGCGCATGCGTGAGTGCTGTGTATGCGTGTGGCTGTGATGTGCGCATGCGTGAATGTTGACGCGCGTGCACGCAGCTCAATCCACGCTCGTCACAGTTTTGTGTCCCTCATTCCCCCGTGTCAGCCGACTATAAGTCTCCGCCCTGGACGCATCCTTCGGATGCGAATTCCAGGGCGAGACCTAAAAAGGCCTGAGGCCTACATCTTAGTAGCCTATCTACATCATTATGCTAAAAGAACCAAACATTTAGTACAACCAATCAGCTACCAACGCTCTCTAGAACCCTCTCTGAAGAGCCAGTTCTCGTCAGATTTTCGTTAGCACAAGTGGGAAATAAGTATCCCAAAATAGAGAACTGACTCTACGGGGAGTGCACGTGAATCTATGAAAGATACAAATACTGGATAACTGTAGTTACAGGTAAGTAACTTGTTTTCTGATCCAGTATTGGGGTATCTTTCATAGATTCACATGCCTGAATCAGAGTAGCAAGCAGTATGCCAAGTATACAGGCGGTTGCAGATGGTGGGAGACTTGTACTGGTAAACTCCCAGTTGCATCCCTAAATAATTTAACAAATGCATCATAATCCGACTTTTCACATGTACAACATGATATAAAGGCTTGTAAAGATACATGAATATTTACATACAGTCATGAATATGTAAACTTTATGTACATCTTACATGAAAATAAAAACATTTATTTATGTAAAACTAAATTTACACACATACATTATATATATATATATTCATATGATACTGCGCAAAAACTTGAGGCACCCACAACAGCGTTATGTGACCTTTTATTCTCCGAGGTAGCAAGGAAAACAGCATCTTTCCACAGCAAATTTGCAGTCCCATATTTCAGGTTTGTTAAACCCTTGTTCACTGGAGTCCCATGGAGGAAAAGCTGCGTGGTTTCGCGCTGTATTTGCAGCGCTTGATATATGCAGTTCGCCATAGTAAGCGTGGCTATGTTGCACTCTGGTCTTTGTAGTTATTAGTCTATAGTAGTTTGCAACTGTGCCTCCGCCCGAACTTGAAATCCTTCAGTAGGTTTGCTGTAGGTTTTGGGCAGTATCATATGGATTATATAGCGGCCAGCTCGGGTCGCGATTCACCCCGCCGCTGAACAGCGTTTCCTCAACACCGTGTGAAGTGTTAAGTGGCGTCATGAAGAAACAGTGTTGATCGTACTCCCAAGGCAATACTGGCTGGAACACAATGTTTTTAACTCCGCAAACCTACTAAGGGATTTCAAGTTCGGACGGAGGCACTGTTACTAATTGCTATTATGCTATGTACGGATTCTGCATTGTACATTTTTTAGACCACCATTGTTTTTCTTGGACAACAAGTACCAGCATGCTCCTGCCCGTGGAGGTGTCAACGCGGTGAGAGCATACCTTTAATTGGAGGAGGGGCGTGGAGAGAATTTAAGCAGGGACAGCATCATCTTCAGCTGTACCCTGGTTTGACCCCCTGACAGCGTGAAACCCGAGAAATCAGCACTGAAGAAAGCAATTTATTGCTAAAACGCTTCTGCCACGAAGATTCATGGACTGCTAATATCCCCGCTTGTAAATCAGCAAATAAAGCCCTGAAGCATTCCGGAGCGTGCTGTGCCTTTTTCCTTTGAAAGTAGGCGTGGTTTGGTTTATATTCAGCTGGCTGGATGCTGACATACAGCACACCCTCTCAGTTAGGAGCGCAGTGGAAGAACCAGCATTGTGAGGAATTGTGTGTCCGCAGAGACACGGGCCCCCCCCAGCAGTTATATTGCCGTCCCGGTCGTATGGCTTGTGTGGGGAGAGAGGAGGCAACACGGCTTGCCTGAGCAAGGAAGCTGCAAGGACTTTGTTTTACCACTTCCCCGGGCACTCGAGCTGGTGTGTGGGCCGTGCCCACAACTGTGGGAACATTACTGAATGTTTGGAGCGTTTGTCACTGCACAGTTGCCCAGCCGGACTACAAGTACCAGCATGCTACTGCTCGTGGAGGTGTCAACGCAGTGAGAGCATACCTTTAATTGGAGGAGGGACGTGGAGAGAATTTAAGCAGGGACAGCATCATCTTCAGCTGCACCCTGGTTTGACCCACTGACAGCGTGAAACCCGTGAAATCGGCACTGAGGAAAGCAATTTATTGCTGAAACGCGTCTGCCATAAAGATTCATGGACTGCTAATATCCCGCTTGTAAATCAGCAAATAAAGCCCTGAAGCATTCCGGAGTGTGCTGTGCCTTTTTCCTTTGGAAGTAGGTGTGGTTTGAGAGATATATATATATATATATATATATATAGATATATATAACGAAGGGTACCTGAACTGTTCTCAAAGAAAAGGGTGGCGTCGAACAGCCTGTCCAACCGCCGTATCCTCTTGACATGCTGATTGAAGGCAGTAATGCCTCGTGAAAGTGTGGACATTCTTCCATGTCGCAGCACGGCAGATATTCTCTAGAGTTACTCCAGCAAATAATTCTGTAGATGCTGCCACAGTTCTTGTGGAATGAGCTTTGACCTTTCTCAGCAATGGTCTGTTTCATTTGTCATGAAAGAAATGGATCGTAGTAGCTATCCACCTAGCTATTGTGACTTTTGTGACTAAAGTTCCCAGTGTGGCTTGACCGTAAGCCACAAATAGTTGATCAGATTTTCCAAAGGGCTTTGTTCTCTGCAAATAGAATTTTAAACATCTTTTGATGTCCAGAGAATGTAAAGTTCATTCCGCCGGTGTAGTCTGGTTTGGAAAGAAAGTTTGTAACTTCACCGGCTCATTGAGGTGAAATTGGGACGGTACTTTAGGTATGAATGTAGGGTTAGTTCGGAGAGTGACAATCCTTAAAGCAATGTAGAAATTTTTCCTTTATAGTGAAGGCTTGAATTTCACTTACCCTTCTAGCGGATGTTATAGCCAGAAGCTAAGCAACCTTCCATTTTAGAAACTGGAGTTCGACTTTGTGAATGGGTTCGAATGGGTGTTTCATCAACTGTGTGAGGATCGTGTTAAGTTCCCACTCCCGTGGAGGTCTCACCGAAGGGAAAGTTCGGAAAAGACCTCTCATTAATTGCTTGTTTAGAGATGATGAACTTAGTGATGGAATTTTAGCAACTTTCCTGAATCTGGAGAGAGCGGCTAGATGGACTTTAACTGATGAGAAAGGGAGTCCAGACCTAGCCAGATGTAGCAGATAAGGAAGAATCTGTTATAGGGGAGCTTCTATTGGATGCACGTTGTTAGTTTCACACCAACAGCAAAATCTCTTTCACTTAAGGCGATAAGTCATAATTGTGCTTTGAGCTCTTGATTTGGATAAGATGTCACGACAAACATGTGGAATATCCACGTCCTTGAATTCTAGGAAATCAGGAGCCATGCGTGTAAATTGAGAGATTGAGGGTGTGAGTGAAGCACCTGCCCCTTGTTCCTCGACAGCAGTGTGGGTGTTGGAAGGAAACTGATCGGCTGGTCCTGGGATAGCAAGACAAGCTCTTGGAACCAGTACTGTAATGGCCACCGGGGAGCAATTAGGATGAAACAGCAGCCCTCCGACTTCATCTTGCGCAACACCTTTGGTATTAGAGGGATTGGGGGAAAAGCGTAAGCACAAATCCATGACCATCGCATGGGCAGGGCATTCCTCCTTGACCCCTGTTGCGGATATCTGCTGGCGTAATATTGGCATTTCTTGTTCTGCTTTGTTGCAAACAGATCCACCGTTGGTATGCCCCAAACTCGGAACACACTGTTTAGCTGGTCGCGATCTAACTCCCACTCGTGACAGTCTGATGGGGATCTGCTGAGTGTGTCCGCCAAGGTATTGTGAAGGCCTCTGACATGCTCGCCTTGAGGGTGATGTTGTGGAAAGTGACCCATTCCCACAACTCCTGAGCCTCTCTTGATAGAGTTGCTGATCTTGTCCCTCCTTGCTTGTTCACTTAAAACATGCTCTTGGTATTGTCGGTTCGAACTAGTACCGATGAGCCCGCAATCCTCGGAAGGAAAGCTTGTAAAGATAGGAAGATGGCGTTAACTCCAGGCTGTTGATATGACGCATGTACTCTTGAGACCACTTGCCTTGTATCTGTAAGTCTTGGAGATGACCTCCCCAACCTTCCATGGACACATTTGTTGTCAGAACGAAATCTGGTGCTCCTTGTACAAACTTGAGTAATTCTGCTAAATGTGTTATCCGTGACCACCAGTGGAGAGCGTCCACCATGCGTGGTGTGACCTTGTTGATGTCGTTGAAGCAACCTATCACTTGCTGCAACTGAAGGTGCAGTCCCTCCTGCAAAGGTCTCATTTTGAGTCATGCCAAAGGGATGGGATTTATGGCTGATGAGCACATTCCCAGGAGGGAAGCAAACATGCAAACAAACTGATTTTTTTTTGAGACACAAAGTGCTAGTTTCTGAAGACGAAGTTGCCTTTCTTGAGATAAGAATGCCTTGCACTGGATCTTGTCCAGACGAGGTCCGAGGAAAGGCAAGATTTGCCTCAGACGTAACTGGGATTTGTTTTTGTTTACAGTCAAACCCAGAGAGGTGAAAAGATGGCGACATGTTGAAATGGCAGTCTCTACCGTTTGCCCCGAAGGACCCTTGATTAACCAACCGTCCAGATAAGGAAATACCTGGATTCCCCAGGAACGCAATGTTGCTGCTACAGGGGCTAGACACTTTGTGAAGATCCTTGGAGCCGATTTTAGCCCAAACGGGAGCACTTTGAAATGATAATGGGCGCCAGACACAGTGAAACTGAGATATTTGTGATGTTTGGGATGGATTGGGATGTGGAAATAGGCATCTTCCATGTCCAGAGAAGCCAAATAGTATGTCAACAAATATTTCTAAAGGATAAAGTCGCTTTCGAAAGGAGATAGAAACAAAGTTAATGACAAAAATTCAATGAAAAGAATATATATCTGACTATACGAGTTAATCAGTGTTCTAGTCAGTCCAATCATTTGGTTTGTTCCTTCTTATTGAGAATCAATTGTCTCCTTTATTGCCCTGCAAATCAGGTACAAGAAAAATAAACAAGCATTTGCAATGCAATAGGTCTCGCATTATTAAAGTTAGAGCTATTGGCATTGTAAATGGCAATGCCTTTTATTTATGTTTTTGCTTTTAAAACATAAATAAAAGGCATTGTCATTCTATGCTAATAGCTTAAACTTTCGCAAAAGTGAGACCTATTGCATTGCAAATGCTTGTTTAAAGGACGCCCCAGACACTTCTTCCCCAACCTACCAACCTTCAGCGATAGGACAAAACTGCAAGCTTATCTTAGCAAGTCCATACCTGAATACAGCGTGCTTCGAAGAGCAGCACATGCGCTGCTCAGGATTGACCTAAAAAGTATCTGTTTTAATAGCATTATACAATATGCTCGGGTATACAGGAAAGAGCTGGCAGTGTTGGATAGTTGTCAGGGGCTATTCATTCGTTTTTGTGTTAAGCGCTACACATGGAACATTGTTTAATGTAATTGATACCTAGTGTTAATTTGTCTTTTTTTTCCAGTGACTTTGTGTGCATGCGTGCGTGTGCATATATGTATGTGTGTGTGTGTTTATGTGTTTGTGTTTGTTTCCGGATAGCGCGGGCAGCAGCAGTGGACGCTTCCCTCAGAGACAGCTAAGAACAGCACAGGTGCAGCGCACGGGAAGACTGCACACATTCACACAGCCACTGGGTACTCCACGGGTCATCAGACACAGAAAAACACCCGGCACTGTATTGGGCATCAGGACACAAACACCCACATGTTGCACTGCACGGGGCATGAGGACGCAGAAAAACACTCATCTGGCATTGCATGTGGCATGTCGCATAGACACAACCTGCAACTGCACAGAGCATCGTGGCAGCACGGATCCACAAAACACAAATCTGGTACAGCATGACGGAACAGGGAAACACACAAATTTGGAACTGTGGGTGGCATCAGGACTGCATGCCTCCACCTAGAAATACACAGATGTAACACTGCACAAAGCATTAGGTCTGCATGCATATACATACCAACACATAGAGGTGATACTGCACAAAGCGTAAAGACTGCATGCATCCACATACAAACACACAGAGGTGGTACAGCACAAAGCATCAACAATGCATGCTTCCACATACAAACACACAGATGTGGAACTGCACAAAGCATCAGCAATGCATGCATCCGCATACAAGCACACAATGTGGTATTCCACCAAGAATCAGCAATGCATGCATCCACATAAAAACACACAGATATGGCACAGAACAAAGCATCAGGACTGCATGCATCAGCATACAAACACACAGATGTGGTACTGCACAAAGCATCCGCAATGCATGCATCCACATACAAACACACAGATGTGGTACTGCACAAAGCATCAGGAATGTATGCATCCAAATACATACACAGATGTGGCACTGCACAAAGCATCAGGGTTGCATGCGTCCTCATACAATCACACAGATGTGGTACTGCACAAAGTATCAGGACAGCATGCATTCACATACAATCACACAGATGTGGTACTGCACAAAGCATCAGAGAGCATGCTTCCACATACACACACACAGATGTGGCACTACACAAAGCATCAGGACGGCATGCATCCGCATACAAACACAGATGTGGCACTGCACAAAGCATCCGCAATGCATGCTTCCACATACAAACACACAATGTGGTGCTGCACAAATCATCAAGACTGCATGCATCCGCATACAAACACACAGATGTGGTACTGCACAAAGCATCCGCAATGCATGCTTCCACATACAAACACACAATGTGGTACTGCACAAAGTATCAGGGTGCATACTTCTGCATGCAAACACACAATGTGGTACAGCACCAAGCATCAGGGCTGCATGAGTCTTCCCAGAGACATAATTGGTCCTGCAAGAGGCGTCGCATACGCATCTTGTGCTGCAAAGGACATCAGAACTGCAAACGTCCTGACACAAGTACAAGCACACGCGAAGCGCTAGCAAGATTCCCAAAAACATGTGGCATTGTGGTCACTTCTGGGAGATTAATGGAAACAAGATTAGTAGAGATTGGTAACATTATATTAGATTCCGTGCACATGCCATGGCGTAGAAAGAGTGACACGGGGCGTCATGCAATAAAGGGAAATGGATCACCTGGTCACAATTTAGTAATGAGAGTTAGCCTTAATGAAAGTTAGCCTTAATGAGAGTCCATACGGCCTCTAGCACCCCTGGGCCATGGTGACACGGTACCTGCTGCACTTCCTATAGCCAGGCCCCTAACACGTACGCGACCTGGTTACGTTTTTTTAAGTACGGCTCCGACTAAACCCCTAGGAGAGCCGACCCTGGCCCTGCCGGGGAGAGGGTGGTCTGTACCACAGACAGCGCGAGCAGTGCCAGCGACGGGCTGCATATCAAGGGCAGCAGGTGCAGTTGCACCTGACCAGCGGTAGTGAGGAACCCATTGCATAGCGCTTGATGCTGTCATTTGCTACCCAACCTGGACAAAGGGGTGGCATTTCCTTGTTGCCATTCGATGGCTCCACTGCCAGGCTGCTGCCCAGCGCCCATGACACTGAACATCGAAGGATGGCGGAAGGACACATTTGCTTAACTCGCATACAAAACATGTGCGGGGGTGGAGCAGGAGTACAAGCTTCATTTACACAAACACAAGGAACAGTGTGCCCGCACGCGCACCACATTAAGGTTGCACAGCCGAGAACAGCAGCAAAACGACTGCCCCATATAACTCCTCGTCAGGGGCAAGTAGCGCTATGTGAATGGAATCACAATGCAAGTCATACACAAGGGCGTATGTGTCCTCCATACACAACATCTACAGCACAGCTGCTTTGCAAGCCTCCTCACACGCGGGGCGCAGTACTACAGCACAGACAGCAATGAGTGACGCAAGTTTCCCTTTAATTAGAAAAATAGGGGTACCCCCCCGAACGTACTCACACGCCCCTCCCTCTAGCTGTATTGAAATGCCCCTTTGTACTCACACACCCCTCTGGCTGTACTCATATGCGCCCTTGTACTCACAGGCACCCTGCGTGTACACTCACATGTACCTCTTGCTGTACTCACATGCAGCTCTGGGTGTACTCACAAGCTTCCTAGCTGTACTGGCATTGCATGCCCCTTTTACTCACACGCCCCTCCGGCTGTAGTCATTTCAGCCCATGTACTCACACACACCTATGCCGGTTGTACTCACATGCACCCCTGGGATACTCACACTCCTCTCCGGCTGTACACACATGCCCCTTATACTCACACGCCCGTATCCCCATTGTACTCACATGCCCCTCTGGCTGTACTCACAAGTCCCTTATACTCACACGCCCCTTTGGTGGTACTCACACGCCCCTTTGATGGTACCCACACGCCCCCTTTTGTGGTACCCACACGCCCTTCTGGCTGTATTCATATCCCGTCTAGTTGCCCTGACACGCACCTTGTAATCACACGCACCTGGGATACTCACACACCTCTCCGGCTGTACTCACATGCCCCTTATACTCACACGCCCCTTTGGTTGTACCCATACACCCTTCTGGCTGAATTCCTATGCCCGTCTAGCTGCACTGACACGCCCCTTGTACTCACAGGCACCACTGGCTTTACTCACATGCCCGCTGGGTGTATTCTTGCCACCTTGCACTCACACACCCATCGCAGGTACATGTCATGACCTGGGCCCCCTCGGCCTCGTACTCACATGTCCTTTGCGGGCAGGTTCTTCCCCTCCACGATCCGGATGGTGAGGGAGCTTCTCTTCGCCATGCTCCGGCGGGTCGGCGCGTCCCCCCGGCTGCTGTCTGGGGCGAGCTCGGCGTGTGCCGCCTGTGCCTGCCGATGGTGAAATGTAAATAAATGACAACACACAGCTATCACAAAACTTGAGATCCGACAACCTACAGCTGCCCGTCATACTTGTCGGGCAGATGTGTGGTTGGATTTCAAACTGCTTCCTCAGAAGGGATGCGGTGTTTACAAAACATTGTACATAAGATGTTTCGGCACATCTTAGGCACAAACAAGGCTAACGATTTGCTATGTGTGCAACTTGTTTAAAACAAGTTGAGGAAAATCTGTTTTATAAGTTATATATTCAATATTGTGCTTACACATTACTTAACGGCGGGCATTTACACAGAGCGAACAGATGCTGCAGATACAGAGCACCCACGAAGGCATGATTGTAGCAAACATAGGGTTTTTATATGCCCAGATGAGAACATACAAAGCGAGGATCGTGAACATGCACGTTTACTATTGGCTGAGTCGATGGGAACTGCCAAATTGGAGGTAGGATGTGGAGGGCTCGAGGGCTGGGATGTTTACATGTGAACTCCCGCCTCTAAAGATAACGCGTGCAAGAAACCGAGGAATGTTTCTGCGTTTCAGGCATCCACTGGTCAGATGAGGGAGGCTGTGTGAACTGGGCACGCCAGACAAGCCCACCCGCCTACAGGAATCAACTAATTAATATCATCAGCCTGTCACTGAAGAATGGAACCGCAGCTCCAAACGAGGCAGGACTATGAGGGACCAGACTGGAAATGAAATTACTAGCACACTGCAGCAGTGCTTGTGCGCAGTTAGTAATACAGACATGTCACACAGGCGTCGGGCACCTACTAGGGATGATCACACACACCCACCCCCAGCAGTATACACAAGGTCTACTTTACAGCCAAGGTGTGTACGCTGTAGCGATACCCACAAATCACGAGCACTGTTGTCAAAGTAGAGCGCGCGCAAACACAAACTACTAGTACTACAGCCAGAGCACATGCTGCTAGTCCAGTATCTTCAGTTACACTACAGCCGGGGCCAGCACAGCACCCACGGTTATAAGTAGCAGTAATGCATCCGTGGAACCTCCACGGCAAGCGGGGCGCACACCCACGCTGCTAGCACCGCAGCCAGCTAACGAATACACGCGGCTCCCATAACCAGAGTAAGTGCACACATACACTCTAGTAGTACTGCAGCTATGGTGTGGTGGGAGAGACACAAAAGGGATTCTGGGGTGCGCATAGTACTACAGAAAGCACCGCACACAGTACTATACCCAGATTTTGCGCACACGCACTCTTAGTATGCAACCACAGCAAACCCACTTGTTGCAGCCACAGCTGACTCCTCCCCCACTACTGTCAGTGCTACTAGCACAGCAACCTTCCTACTGACAGCCAAAGCGGTCACTAGCACGAAATACAGGGTGAAGGCAACGCAACAAGCAGCTGTAGGCCATTACACACAATACACTATGAAGCGCTCGGCGGTAATTTCTCAAGCTCTCGCATTCGCCTGCAGCGCCGCATTGTCCATTCCAAAGAACGGGACCCTGCACGCTCGCTGCTCCCTGGCAATCCGGGGCGCTGGGGAATAAGAAACCCTGCTCGTCCCTGTGGGCTCCAGAACATAACCCCCTGGAATCTGAAAGACAGCTCCTGCAGCTCGCTCTAACACCCTACTCACCTACCGGGTCTGAAGCGTTGGCGGCGTGACGCGCTAGCAACCCAGACACATAAATAACAAGACTGCCAGGCAGACAGCAAGTTCTGGTTGTCCTTCGAACCCAATCTGTGGGCAGTATCCTGACGATGGGGCATGATGGTGACAGTGAAATTGATTTTGCTATCGTCTGATCACTGCGCATGCGCGTTTGACCCAGTTCCTTTGGGCGGGACTTCCGTCTTCGGAAGTCCCGCGCACGCGCCCACGGAGTGCCTGAGAGCGGGGCTCCCATGCCCGAGGGAGAGCCCCGGCTACAGAAGTCCCGAATGGCGGTAAGTGGGGCTTAGTTCTAGGGGGGTGCGCTTGTGTGTGTGTGTGTGTATGTGTGCGATGGCGGCGGGAGGGGGGGTCTTTGTATGTGTGCGTGTGTGTAGGTGCGCTGGTGTGTGTGTGTGGGGGGGTCTCTGTGTGTAGGTGCGCTAGTGTGTGTAGGTGCGGCGGCGGGGGGGGGGGGGGGTGTGCCTGTGTATGAGTGTGGCTGTGTATGCGTGTGGCTGTGTATGGGCGCATGCGTGAGTGAGGGTGCGCGTGCACGCAGTGAAATCCAGCCGAAGAGAAGCGCGTGGCACTTTCTTGTCCTTCATTCCCCCGAGTCAGCTAGCTATAAGTCTCCACCTGGACGCATCCTTCGGATGCTAATTCCAGGCGAGACCTAAAAATCTGATTGTCTATGTATTCTGGGAGTCCCCTTACATATTGCACCATCTTTCTTAGTAACAAAAGTGCATACCTTTATCCTGGTTTGTAGCAAGTTTTCGGGGTTCACTTGTCTCTTTCTCTCTAATTATAGATTCTGGAAAATGCCAAAAGTCTGGTTTTAATAATTTACCTTAAACGTGTCGCATGTGGCAAGACGCTGTAAACACTCTTAGACTCTACCTGTGCAGTGAAGGTGTTCGCCCTCGTTGTTGAGTGGCGCTTCGTGCGTGTGCTTTTCAGCTTCTATCCCAAGTTCCTGGGTGCGGCCGAAGTTGTGTCTATCCGCCTAAAGAAAATAATGGATATGGCTACTGTGTTTCTGGTGCCTATTATACAAGCCCCGCGCTACCCATGGGGATGTGCCTTCGTTTGTACTATAAATATGTACCTTTGTCTCTGTGCTCGGTATAGTTTACGGCTTCTTTTTCAATACAGCTCTTTCCACGCTATCTCGCCTCAGTTCATCATTATTGCGGTCCCGTTAGGTTAGGAAGGATACAGTTACCATCCGACAACCTATCTTATGTTGTTTGTATGCCCTTCCCGCCCGATGGTAAACCTACCCGGTGCTTCTTACTCCTCGCTACTGCTTAGTCTCTGCTCGCTGCAGTCAAACACCGCGGCTTCCCGTCAGTGCGCCATAAAGCGCAGCATGTGATGTTTGCTTTCGTCACGTGATACTATGGAATGCTGGGTGATGTAGTCCCTTCATTCATGGTTCAAGGGTAAGGCGGCAGATATCGCATTTGGAGCATTGCATGATCATGCATGGGATCACATCTTTACAGTCTAGAAATTTCGGACATCATGTTGAGCCCTGTTTGGATGCTATTAAATCGCAAGATTAAATAGGCCTCCTTTCTTAGTAAAACATCATCAATATCTTTGAGGTATTTTGCATGGGTTGTTGTGTAGAGGACAGTCCATTTGAAATCGGTCTCAGTGGGGCCCCTTTCTATGAAATGTTGAACCATTGGGGCGGTCATAACTTTATTTTTAATGCGAGATCTATGTTGTGTTATGCGGGTGTTAACCTGATGATTAGTTTTGCAGATATAGTTTTCCGCAGCCGCAGACAATTGCATATACAACATTACGGATCCTACAATTAGAGAACCCTTCATTTTTCCATCTCACATTTTTGTGGAGGAATTCACTGCCCTCAATCGTTGTGTCACATGACACACAGTTCCCACATCTATGGTGGCCCTCAATCGGCTTGAGGCCGCATATTGAGAGTAAATCATGCTTTGGTTTTTCAATCATGACATCTGCACGCACAATTTGTTGTCCGATACTGCGGTTCTTCTTGTATGCGAAAATGGGTCTGGGAAAAGGGCACTCTAATTCTTCCAATAGATGCCAGTTCCTGATTATTGTTTGTCTGATTTGGTGAGTGTGAGGACCAAATGTTGTTACGCAAACCATTTTGTCCAGTTCTTGTTTCTCTTTACCTTGTAGTAAGCACTCCCTTGGAGTGTAGCAGGCTCTTTTATAGGCATGTTTTAGTATTTTTTTGGGGTAGCCTCTGTTAGTCATTTCATCACAAAACGTGTGAGCATGTCGGTCATAGTCCTCTACTTCAGAGCAGTTTCTTCGAATTCGAAGTAGCTGCCCATAAGGTAGGTTAGTTTTAAGGTTCCTTGGGTGCGCACTTTGGTGCTGAAGAATGGTATTTTTATCGGTCTTCTTTTTAAAAAGAGATGATTTTAAATGACCGTCAACACAACTGATTTCTACGTCCAGAAATGTCATTTTGGCATTACTATGCTCTATGGAAAATTTGATTTCTTAATGTTTATTGTTCAGCCACTGGTGGAATTCTGTCAACTTCGTGTGGCTCCCCTGCCACAGGAGCCACACGTCGTCGATATACCTTAGCCATTGTTTGATACATTTTTTGTAGGGATTGTTATTTTCTACAAATCTCTTCTCATATTCAGCCATGAACAGTACGGCCATCTCCGGCGCATAAGGACAGCCCATGGCTGTCCCTTTGATTTGTATGAAGAAGTCTTCATTGAAGCGGAAATAATTTCTCTTCAATGTGAGTTCTGCGAGTTCTAGAATGAATGCCGTGGGCACCCTATATGGGCGGTCTCTGGTTTCAAGGTACACCTCCATCACCTCTAACGCCTCTCCCTGAGGGATTTGCATGTAAAGGGACGTGACTTCCATGGTTACCATTAGTTCCGTTCGTGAATCGAATTCTATCCCCGCTATTTTGACTAAAAAATCTGTAGTATCTTTTAGATACGATGTTACCTGACTCACAAAGGGCTTAAAAAAAAAGTCCACATACTTGGAAAGTGGCTCAAGGCACGAGTCACAACCTGAGACGATGGGTCGTCCAGGGGGCTCGTTAAGGTTTTTATGGATTTTAGGCAGGAAGTACAATATTGGTGTGCGTGGAAACTTTTTGACCAGAAATTCACTTTCTTTTGATCCCACAAATCCCTCTTCTCTGACTTTTTGCACTAGTGCCGCTATTGTCCCTTGTATTTCTTCAGTTGGATCTTCATTTACCTTCCTGTACCAAATTTGGTTATTGACCTGTAATTCGCCTTCCATCAAATATTTCTCTCTGAGCCACAGAACTATAGCTCCGCTTTTATCGGCCGGTTTAATTATAATTGATGGACCATCTTTAAGTCCCTTCAATGCCTTGCGTTGACCTATACTTATATTCTGCTTGACAAACTTATTCTTTTTTTCGAGCTTGTTTATAGATGACAAAACAGCTTGCTCAAACGCATAGACCTGTTTGGGGATGTTCTGGCTGGGAATAAAAGTTGATTTGTTCCGTAGTCCTGTTGTTTGATTGTCCAGAGATGGTGGATGATTAGCGAATAAAGCCTTTAGTCGTATCTTTCGTCAGAAGGCAATTGTTTCCATTTTTATTCTTGTGAAGTCTGTTTTTTGGTTTGGGACAAATTTCAATCCCAAGTTTAGCACGGATTCTTCATCAGTTGTTAAGATTTTAGAAGATAGGTTGACAACAGTTGAGGGCACTCCTATGATTTGTAGAATTTTTTCGAGTGCGCATCTCCCATGGTACCTTGTGTCTTGTTTTTCCTTGTTGGCCCTTCTCTAAAAAAGAGACCTGTTTCTTATTGCTGTTACGGCTGGCATGGAACCAAACTTACCATCACCACTCTAAGATGGCCGCCGAGACGCTCGTAGCACAACCCCTACCGAGTCACTTGCCTCACCCAACTGGTCACGTGGTCCCGGCTTTTACTAGTTGTAAGTGTCAAGGCCCCCACAGTAACAGACCAGTGGCTACCAGTGCCAGCTCGTAAGAAACACACGGACATTGATCCTCCATGCCGGTAAGTTTGGTTCCATGCCAGCCGCACTGCCCAGAGCACTAATGTCCCATTGCCTCCCTAATCGCTATGCACCGTATCATTTCCACAGCGGATCCCACCATTTAAAGGACCGCTATCCTTTATCCGGGAATAACTTGCATTGCGCAACCCTGCAGAATCTACCCTGGTATGTATTGGTAACACCCACCGCCCTGCTCACTTTCACTTCCATGTACCATCCTTGACGCCATGGTTTTTCCCACAGCTTTAGTGGTTGGTAACCATACCAACGCGCTGAGCCCGAAACGAGCCTTGACTCACACTGGACTCTTAAAATCCATTTCATTGAGGTAAATACCCTGCACCTTATCACGGTCCGTCCAATACCGTTTTTTACACTCCATCACCCACTTCCTTGAACCTTCCTTGAGGCAACGGTTTTTCTCACAGAAAAAACTGAGCCATTTACGGAAGTTGGTTACCACACCAACAATTTGAGCCCGAAACGAGCCTTGTCGTATAACGGACTCACCAACCCGCACCACTGAGGTAAATGTCCATCTCCTCACTTTATCACGATCCGTTTCACGCCGGTTTTCTCACTCCTTCATTCAACCGCATCAGCAAATAAACCCCCAACTGATCATCATCACAACCACGCGCCTTTGACGCTCACTGCCCACAATCTCGTCACTGCCCTCCTGGTTGTTCCCTCCGTCACGCCGCTCTACTTAGTTACCGGCTGATGTTCACTGCGATTCCGAGGAAAATTACAAGTACTAGTGAATTGTGCGCACGCTGATGTCTCTCGCTTTTTTCAAAAACTTGAAAAAGTTTTTTTAAAAACAAGAAAACTTTCTCTCTCTCCCTGTTCCTCTTTCATACAGGCGCATCATTGTTCTAACCAGGCATAGTAATTTTGTACAGTCCTGATGATGATCCCAATGTAATTTTGAGCGCGGGATCGAAACGTCTACCTTTTTAAGTAGCCATACAGTGAAACCAATTTGTATTAAGTTCTGTATGCACTACTCTGGCAAACACTTGTAACACTGATTTAAAAAGTGTCCAGCTTGCTCACTTCTCCTTTGCCTGCGAAATCTCCTTTTTCTTACAAAACTATCCTCTATCTTTTTACTGTGTTCTCTGTTCTGAGTAAAGTACAGGATTGTGCCCTTTATTTCTGAAATGTCGCTCATGTACTGAGATCTTACAAATTCAATGTTCATTATGAAAATAAACTCCTTGTCCGGCTGGACTTGGAAAAATATATAGCAGCCTATTATGGTCTGTTTATCATTGCTTCATATCTTTGAAATTGCTTTGGACCGTTGTCTTTCCTAAACTAAGCCAGCCTTGGCGCCTGAGAACTGCAGCCCCAGCTAATTGTCTGAAATTTGTATTTACAATATCTAGAGCGCAATTGATCGTCTCTGATGCTGCGCGCTCTCCTTCCAGTAAAACTTAACGTGCCTCGTGTCGTTTTTCTCTGGAATGAGGTCAATCTGAATCGCCACGCCTGACCACATTTGGCGACCATAACGCCCTATGATCGCTAATGAACTAGCTGCCCTGATGGAAGCGGCGGCCACGGTTTAAAACTTCTTTCCGATCAGGTCCAGACGTCATCCTTCTTTGTCCGGCGGTGTAGTAATTGGCGTCGCTGGATTCTTAGACCTTTGCTGGGCAGCCTGGGAAATGACAGAATCTGGCTTTGGGTGTCCGATGAAGCAGGATGGACTATTGGCCGGAGCACAATACTTTTTATAAATCCGTGGAAGCACGGCAGGCACGGATGCAAGATTTTTCATAATCTTGAAACCCTTGTTCCATATGTAATCTATTATAGGAACGGCCCTGGTAACTTTTCTGGATTTTTTTTTAAAAATCATGTAAAAAACAAAGTTTGCTACACCGTTACTGGAAGTTGAAACCTAGTAGCAGCACACTGCATAAGGTTATGAAATCCACCTATATCTTCTGGTGGTGAGTCGGATGGCAGAGGAGTTGGTGGCATAGGGATAATGTACGAATCCCAAGGATCCAAGTGAGGATCTTCTTGTAGCTCACCTTCTTCAACTTCCTCATCAGAGGAAGTGTGCTGATCTTGAGGAGGCTGAGAAGGTTGGTGTTCCTGAGGAGGGTCTATTACTGCAGTCATTGGAACCGGAAATTCAGGTGGAGGTTTAGGTTCCGGAACCAACACAGGCTAAGGTGGTGTAATAACATGCATCGGGGGAAACCGCTGTCTATAGCCAGCTAGCATGGCCTGTAAGTCCCGGATCAGGTTAGGAGGCAGATGGTTGGTATCCGAACGGCGAGAGTGCCTCTTGTATACTGTATGATGAGGCACAGCAATGTCCTCTTGGTAATAATGCTCATTGTAGTCATCTTAATCTTAGTCTTCGTCTTGACATTTAATATTTAGCTCAGATGGATGACAAGCTATTCCGAAGGGTCCTTCATCATCATCCTCCTCCTCTTGGGTGTATGTTTTTAAGATGTGAGATGAAGTAAGAGGGGAAATGTATGAACACTCTTGTCTTTGAAAAGATTTAAGCTGTCAACTCCTTGATGAAATTGGCATTGAATAAGCTGTAACCTCCACTAAAGCCTTAGTTGGAGCGGGTACCAACATTGTTAATGGTACAGCCGTCGACGGAATCACAGTAGATGGAGTTACCGTCGATGGGCTCTGATAGTCGACGGAATCATCGTCGACTGACTCTACGTCAACTGACTCTACGTCGATGAGATCATCATAGACTAGCTCGACGTCGACGGGATCGTCGACTAGCTAGACGTCAACGGGATCGTCGACGAGACCATTGTCGACGGGCTGGAGATCTTAGTCGACGGGGCAGTCGTAGACGGCACCATAGATACCCGTGTCTTCATCGACGAAACTTTCGACGACGGCAGAGGCTTTGTCGACGGTACCTTCGTTGACGAGTGTTGAGATGACAACTTCGTCGATGCGGCCTTCGTCAACGATTCGACAACAGTCTTCTTAGTCACAATGGAAATTCTCGTCGACAGTATAGGAGAAGTAATAGAAGTAGTAGATATTGTTGCAGGCGAGGAAGTAGCTGAAGACGTGACAGAAATCAACGCAGAAGGTAAAACCAAGGATTTTGTAGAGGTTTTACTCACGGTTTTTGAAGAATCCTTTTTTGAGTCCTTGAGAGCTGTAGTCTGCGGAGACAGCACAGGCTCAGAGGAAGTAGAGGGAGACCTCTGAGAAGGGCCAGAGTAGGAGGATTTAAGATGTTTCCTCCCCTCAGATGAAGAACTGTCCTGAGATCTAGCTCTCTTGCTGGAAGTTGAGGCTCTCATCATCTTCGGCCGAAGAAGACTTAAGCCACAACAGGACTCTTGCCTCCCTATCCCTTAGGGTTTTAGAAGGGAAGGTACAGCAAATTTTACAATCCTCAGCCTCAGGCTTAGGATAGAGGCAGTAAATGCAGTCCTTATGTTGATCATCAACATGGACTCTCTTTTTATCGCAGGTTCTGCAGGGTTTGAACAAGGCCTTCCTGTCAGACATCTTGAAGAACAAGCATTTGCAATGCAATAGGTCTCGCATTTGCGAGAGTTTGAGCTGTTAGCATTGTAAATGACAGTGCATTTTATTTATGTTTTAAAAACCAAAACTTAAATAAAAAGCATTGTCATTTACAATGCCAATAGCTCAAACTCGTATAAATGCGAGACCTATTGCATTGCAAATGTTTGTTTATTGTGTGGAACACCAGAGAGTTTTCCGATTTGCTCTGAGCAATCCGCATTAGTGCTTTTTTAAAAGCTTTCACAACAATAAAAAACAAACACAAGGGAGGAATGTTGGGTAGTAAAGCATGATAGAGGGTAGGGTGGGGTAGCAGGAGGTGGGAAAGCAAGCAGAAACAGCTGGAAGGAGGCAGGGGGAGGAAGGGAACCAACACAAGATACGGAGCTTTGTTGCTGATAAAGTAAAACAAAGGGCCTGGAATCGGGTGACCCGTTTCAGAAATCCAACTAGGTTAACCAAGGACGGCAGCGACTGGAAAGGTCATAAATCTCATTGGCAGATAACCAAAAGCGAAGCAAAAGCACGTGACCAAATAGGAATGCAGCTATTAAGCCCCTGTATGGAGAGAGTGGCGACTGCACAAATGCCCAATAGCCTACCATATATATTAGCTGCAGTTTTTAAAGTTTTATTATGTTTTGTTCATTAGCATACCGAGAAAAACCGGGTGAAATTAAGCCCCTGTATGGAGAGAGCGGCGCACCGCACAACTGCCCTATAGCATGCCGATATTTTAAATGTACTGTAATGCATAATCTATAGCACAGATAAGTGGAAAGGAGCAAAATTGCATGCACTGTTACTGTTGTGACATTGTTCCACTTAAAATTACTAATGCGGTAGGATTACTGGCACAATAATTGGTGTGCCATGTTTACAGACATGTTAACATATGATGGGGCATTATTTCCTCCACAGACACTTTCTGAAGCAACGGATGGCATGCATAATAACTGATGGGGCACGATTACTGGCACACTAGCTTACAGTGCATGATTACTGTCACAATAACAGTTGATTTTTGAGCTCAGGACAACATTTTCATTACTGCTGGTGTAGAAAGAGGCACACGGCTCTGCTGTGTATTATTTAATAAACGTAGTCAAAAACAGTGACGAAAAAGGTCCTTTGGGGACTGCTTTCAATTACAAAAAGATGAGAAACCAAAAGCGAAGCGAAAGCTCGTGACCAAGGAGGAATGCAGCTGTTAAGCCCCTGTACGGAAAGAGTGGCGCGCAGCATAAATGCCCTATAGCATATACATTTTAGCCGTATTTTTTCATATTTTAATATGTTTTGGTCATGAGCGTACCGGCAAGCACAGAGTGAAATTAAGCCCCTGAATGAAGAGAGTGGCTCACCATACAACTGCCATATAGCATACAGCGAGCACCTTCTGTTGAAACAACTTTGAGAGGGAAGTTTGAGGAATTCTTCGAGTTCATTTTTGTGCTCAGGACATTTTCATGACTGCTGTTCTATAACGTGGTACACGGCTCTACTGTGTATTATTTAATAAACTTGGACAAAAACAGTGACGAAAAAGGTTATTTGGGGACTGCTTTCAATTACAACAAGCATTTAAAAGACAAGCCGGGCGCAAAATCAATTAGTAATAGGATACTAGGTTAACCAAGGGCGGCAGCATCTGGAAAGGCCATACATTTCATTAGCAGATAACAACCAAAAGCGAAGCGAAAACACGTGACCAACAAGGAATGCAGCTATTTTGATTTCTGTAATTTTTTTATTGTATATAAAAAAATATATATTTACATGGAGCATACATGAGTGGAGGAAAGAGAGAGGAGAGAGAGAACAGAAGAAAGGAATGAAAAAGGCGCCAGGAGGGGGGGAGGGGTATAGCAATATTGTCCTGCAATAGTTCGGTCTTTGCAATGGTACGAAAGGTCGGATAGTTCGAATCGTTCAAAAAAGTCCGTTTTCCGAGTCTTGCTTGGCGTTGTCTTCTGTCTCCCCTTTTGCGCTGCCTGGTGGGTATACTCGTCCACGCCCCGGACGATAGAGAGGATAGAGAGGGATAGAGGTCGGAGAAGAGATAGAAGAGGATTCTTTCTTGCTGGTTTCTTTTTGTTAGAGCGTGGGTCCCCATAGTGTGTCCCTTGCTGGGTGTCTAGATTCTGCGCCTAGGGGGGTTTATGTGATGATAGGTAGAGGTCTAGGGGCCCCCATATGTTTGACTGCCTGTGTGTTTTCGGTGAGTGTTTCGCTGTAATGTTATCTGCCCCTCTTAGGAATGTGACCCAGTTGAGCCACGCCTGTGGTGTAGCTTTCGTGGTGTCTTTCCAGTTGCTTAGGATTATTTTGACTGCAGCCGTCAGCAGTAGGTCAATGAGGTCACGGTCTTCTGTTGTTGTGATGGACGGGGATGCAAAGCCCAGGACTAGACTTGGGAAATCTATGTGTATGGCTACCCCAGTGATTTCATTGATAAGCTTCCCAATTCGATCCCAGAATTCCTTGATCTGAGGACAGCTGAGCAGAAGATGTTCTAAGTCTCCCCTTCCTTTGTCACAATTCCAGCATGTGTCACTCTCTCGGATCCCCAGGGTGGATAGGCGACCCGGTGTCCAGTATGCCTTATGCACTAACCAGTATTTGGTCTGATTTAGCGAAGCAGTTATCTTTTTCCTAGTGGTCGATCTCCATAATTCTGCCTTCTCGGTCTCGCTTAGTTCCTTCCCTACTAACGTCCCCCAGAAGTTTGTGACCTTATCGTGGAGTTTGGTGTTTTTGGGGCGGAGGGCTTTGTATAGGTGAGCTACTTGGTGTCCTAATGTGTTGAGACTGGCTGCAAGTTGTATGAGCGATGGTGTCCGGCTGTTAAGGTTTGCCTTCCTAATTGCTACTTTGATTTTCAGGAAGTTGTAGAGTTCTATGTTTTGCAGGTTGTGCGTTTCCTTGAGTGTGTCGAAAGTTGTGTTCGCGCCCTGTCTCTGAAGGTCTTGGGCCGTGGATATACCATGTCTGTACCATTCATGCATGTCTAGAACCTTATCCCTGTATCTTAAAATGGGGTTGTGCCAGAGGGATTCAAATTGGCCTCCCCTGATGCTTGTTGTCAGTAGTTTGTCGACGCTCAGAAGAGCTGCCTTTGTGTTCTTGAGGACAGGGTTGTCCTTCACTGCTGGGTGTCGTGTGGCTGTCAGGAGGGTGATGGGGTTCATGCCTTTTAGTAGTCCACGCTCAAATGTTAGCCATGCTGGGGTGTATTCCTGTCTTGGGTCTAGCCAGTGTAGCCCCTGTCTAGCTATGCATGCTACCTGGAATCGTTTGAAATTCGTTATGTTCAGGCCGCCCTGATCTTTTGATAGCCTTAGCTTGTGTAGGCTTATTCTGGGTTTTTTCCCCCTCCACAGGAAGTTGTTCAGTATCTTGTCTAGTTTCTTGTGGAAGCCCTCTGTGTTAGTCAGTGGGAGCATGGTTAGCATATAGTTGACCATCGGTGTGAGCATCATTTTTATTGCTTCTATCCTTCCCCACCATGTTGTGAATTTGGGGGACCACCCTTCTACTCTGTCCTTAATTTTCTGTATTGTTGCGTGTTCGTTGTGTTCCAGTGTCATTCTTAGGTCTCTCTCAAAGAGGATACCCAGATATTTTATGGGTTTCGGTTGCCATGTTAGTCCTGACGTTCCTAATACTGTTCTTGTTGTGTGGATGTTTAAAGGTTTGCACTCCGATTTGTCTTTGTTGAGTTTGTACCCCGAGACCTGGGCGTATTTGTCAATGGTGTCAGTCAGTGCTTTGATGGATCTCTCTGGGTCTTCTGTGACTATTAGTACGTCATCCGCGTATGCCGCTAGCTTAAAAGTTTCTCCCCCTATTGGTATCCCCACAAGCCTCTGTATGGAGAGAGTGGCGCGCTGCACAAATGCCCCAATGCATACCATATATATTAGCCACATTTTTTTTAAACATTTTAATATCTTTTTGTCATGAGCGTACCGGCAGACACCGGTTGGAAAAGAAGACCCTGTCTGGAGAGAGCGGCGTGCTGCACAACTGACCTATAGCAAACAATCTCTCCCAACTAACATTTGGACACTTCACAGAGTACTGCCAAATGTTAATCTTTGATAACCGAGATAGGGATTAATATTAACTTGCCATTGAGATGGCATTTTAAAGTGACAATAAATAACCGTCAAAATGCTCCCTGCCTGCGTGCAGTGACTAAACTGTGTTTAAATAAAACTGCGTCCAGGCTACTCCAAAAACAGTGAGAGGCACGCCTGTTTGCTGGGGTTGTGGTATGATTGTCATGGTGGCCCGACTGCACAGGTGGTTACTTTTGGTATATGCTGACCATCTGCGCCATTCTTTTGACTGTGTAAAGTGCCCCCCTCGCCTCTATTGGAAAGATGGCTTGTTATATAGTGTGCGCCCCACTGCACTGAACTTCCGGTAGGAGAGGAGTGTAAACGTTGTTGCCTCGCCACCAGCGTGCTACCATTTTGTAATTTCAGACAGTTTGCAAGTCAGGTTGTGGAATGACGCATAAAACACGATTCCACAGGCTCCCTAGCAAGCAGAGCGCCTAATGAGTCACCTCATAGACATAGGACTACAATATATTTTCTGTTCTGATGAAGGAAAGGGTAGTCTTCTGGAACACTTATTTCTTGACGCACAGATTGAAAGTTTTATTCACAATCACTTTACACAATCACTTTACACAATCACTTTACACAATCACTTCGAAGCCCACGGACGCCTGCACTTGGGCTTCAAGAAGCGGTTTACGAGGGGGAGACCCAACGTAGAGAGCGGGCGGCAGCGTGACACTCCTAAATGAGCATAACTCGGCGATACGGAACAAGATAAGGAGGCTGGCAATAATTACTAAGGGAGTGGAAAACGGGGAACCCATGACTTACTACCCCAATCTATAGAAATCAGGAGGGGGAAGAAAATAAATTGCGGAAGAGGTGTAAAGGTATTGTGAATAAAACTTTCATAAACAGGCTGAGTTGGAAGGATAACAAAAGCGAATCTCAAGACAGAGGTGCAGAAACAGAAAGACTGAGCGCTGATGAAGCGTTGGCTAAAGGGGATTGGAGTTTGAAAGAATAAAAGAGGACAAAGAATTATTCAAGAGCCCAATTGATTGTTCTATTTTTACTGTGATTTGATTGATGTTGTTGGATAAGAGGTGTGCTGTAATTACTGGTTATAATTTGTGGTCAATCCTAGGATTGCAAAGTGAGAAGTAGGGTGTTCTCTTCTCCAAACTTCTTTGCAAGCACCCAAGAGATTTAGGAGGTATTGTACATATATAACAGTGAATTATCCCATGAGCGCCAAAATTCTCCTATAAAACACCCAAAGGATTGTTCTGTAGTTCAACAAACAGTGAACAGTGCGGCAGTCCTGCCGTGACACAGTGCACAGCACGGCTGGGGTGCGTGGTGTTGTGGTATAGTAGAGGTTGCAGAGACAAGGTGGGTTGGGGTGGGGGGAGGGAGAAGTGACTGGCAGTGTAGGACGCAGCAGAGTTGTGAAACAGTGCAGGATTTTGCGCCTTGGCTCTGTGACTATTATCAACAAATGACCGATGCAAGAGAAAGAAAACAAGTGATGCACGCTCTGTGCTGGGGAGGGCTATTAAAAGAAGGGGCAGAGAGGAGCCTGTGAGAACTCACGGCGGAGATCAAAGGAAGGGTGGGAGGGACATTGCGAGCGAGCATATGGGGGGTGAGGGGGTCTGCAGCCTGGTGAGCTGAATGAGTGTGGCGCGCGCGCCCAAAGTGTGTGTCTGGTGGCAAATGGAAGCTGTGCACAATGCGCGTGGTTGTGCTCACATGCACTGTACCCGATCCGCAGTTTGGGTACACTTTTGAAAGTCTTCCTATAATCTCGCCAGCATCCCTACGTGATTGCTTGGGAGAGACAAAAAACTCAGTGGCACTCAGGGAGACTCCCTTCCACACGACATGCGGTGAAAATCTGAGGAAAACTGGCTCTGCAGAGAGGGTTCTAGAGGGTGCTGGTAGCTGATTGGTTGTACCAAAAGTTTGGTAAATTTAGCATAATGATGTAGATAGGCTACTAAGATTTAGGCCTCAGGCCTTTTTTCCTTATGGCCTACTACTGTTACTTACCTTTGGCACTGCTATTTTATTTGGTATACACCTGTTACAACGCATCTGTTACTCCGCACTACCATTACAACGCGACTTTTACAACGCATACCATTACAACGCATTGCGCTGGGGGGCGCTCTAGGATAGGGAATAAGTATAATTTACTATCCAACACCTTCCCTAGGGTCCACGGGGACTGGAGTTAGAATAGTAAATTATACTTACCACTATCCAGCACCTCAAAGCGCTATGCGTTGTAATGGTATGCGTTGTAATGGTCGCGTTGTAATGGTAGGTAGTTGTAACGGTATGCGTTGTAACATGGTACATCCATTTTATTTACTGTGGGACTCCCGCCTTGGCTACGGGAAGTGATTAAGGCATGTGAATCTATGAAAGATACCCCAATACTGGATAAAATTCAGAAACACACTGGGACGTGGTACGCAACTATTGACCTTGCCAGTGCTTTTTTACTATAAAAAACAGACCAGAGAACCAAGAACAATTTGCTTTCTCCTGGAATGGTAGGCATTTTACATTTCAAAGAATCCCTCAGGAATTTACATAGTTCTACTATCGGTCACCGGCTGGTAGCGGGGCACTTGGATGAGGTAACAGGCATTCCAGGGGTGCAGCTTTCCAATTACATTGATGTTGGGATGACACAGGAGACACAAAAGACAAGTGTAGATCCAACTGGACAGGATTGTGGAACCCTTGCAGAGTAAAGGATGGGAGATAAATCCCACAACCTTACAGGGACCCACTTAAAATGTGAACTTTTTGGGTATTCAACGGCATCAGGGACAGAAGTAGTGCCGCAAGTGAGACAAAAGATTAAAGAATTTGATGCACTGCGAAATAGGAAGGAAGCTCAGAGTTTCATTGGATTGTTTGGGATTTGGAGACAGCATATCCCTCACTTAAGTTAGATTTTGGCCCCTTTGAACAAGGTTACATGAAAGAAACATGTATTTGAGTGGGGAGAGCAGCAACAGAATCCATTTGAATCAGCAAAGGAGGCTATACAGTGTGCCTTGGATTTGTGGCCAATACGAGGTGGATATTGAGCTGAATGTGACAGCATTGGGCCAGTATGCCAATTTGAGTGTGCAGCAGAAACAAACAAAGAGGGTCCCTTTAGGAGTTTGGGCAGAGAAGTTACCAGATGCTGGAGAGCAGTACACTATTTGAAAAGCACTGCCTTGCATGCTATTGGGCCCTAGTGGACACTGAGAAGTTCACTCTGGGGCACAATGCGACCGGAGATCCTACAATGCAATGGGTGATTAGTTCCCCCCAAAACTCATAGAATAGTGCATATGCAGGATGCTAGCATAATCAAATGGAAGTAGTACGGACAAGGCAGGGCCCAAGTGGGCCCCAAAGTTACTGCAGTGTTGTATGAGCAAGTGGCACAGGTCCCAGTGTAAGATACAGGATGTGCAGGAGATACAGGAGTTCCCTCTGAAGTGGGGTGAGCCTTTTGCAGCATTGTCCTCAGAAGATAAGAGACCTGTATGATTTATGGAAGGCTTAGCCAGTTATAGGGGGCTAACTGGAATTGGAAAGAGGTGTCGCACAAAACCCTTTGAGCAAGAAATGTTTTACTACCGGAGAGGGAAAGAGTAGCCCGCTTGCAGAACTATATGCTGAGTATTAAGCTTTGAAACAAAAATGTCTGGAAAAAGTCATTTACACAGATTTGTGGTCTAATGCCAATGGATTAGCTACCTGGCTCCACACATGGCATGCCCGTAACTGGATGATACGTTCTAAAGAGGTGTAGGGTAAGGAGTTGTGGTAAGAGATCTGGGAAATGTTAATGCAAAGCACAGTTACTGTAGATCACGAAGATGCCCACTGCCCAACACGCATTAGAACGGTGGTGTAATTCCTATGCAGATGAAACAGACAAAATTTTGGAGGCCATGGTGGCGAAAGGATTCTGATTTGGTGGGAATGGCTACGTGGGCACACCAAAAATGTGGACACCTGAGAGAGAAAGTCACAAGCAAGTGGGCAGAGAAAAGAGGGCAGTACATTCCCCTAGATATTATCAAAACTGCAATTATGCAGGGCGTGGCCAATCGGCGAAGAAGGCTGCTTCTTAGAGCCACTCTGACACCCAGCGCCCTTCCCCCCTGCCACCCAGATGATCATTCGAACCGAACTTACGAGCCCTGAAGGTGGAGGAAGCCGTGGGAGTGGCGTAATCTCTCCGCTCTACGACATGAATACCATAAGCAGGACGCACAATATGCCCGTGAGAGGTGGGGTGCCCGAACTCGAGAAGTGTCAGGGCCTCTGGTGTATCCAGCGACGTGCCCCCAGACCAGACAGCACCCGGAGGCGTCAGAGAACCAAGGAAGACCAGCATCCGTGAGAAGCAGCTTGAAGGGGGACGGCGAACGCCCCCCCCCGCAAAAGAGGGATCCCTGACCAAATTGCTCGAGAGACAAAGGAGGGCTAAGGGCGAGACAGCCTCTCCCACACACCATCGGATCAGGAGTTAGATGAGAGCCTGTGGGTAGCGCATTCTCGGAGGTCCCCAAACGCCGATAAACAAGAGAACACCCGGGCACACAATAACAGACTCCCCAGACACCGTCCGACGTCCAGGGAAGTGCTACATTGAAAGCTAAGCACCAGCATGCAGTGTTTGAGAGGCGGGGGAGCCAAAGGGACCAGAGACAGTGTCCCATACAAGGCAGAGGATCTCAGAGTAGTGGCACCCGAGAAGACCAGGTAAACCTGACAGGACGCGCAGGCACAGCACACACCTGTGGCAGGTGGGAGGGACTACTTGAGTGCCTGACTCCTTGCTGGACATGACGGGCGGAAGCAGTAAGGGCACACAGACAAAACTCATTAAATTTGCTCAGCCCAGGGACCCGGATGGAGCGGACCCACTGGGGGATCAAACGGCAGACAAGTCCCATCAACATGCAGCAAGAGACTCCCCGTCCCTAAAGGACATTAGGACAGCAATACAAGGGGTTAGAGTGGCCCTGGAGGGGCAAATAGACAATGTTGCTGCGTAAATAACCCTGATAAGAGCAGATATCCAGAATATGTAAAAAGAACAATGGTTCAAAGGTGGCCTAACTATGTCCTAGGACAAGAAAAAAGCAATTTTGTCTAGAGACTAAATCAATTAGGGAGCAGAGCATGTAGGACAACGTGTAGTTTTAATCATTGTATTTTGCAAGTTGGTTTAACACAAGTACGTTCAGGTGCTCCCATGAGTGATAAGGTGCGTAACGTGCCTGAGTGAAAGTGAAAATACACGAAATATCGCATGGGCAACTAAAAGAAATCCACAGAAATATATACAATGGGGGGATTTTCATGGGGGGGGGGGGGGGGGGGGTCGATAACGTTTCGATCTTTATCGAGTCAAGATCATCATCAGGACAGGGTGAGCAGTCTGAAATATTTTAAGGAAGCAGGTAAATGAAGGGGAGGAGTGTCCGATGCACTCTGTTGGTTTCAGGTGCTCGTTAAAACTTAGTTTGGGTATATAATAAAGGGAGTATACGTGGTTTTGAAAGTGGGGCCAGTCGTTTGAGTTGGGTCCAATTAGATTCCTGGACTCACGCCTACCCAACTACGTTTTAACGAGCACCTGGAACATATGACTAGATGTGGAGATCCCCAACTCCTATTAACCACCAAATCCTCTCCCACTTCGAGTGATGCAATAACCAGGCCACCAAGATACTGAACCCCTTGAAACCAACAGAGTGCACCAGACACTCCTCCTCTCCATTTACCTGCTTCCTTAAAATATTTCACACTGCTCACCCTGTCCTGATGACTATCTTGACTTAATAAAGATCGAAACGTCGTTGACCCCCCCAATGAAAATCCCCCATAGTATATATTTTTGTGGATTTCTTTTTGTTGTCCATGTGATATTTCGTATATTTTCACTTTTACCCAGTCACGTTACGCACCTCATCACTCATGTGAGCACCTGAACATACTTGTGTAATACCAACTTGCAAAATACAATGATTAAAACTACACGTTTCCCTTTATGCTCTGCTCCCTAATTGATTTAGTCTCTAGACAAAATAACACTTTTCTTGCCCTTGAACCTAATTAGGCCCCCCTTGAACCATTGTTCTTTTTACATACACTACAACCCCAGGTTCGCTTAACGGGGTACCCTTGTTTTCCCTAAACTACGATATCCAGAATATGGGCATCAGAATTCAAGCAATAGAGAACACAACGGCTGTGCTTTCCCAAGAAACCAAAGCTCTTCAAGATCGAGTTGGTTTACTACAGATAACTGCCAACATGGAAGCCAGATTAGAGGATTATGAGGGCAGATCTAGGCAAAACAATGTTTGCATTTTGGGAGCACCAGAGCGGGCGGGAGGCCCCTCCCCATATCGATTTGTTGAAGATCTCATTCTCAAGTACCTCAAACCCCGCGGCCTCTCAAAATGTCTTGGTGAAAAGAGGGCATAGAGTGCCAGGACCACATCCCGGGAAGCCACCCAGACCTATTTTTGTGTGCCTCTTACTTCAGAGACAGAGACATGGTGCTCCAGACAGCCAGAGCGGCCCCACCTGTACACTATGAAAATGTTCAGATAACCTTCCCTGATTTTACCCTGAAAGTACTAAGACTGAAGCGAAGCTTCCTAACTGTGAAGCAGGAGCTCAGGGAAAAGAGTGAAGTATTCAATGATTTTCCTGGCGAAACTCCGAATCGAGGACAGAGGCAAAGCATTGTTATTTGAGTCATCAGAGACCGCATGGGTCTGGTTTGACGGTTGGCATACAGTGAGCTGTGCGACATCCAAGCCTCACTGAGAGACATGACTGACAGGATCACTAACCTCACCCAGGAAGACCACAGTTGGAGCAGTAGCAAATAGAGGACCAGCAGTAGCCGGGACGGCATTACTGGTGCAGACACAGGAAGAGGTCATCTTCACACTTTGTGGTTGTGACTGAACTCCTCAAAAGACTGGACCTCAGACACGCACCATATCGGAAAAGCACCATAAGACAATATATAGCCCTATGCGCTGGTGCAGAAGCGGTGGGTCTAATTACCAAAGGGATTTACCAGATGGTTGAACCAGAGACAGCAGAACTATTAGGCGTAAGGTGCTGCATCCAGTCAGGCGATGACTAGGCTTCAAGATTAGATGAGTCGGGGTAATTCAGCATTCTGATTAAGGTGGTTGGAGGGCTGGTAACCGGGGAAGCTCACATTCTCCTAACTCTTCCTATTCTGGGGTGGGACGACAGGTGCTCTGCGGAGTTAGGGGAGGTGGGCAGAATAGGTCCATAGGGCAGGGTTGCAGGGAGGGGGGTTGGTTTGGAGGTTACAGGGTTGACAGATTTTTGAAACCTCGCTGGATGAGAATATTCTATTGGTTATTGTAAAATTTCATAACAAGTCACCACTAAAGACAGCACACAACACTAGACATTAGAAACATTCTTAGAGAGCCGCAACGATCAAACTGAGAGGTCTTGCCACCGCTGGCTCCAACAGCAACCCAACTAGTCATCTCAACTCACTAGGACTAATAGCAAAATACCTGATTTCCACTTGTTGACTTAGAACGTGAATGGCAGAATGCAGAGGACGGCCCGGGACCAGGGTTCGATTCCCGGCGCGGCAGGTTTCTGGACCAGGGTCAGCGGACTCGATAATTCTCTCGCCTCGGTGCCCACTCTGATCAGCGATCACACTCGGCAACTCTGGGCATTAGCTTGCCTCATCTTCACTAACGGCCCCACCAGACCGCCGGGGATGCCTGGTCTCACCCTGGAGATACACATTAAGGGACCATCTCTCAGGGAAGCCAGGAAGGGTTTCGCAGCGGTCGAAGCGCCTTGGGACCCTCCGGGTAAGTAGAGCGCTATATAAATGCCTATACATTACATTACAATGGCTGGGGTATAAAATCAAAAAGGACATTGTTTTGTAATTCCTCAAGCGACACTACCCAGATGTAGACGTCCTCCAAGAAACCCATTTGCTAGGCAATTCCTGCAAGGCGTTGGACGGCTGGGGATATAAAATGACAGTCCAAGCAGGGTTCACCTCCAGTTCTAGTGGCACGGGGATACTCCATAAAAAACAATGCCCACTGATAACAGAAAATATGGGCAGACAAGTCAGGAAGATATGCAGCACTCTCCTGGAGATGGGAGGGGGGAAGTGATTAATATATTATCAGTATATGCACAACAAACGCTGTGCAATGCAAAACTGATAGAATTAGGGAACTCGTACTAGAGCTGCCAGCGGGACATCTCATCATAGGCGGGGATTTTAATATAACACTAGATGCCGAAATAGATAAGCATCTGGCGAAGGAAGATGCACACCCCACAAACACGCCTAGGCGAGTTCCTCAGAGCCATTGGCCTGATCAACATCTGGAGAACCCGCAACGCTATGATGCAGGAATTCACATACTACACTAATGCACATGGAAGTCGCTATTGAATAAACCTACTGGTCGCACTCTCTTCCCAGGTACCTGGCTTTAGCAATGTCAGACACCTCCCTTGGGGAATATTAGATCACTCCCTCATATGGTCAGGGTATAGTGCTGGTAAACCAAAGACCAGTAACGCCATTGCCATTAGCACCGTATGCCTTAAAATCCCCAAGACAAGAGAGGGCTTCATTAAATCAAGCAAGCAATATTTTAAGAAAAATAAGAGCTCATTGGCCATTGCCGTGACACTCTAGGAAGCAATTAGTAATAAGAAGATAAGCTCTGGCTCTGATGGTAGGGAATAGACGGGACAAAACGAGAAGTGGAGATATTGGAAAGTACTATATTAGATCTAGAAACACAATTGATCAGTCTAGACATTGAGGACACGACACCTTCTCAGCTTGAAATAACAAGAACACAAAGATCTTACAACAGAAACCGCCAGGGCAGAAAATAAAGACCCTTTGCACTGAGTCTATGAGCAAGGGGATAAAGCGGGGTGGCTCCTCACATGGCTCGACAAGCAAGAAAGAGCCAGTCGTTGGGTGGCTGCCATTCAACGGGCGTGAGTGAAGGTCTTACAGACCCACAGGATATAGCAGATTAATTCATAAAATATTACGAGTGTATCTACACATCAGAATAGAATACTACAGCACAAGGCACTCTTGATCTCCTCCGGGATAGACCCTTCCCGACACTTTCACCAATAGACATAAAAACCCTAGACGAGGATCTAACAAGTGAGGAAGTGACTAACGTGATTAGGGCTGTTAAATCAGGCAAAGCGTCAGGCCCCAATGGGATACCAATTGAATTGTATAAAGTCACGAGAGCACACGGTACCCTGCTTACTTAAAATATATGAAGAATGTGTGGAGGCGGGTGTTTTACCTCACAACCAACGGCTCGCCTCGATAGTGGTAATCCACAAAGGTGGCAAACTGGTAGAACAATGTGGATCATACCGACCCATATCCTTGTTAAATGAAGAGGCAAAAATTCTGGCCAAACTCCAAGCCCTGCGTCTTGTCTCGATCATTGCAAAGTTAAACAACCCGATCAATCCGGGTTTATACCGGGCCGGAACGGCCCTCAACCTGCGACGCTTGAATGGGGTCTTGGGTCGTATGAGCAGAATCCAAGAGGACCCTGTGATTTTGTCTCTCGACGTTAGTATGGCCTTCGATTTGATCGAATGGCCTAATTTGTTTGAAGTACTAGAACATATTGGCGTGAGACCACAGTTCCTGGCGGGGATCTGGCTCCTATATACGGCGCTTCTGGCACAGGTGGTGGGAATGGGGAGTGTCACAGGTCTTTCAGCTCCAACGAGAAACCAGTGGGATGCCCCCTCTCCCTCCTATTTGCATTGGCTCCTGAACTGGCGGTCTGGATCCGGGGGGGGGGGGGGGCGGGGGGATCCATTGTGTCCTCCGCTGGTCAGTAGACTGGGAAGACAAAATATAGGTATGTGCGATTATATTTTACTTTACATAGCAAAGTACTCGATAAATAAAAGGTTTCCGATATCAAGGAAACTTCGCTACACCCAACAAAGACCTATTCACTATGAAAAATCATCACTCCCCCGTTGAACCGACTGAAAGGGGACGTGCAACATTGGAGATCACTTCCTCTATCCCTGCTGGGCAGAGCACACCTTTTTAAAATGATGGCACTACTGCGCTTCCTTTACGTCCTACAGAACATGCCTTTCTTATGACAGTAATTAACCAATGAGCCCAACAGCCCATGACAGAACCAGCCCATCACATGGACCGACTGGTCCTACAACAAGGGGTTACCTGTACACCCCCTATATATCTCCGAAGAAAATCCTCCTGACGGTTCCAATGCCACTGACGATCTAGATGTGGCATTCAACAAGATGGGATGGAAAGATAGGATCACCCCGGCAATTCCCTTGTGGGACTCTCGCCTCCTAGGGAACTTGGGAAAAAGGATTTGCATATTTATTGGTGAAAAATATAAATGAAACTTCTACTGCTTTAGCTGGATTGCTACTGGATGTTCAGGGAACAAGAAAAAGCGCTTTACAAAATAGCCATGGCAGTGAGGATTTTGAAGGATTGTGTTTCAATTACTCTGACCATTCCACGTCCATCCATTCACATCTTAAGGCATTGAATGAATTAATCAGGGAGTGAAGCAAGATGTAGACAAGGGGTGGTGGGATTTGTTATTTTGATGGTTGCCGGAATTTGGGCAACTTCACTATATTTTAAGTGTCATTTTCATTATAATTTGTATTCTGGTATCAATTTGTTGCTGTATACCATGTATGCCTAAATGTATATCCTTGTTTTGTCCTAGAGCTATAACATTTACACCTACGAGTTATGCTAATTATTGGTCAATGGTAAAGGGGGGGAGTGTAATACTACAGGCAGTTATATATTGTCAGATAGTGTATAGACCATTGACTCTATTTTGCTTTAATTCCATTTTGTGAGCCCAGTTTTATCGTGTCTGTCTGACCATGCCTTTCAGCTGCAAACACAAGCAGGCCCAGGTTACTTACGTGCACAGGTAGTTTATGTTTGTCACTTCACTGATCAAGAGAGACTAGACCAGATGATGTGGGATGCGTACAGTGTCCCAGGAAGAGAATTCTGCCTGAGAACTCTCATTGGAGCCTGTCTAGCTCTGCTGAGTGACCTGGACACAGACAGTGTAGCCAGCACCTACAGTGCAGATGAAGGGAGGGGGAGCTTCTAAAAGTCTCTATCCGTGTTAGTAAAAAGTATAAAAGATGGAAACCTCTCAGTGCTTTGATAGGAACTCTCCTGCAGAGCAGATGCGCTGCCCAGGGTTGTCTTTGTGTGCCAAATTGAGCGCTCCTTCCTGACACAGTTAACAAGTTCTCTAGTCGTACTGGCGAGGATGATGCGAAACAGTCTGAAGTATTCCTAGTTCAAATTACTTATTTGTGTGTGTGTGTATACATATATACACACACACTCTACCTTATCAAATTGACAAATGTTAGGGTCAAGGAGATCTGAGGTTTGTAATCACCTGAGAATCTTGACTGGCCCAGAGTAGGAGCCACTGTGAAGGGATAAAATATGGTCACCAGCCTGGGATATCACGAAACCTGAGGTACGAACACCAACAGGGCAAGCATGACGACTGACCTGAACTGCTATAGAATGATGTACAGTCTTGGCTCTATCACAGTCCATAAGCCTTTGGTAGTCCTTTATGAATATCCTAACCTTTCAAGGAAGAGCCCATCTCTACTGCCACTTATGGCAAATACAGTCTTGTGGAGCGCCATCAGATTTGAACACCAGATTAGGCTGACTCCATTCTGTTGGTAACCTGGACTGGGATGCATCTCTCGGGTCACCATGTCAACGGAAGATTAAACATTTTTTCCAGAGTTTTATATAGAGCAAACTTGACCTAAATGTATTCAAGCGCTTTACATGAGCACCAGTTGAGTTACAGATGGACACATTTATTTTTTAGTCTAGGCACAGGGAGATTAAGTGATTTGCCCAGAATTACAGGATGTTGAGCATCCATGCTAAGACTCAAATTTGGTTCCACAGTGTCGAGGTCAACCACTTTGGCTGTAAGACCACACCCTCTCCCCCTTTGCTGCAGGATGTGTATTCTGATACTGAACACATCGGAATACAGCACATTATACGGTTCAGTAGGGACACTATCTGCATGTCCACATAAGAGGTTTCTGCTATATAGACAAGGATTCAGCTCAATGCTTTGCTCTTAAATCTTACAGGATCATGAATGTTGCTGAGGTCTCAGCTGCAATATCGCCCGCATTGGTTTTCTGATCTACTTTTTAAAGTTCATTGTCAGTCTTATGTCTTGGAACAGTAATATATAGGCCGGGCTCTCTTGTACAAAAGCGTCAAAGAATGTAATCCAAAGGGGGGGAAAGGGGGGATAGATATCAGTGTCATTTGGTACTTTGTACTGATTAAGGTTGACAACTGGAGCACAATGGGTAGAACCTTAAAACTACCAATGGCTTCTCCCCACTATGAACCCCAGGTGCTAGTGATGTTATTTGGGTGGTGGAATATGGAAATAGATTGTGCAAATCCAGAAACACTGTTCACTAACCTGGGTGATGCAACACCTCATAAATACACTATGATTTCAAATTAATTGAAAGACAAATTTTAAACCCATAAGTCTCCGATTAGGGTCAGCCCTTTTGGTGGTTGTGCTACAAGGAAGTGGCTGGAATACGTTAACTGATTTCAGACCTTTATCTTGAACTGGAGATGTGATGAGGATTCAGTTTGAGAAGCCAATAGTAAATATGGTGACTGTTCAATGACTTCCAGATAATTGCCAGTTCCCATTTCACCTTGTTCCACTGAGTAGCCAGGCTTGTTTTCGCGCACCTTGAGATTGGGTTCTTACTCTTTGTGGCCAATGTGCTAATCTGAATTGTTGCTACTCCAACTGTAACATTGGGTGTACCCTAACTGAAAACTTTGTCCACGCGCAAATCAGCACATTTGGCCTTGAAAGTAACTAAGTTATTTCACTGAAAGGCTCGCAGCATTTTCTTAGGCATTAGCTTAGTGTGTGCAGATGCTGACAGAGGTTGAGCACCAGAACATATTTTGGTACCCAGGGACTTAATTGCAGAACTTGCTGCTGTGCCCTGTAATGTGCATTTTAATTCTGCTTAGAACAGTGTATGCACTTTCTGGAGCAGCACTGGTAAAATAAAACTGCATATTTTTAAATTGAAATGTTGCACATAGTTGAAGCTGTGGCAGTATGAGATGATATACCGACCTCAGGGCCTATAACACAAAGCAGTTATGAATACTAGCCTCTTTCCCATTGGCAGAGTTGAAACTCCGGCTTTTCCTCAACAATCCTTGTGCACAAGCATTCTGTAAATCAGTGTTTATGTGAGGCATGTAGGATTTGGAACATGCCAGAGAACAGCTTCATGATGGAAATGAACAGGTTACTTACCTTTCTGGCAGATACGAACAGCAAATTCTTTACCTTGTGAATTTCCTCACACCCCAGACAAATTAATTGACAGCAATTCCCACAAGTGTTTGCAGGTGACATTAGGCAGTTCTGCATCTCATTGGCTCCACCCCAGATGCGAAGTTGGGGCCACTATATATGAACCACCTTAGTACACTGTTCGTTTCTGTCTGATCTCTGTCCGAGCCATCGGTCTCGATGCCATAGAAATTTGAGTAGGTCAACGTGTAGATCTATAGATTTAAATCATATTAATGTACGAGCAAAGTAAACTGTATGAGAAGGAGGGTGGGTCAGTGAGGAATTCGTGGTTAGACCGTCTCTACCCCAAAGGGTGTTGCTTGACTTCACATAAGGACTTGGAAATGCTGATTCCTATCCTTTTCAATACATACCAAATCAGTACCTCCATAAATGAGGAGTCCATGGAATAGCTAAGACTAGGAAATCCTGAAAGACATATCGGGCAAAGTGCCTGTCCCCTCGCACCTGGTCATACAGTCAGTAGGGCTTCGTAAACATGTGGAGGGACTAACACCACCAGCACAGTGGTAGTAGCCTTCGCTCTGGTGAAATGAGCAGACAAGCTTTCTCTGGCTGCTTTCTAAGCTAGCTCATAGCAGATTTTAATATACAAGACAACTTTTTTGGGAGATTGTGAACAGCTTTCCCCTTTTTCACACCACAGCTGCTCACAAACCGTTGATAGTCTCATCGATGATCTTTGGTCCGATCAATGAATGAGGGCCGTCCTAGGATCATGTGATATGTTCAGCGTGCTCTGAGAGGTGAGCGGGCGTTGAAAGTTGGCAAGATGAATGATTGCCCGATGTGGAAAGGCATAACTATCCTCAAAAGGAATGCAGCTTTCATCCAAAGGAAAACTTCGGCCGGGAATAATGATGTGTATGGCTGTAGGAAAGCCAGGGCCTAGAGTTCACTCACTCGCCTTTCCATTGTAAAGGCAATGAGTAACATAGTCTTAATGGTCAATAGGCAAAAAAGAGCTGAGCAGCGGTTCAAAGGGAGTTCACAACAGGTATGTGTCCACTGCACCATCACAAACGTCAAGAGATGCATCACAACGGATAATTTGAAAAGTGATGGGTGATCAGGCAAACGTAAACAGACGAAAGTGCAGGGGGTTAGGGGGTGGGGGTGCAGCGCTGCGGTGCTCGTGACGAGCCCAGCTCGTCATGAGTCACAGTGGAACTGTGCTCATGACGAGCTGGGCTCGTCACGACTCCGTCCATTGATTAATTTGTGCGTGGGAGGAGCACGGCCGTTACGACGAGCCCAGCTCGTCATGAGCACAGCTCGACTGACTCATGACGAGCTGGGCTCGCCATGAGCAGGGAAGAGGTTAACAGTTGCCACAGCTAGGCCTGGTTGGGCTAAAGACAGGCAAAACAACAGGATGTCAGACAAATGTGCATCCAAAGGATGGATGATGCAGAGCTCGGCCCGCTGCTGCAACAGCAGATCTTCCCAAAGGAGCAGCCGGATTTGACGACAAAGGCTCATGTCCAGACGTTTTGGGTCCCCAACTCTCCTTGCCCAGTCTGCAGAAACTGGCAGGACTTGGGCCCCTTCTTTATTCATCTTTATCGGCCCCCTGGGAAGCAGAGGTAGGGATGCAAAGGCATACAGTAGTGCCAAGCCCCAGTTGCAATGGAAGGCGTCTCAGAAAGAGAACGATCTTGGGAATGCCAATAAGCAAGAACTTAAACACTACATGTTTTTGGTAGGGGCAAAAAGATCATGCCAGGGTTCTCCTCATCGTGGGAAGATACACTATGCTACCTCTAAGTGATACTGCTATTCACAAGCTGCAAGACAACGTCGTCTGAGTTAGTCTGCCCTTGCTTTTAACGATCCTGGAAGGTGCTGGGCAATCAGGGAAATGCCCTGAGTGCTTAGCCATTTTCAGAGATGCAAAGCATCCTAGCACAGGATCCACAACCCCACACCATCCTGTTTGTGTTGTCCATGAGAACCTGCACTAGTTCTCAGTTGGTCAGGAGGAAGGCCTTCGGTGACAAACGAATCACTCACAACTAATAGAAGGCTGACGTGAAGAAGAGTCTTAGGCAGGGATCAGAGTCCTCTGATCTCCACCTCTCCTATGTGGAATGCCCAACGCAGCAATGAGGCATCGTCATAACGGTTCGCTCTGGATGGGCAGGGAGAGAGGTCTGCAACTTGTTCAACTGCAACTGAATAGCCACCACTACAGATCTTTCCCAGTCTGATCAGACAGCTGGATGAACTCTGATAGATTCTCTTGGTGCTGGAGCCTGTTAAGACTCCAGATCCTACTGCAGAGCCTACAATTGACAACTGGTGTGGTCCCCGAGCAGGGTGCAGGAGGTCACTCACCGAGACCCTGGTAAAGGGTTAAAACATTAAGATCATAGCCTGAATGTCCTGATTTGCTGAAGAGGGAAGGCTCTGAAAAGCACTGTGTCCAGGATGGCTCCAACGAAGGGGAGCTGTTGCGAAGGAGTTAGGTGCGACTTAGGCACGTTGATGGAAAAGCCCAAGTCAGCTGTCATCCTAAGGCGACACCGCCTTTAGTAGCCAGTCATCGAGGTATGGGAAGACAGGTATTATCAACCTCCGCAGATGGGCTACAACCACCACTATCACCTTTATGAACACCTGAAGTACAATAGTTAGGCCAAACGGGAGCACGGAAAACTCAAGGTGCTGTTGGCCCACCTAGCACCGCAGGTAGTGTTTGTATGGCAACAGGATGTTGAAATAGGAGCCCTGCATTTCCAATGATGCCCTCCAGTCTCCTGGATCCAGGACAGACAGATTTGTTGTCATTGGGAGCATTCTGAACTAGTCATTCTAGAGAAATAAGTTCTAGAGGCACAGATCGAGGACAAGATGGACGCCTCCATCCTTTTTTGGTACCGGGATATAACAGGAGAATCAGCCAGGCCTGATGTCTTATCCAGGCAACTTTTCCGCCACTGACCAAGAACCATGAGCGTTTCTCCCCTGGAGGGAATTAGTATTAACAGACATGAGTTCAAGCCTGGTGCAGGAGAATATATGCTTAGTAATTGTATCCATTGTTTTGAACCTGTTGGAAGGTGTCAGAGTAAATGCATTAGGGCTAAGGCGACTTGTAGATGCTTGTACCACCAAGCTCTCCTGAAAATAGGTTTTCTTCGTCATAAGGGTCTTCACCATAAGGGTCATTATAGAGTTGGGAGTTTTCTGGGTCAGAGTAAGAAAACAGGTGTATTGTTTGCAGCATCGGGTGTAGAGGAAATTAAGTTTTGGAGGCTGATAAAATGGTCTGCTCTGGTTCGTTCATTAGTGACTTTAGGAAGAGTGTCAAAATCTGGGGTTGCGGCGCCGGTAACAGCATCAGACATTGCATCAAGGGCGGAGATAATGGAGCTAAGCTCAGAGACTGGGTCGGCCTCGAGGCATGGTTCAGCAACAGTTGGCGTGTGGGACGGACCCACCAGCAGTAATCAGACTAGAGACCACCTGGGATCCTTGGGGCACTAAGGTGCTCCCGAGGTATCCGGTGGGGTACCAACACTTTTGCAGGGCTCCGTTGTCTGCTGGAGTCATCCGAAGAGCCAGGTCTTGAAGTCCTTCATGAACTAGGACAGTGTGGGGGCTTGGTGGAGGGGAGGTCGTTCCAGGCCTTGGCTGCGAGATAGGAGAAGGACTGTCCCCCCATTCTGGTCCTGTAGAAGGCTAGAGAGGTCGGCTGAACGGTGGTGTCTTTTGGGTGCGTGGAAGTAGTGGCGGTTTTTCAGGTATGTTGGTCCAGTGTTGTGCAGGGCCTTGTATGCGTGGGTGAGGAGCTTAAAGGTAATTCTTCTTTTGAGTGGGAGAAGTGGAGATCGCTGAGGTGTTGAATGATGTGGCTGCATCAGGGGATGTCTAGCATCAGTCTGGTGACTGTTTTGTACAGTCTGGAGTTTGCAAAGTAGTTTATAGTTGATTGTGGAGTAGAGTGCATTGCCGTTGTCTAGTGTGCTACTGATTAGGGCGTGCACAACAGTTTTTCTGGATTCGAATGGAGTCCATCTGTATGTTTTTCTAAGCATGCGGAGGGTGTTAAAGCAGGTCGAAAATCCAGGGTTGATCTGGTGGTTCATTGTGAGCGATGACTCCAGTATGATTCCAGGGTTTCGTGCGAGGTCCGTAGGGATGGGGGGTGATTTCCCGGGGGGGGGGGGGGGGGGGGGGCACCGGGAGCCATCCCATGTGGAGGGGGTGGAGCCCAGGTCGAGGAATTCTGTTTTCTCTGAGTTGAGTTTCAGGCAGCTGTTCTTCATCCAGGTGGCAAAGGTTTTCATCCCTTCTTGGAAATTGTGCATGGTGATGTTGGGTTCGTTGATGTGGGAGAGGATAAGCTGGGTTTCGTCTGCATAAGTGACTATGTTGAGCTTGTGGTTCCAAAACGATGGTTGCGTGAGTGGGGCTGAGGGAGGAGCTCTGGGGCACTCCACAGTTGGTCTCTGTCAGTTCCGAGAGAAGGGCGGAGGGGGGGGGGGGGGCGGGGGGGGGGGGAGAGGGGAGGAAGAGCGAGTCTTCCTCACTCTGTTTAGCCAGTGAGGGATGAGCATATCCAGTCGAGGGCCTTGTCGTGCATGCCGGTGTTGTGGTGTCTTGTGGCTAGGATGCGGCTTGAGATGGTGTTGAAAGCAGCTGAGAGGTCCGGTCCAGGAGGATGAGGGCTGCCATTTTGCACTGGTCGAGGTGGAGCGAATGTCATTAACGGCGGCGAGTAGGGCGGTTTTTGTGCTGTGTATGCTGTGGAATCTGGATTGGGAGATTTTTTTTATGCATGCAGTATAGGTAAGTCACCCCCTACAGCCGTAAGGCAGGGTGCACTATACTACAA
The DNA here is from genome assembly GCF_964263255.1 of Lissotriton vulgaris. Classification (NCBI taxonomy): domain Eukaryota; kingdom Metazoa; phylum Chordata; class Amphibia; order Caudata; family Salamandridae; genus Lissotriton; species Lissotriton vulgaris. The sequence continues at coordinate 638,415,128 of NC_141700.1, read as the reverse complement.
GTGTGAGCATAACTGCATGAGCAAATATGTCACTGTGATATCCCAGTCAATTCTTTGATATCACAAGTGCACAGGGAATCCATTTAAGTACATGTGCTGGATACTGGTAAAAACTAGTTCCCCAACTACATGATGGCTTCACTGAAATATCTGGTGTTTGGTATAAAACACGTTGTATGAATAAACCTACAGTGATTCTAGTGGTGGATTTATGAAAACATGCACCCAAAGGGCACCTTAGAGGTGCCCCCTGAAAATCTACCAGCCTCTATTGGATGGTTGAGTGGTGTTGATCAGTCTGCCACCACAGAGGTTTCTGACTCTCTCCAGGTGAGAGTCTATGCTCTGAGGGCAGAAACAATGCATGCTCTGGCCAGATGCGCTGTCACCTTCTCGAAGCAGGATGGCTAAGTAATCAGTATAGCAAGGAAGGAGGCTTCAAAGGCTTCTGCTTCTTGATTTGACACTACAGCTTAACCAGACAGGGGAAATGACAACCCTTGGGAGCATTTGGCACCAGGACAGGCAGTAAATTAGATATGCAGGGTGGCGTGGTGCACTACCAGTGTTCCAGGGATTCTGAGAAATCTCAGAACTATGCTTGGGAACATAGGACCTTAGTAGGTAGGGACTGACTTACCCTACCACCTTAGTACCCATGATCCACGGACCGACTAGCTAGTGTCTTTGGAAGAAAAATGCCTAACACAAATATTGTCAGCATAGCAAGTAGTCCTTAAATCATAAAAAGAGCTGTCACAATGAGGGATCAACTAGCCTAACCTGCCTCCCTCCTGTTGTCTAGAAGCAAGTTGATGTGTCTCACCTATTCGTGTACCCTCATGTTACCAAAGTATGTGTATCCAAACAGCTGCATCAACATGTTTTGTCTAGGTGCTTGGGCCTGACCAGAACAGAACAATAAGGGGCATTTTCAACCTTGTTCACAATGTTCAGACTAAATCCAAGGAACAAGCAAAGTGTAGAAACAACATTAAGTTCTTATGTGAAAGTTGCAATGTGACACAAGCAAAATAAACTTGCGTAGTTACGTGTGCAAAGCAGCCAACAGTCCACAACGCCCTCATGCTAACAGAGAAGACGACAATGGCCATCTGGCCCACCAGACATCCTACCTTTGGTTAGGACGGTAGCAATAATCAGATACATAAATCAAAAGTAAGCAGATCCAAAGCGTCTTTGATGAATGTCCAGATTAAAAAAACAACAACAAAAAAACCCTAAACTTAAAGACATAATGGAAAAGGCAGGGAGAACATTTTTTTTTACCCCCCAAAAAAATCTAATTACAGCGTATCCTCCGGGCCCAATATGTAGCATGCCAAATGGAATGCCATAAGCTCCATCAAGGCGTTGGAGCCTTCCCTAGTGAAACGTGCTGCCATCCAATTTAGCAATTCAAACGAACAGACATACTCCTCCTATCCAGACGTTGTTCTGAGCATTTCCAGGCATCCTGTGCCAATTTCAATGACACTCAGATCCAAGAGGCGCTGTGCACGGGACATGGACTTGTTTGGCTGTTGCCCCAGAGATGGATAATGCACAAGCTGCATACCCAAGGAACAGTCCTGGTTATGGGACATGAACGGACCAATCAACAGTTCAAAATCCAGGGCAGCGTGTGTTGTGGCAGCCATGCAGACGTCCATGGCCCACTGAAAGGGCTACCGGATGCAGTAAAACACAGGTTGCACACAGGCGAACTAAGCATAAAGAAAGGTCAGCCAAAAATAGACGTCTAAAGCTTCCAATGGCATCAAATAAAAGAGCGGTCGCATCCGATCACGGTACAACTGAAGCTGTTCCAGGTTAGGTAGAACCACAGATCGAGCAGCCATTGTGGAACATCAGTATCAGAAAACGAACACCACAAACAAGGAGCAGCAGTAGAGGGAACCCTCCAAATACGCTGGAATAATAGAATGAATAAAGGCAGGGATTATCCAAAAGTAATTTGAGAAGAGGACACAAGGCAGGATCCCACAAGAAGAATAGCAGGAAAGTCAGAATAGTAGTTGGTGTTTGGGAAGTCTAAGGGAGTAAAATCGGAAATGGAATACAGCCATTCCTGGCCCTACTAGAAGGCACCCTTTTAGGACAGGAAAATAGTAAATACAGGAAAATTAATATGGATTAAAATGAACGTGAGTAAGGAAAACTATAATTGCATTAAAAAGGCAGTTCTAGCAAGGTTGCCAGAGTTGAAAGAGCCAGGCACCTCCTAACGATGTCAGCCGTAGTGCAGCTTCATAGAAGGAAAGGAAGATGGTCCCCGTATTCAGGAAATAAAGACCAGTCAAAAATCATCTGCCCCTTGAAAGAGGTAGATTTTACTTCAGGATTCAACTGTGCTATCCATGGCACAATTCTCATCCATTCTAGTGTTTGCGTTCATCACAGTTTTGCTCTGGTGAAAGGAGTGTGTAATTGCGATTACCATCGGTCTCAGCCAGACTTGTTAATACAGGGCACAAGTGCATCATTACGCGCATGCAATTTGAGGGTGTGGGGCTGCAGGTAGTAGCTATCGTGATATGGGATAGAACACAGCCCATTCACCAAAACATGCATTTTTACTCACATATTCCTTGAGGAATCCACTCATAATAAACATTTATATATAAATATACAGACAAATCTAATCACAGATATTTACAGTGTCTCTAACAGGTGTAAAAACATCTTACTTAGCTTCAAAACTAACAACGATTTTACATTTTGGAGGACTCTAAACAAGTTCTAATTAGCAATATACTGCACGGTCTACGTAAAGTTAACAAGACTTTGCAAATATATAACAAATGTTTCAACCGTCAGTTTTTTAGCAAATGATTAATTTTAATATGGTGAATGTATGTGCCCAATATAAAGAGACTGCATTAAAGACAACCTCATACAATAGCTACAACGGCTTCAAACAAAGTGTCCACTGGGAAACAACGTTTATTGAGGTGCTGAAATTTGATTATTTGCAACGGACAAGGGCAAGCAATCATGTTTGAGAGGAGAAAAGGGCTCGGCATGCTAAACAAGTAAAAACCCAGTGACACAGCATATATACAATTGCTTATTTAGTCTCACTTGAATAAATAGAAGCACACTTTTGAGAGCCACCTTCTGCCATGGCAAATTACAAATTATTCAGTTTTTATGTAAACTTTGTTTCTTAATTAAGTGATGACCTATCATACTTAGCACAATAATGCAATATGGAGCTTGCCTTTGCCAATTTCTGTGAGGAGAGAAAGCAGCTAAACTCCTAGAATTCCACCAACCTCTTAGTCAGTCAGTGAAGACTGATAATGTTCCACAAACAGGCCACTTTTATTAATCAAGCACACATATGCATCCCACAATAGATATAAAGGACAAATCAAAATTCTGGGCATGCAATTTTTATGGACTAATATGACAGAGTGGAAATGTACAGAAGACAACGTTCTGGAGCGTTCTATTAATCAAGTACCTAACGAACAAGTTGCTTACCTTCGGTAACAATATATCTGTAAGAGACATATATTCGTTCTTGATTCCTTACTTTAGAATTACCAGACCAGGTGTCAGACTGGATCCGGAGAATTTTTTCTTAGCAGTACTCCTGCTCGTCTGTAGGTGGCCTCGGTCGACTTCGCGTTAGTCATTGGCCTCGGAATCGCTGGCATGACGATGTGGTATCTACTTCGACGCCGCCCCTGCGCGCTGTCAGTTCTTTTACACAACATTCCAAGCCAGAAGCGCAGAGCCATGCAAGACACGGACCACTGGTGCACAAAACTAGGGCCCTGAAAGGTAGTCCATTACTCTAGAAGTCACTTTGCAGAACTGAAAGGATGGGTGGGGCGGTAAGGAATCTATAACTAATATGTCTCTTACAGATATATCGTTACCGAAGGTAAGTAGCTTGTTCATCTAAAAGAGACTATTAGTTATTGATTCCTTACCTTAGAATAGATACCCCAGCAAAACCAACCCCGCAGGTGGGTCTGCGGACAAAGTACACACAAGAAAGTCCTGGAGAACTGAACAGCCAAAAAAGCCATCTCTACGGACTTGACTAGCCAGGCAGTAATGTTTAGTGAACATGTGCAGTGAAGCCCATGTGGCCACCTGGCAGATGTCACGGAGGGGGACTCCACGTCCCAAAGCAGTAGTGGTTGCTGTCGCCCTAGTGGAATGGATGCACAGTCTTAACGTAGGCTCCTTTTTCGCCAAGGGATAGAACATTTTAATGCAAAGGACAACCCATCTAGAGACTGTTTTTGCACGGTCCGACTTTTCTTGGCACCCACATAGGCAACAAAGAGTTTATCATCCACCCGGGATTTTTTGTGTGAGCCAGATAAAATGATAAAGCGCGTTTTGGATCCAGACGGTGGAGTCTCTCCTACTCCTTGGAAGGATGCAGGGGCAGGAAGAAGGTGGGCAAAGTGATGGTCTGTCCTATGTGGAAAGAGGTAACAACTTTGGGGCGAAAAGGTTTAGTTTGGAGGACAATCTTGTCCAGATGGACAGCAAGGAAAGGAGGTTTAGAAGACAGTGCCTAAAGCTCACTCACCCTGAGAGCGGAGGTGATGGCAACCAGAAAGGCAGTCTTTAAAGTCAAGACTTGGAGAGGGCAATTATGTAGTGGCTCAAAAAGAGCACACAAGGTAAGTAAAGACAAGATTCAAGTACCACTGAGGCATTACGAAAGGAATAGGAGGAACAAGCATTGGAAATACAATAGGTCTCGCATTAGAAAAGTTGGAGCTATTGGTCCTGTAAATGAAATTTTTTTTTGTGTTGGTTTTTAAAATAGCTAAATTGATAGCTTTGTCATTTACAACGCCAATAGTTCTAGCTTTCGTGAATGTGACACCTATAGCATTTGTAATGCAACATGTTTTGTATTTACGTGACTTTGATGGCAGCTCTTGTTGTTATGCCACATCTCTAGAGAGCAGGAGAGTGCAGCAGGGGAGAGAAGCACAGCAATGCAATATGTCTCACATTCATAGAGCTCCTAATCCCATTACTTTACTTAGTATCTAGTGCGTTTCTATTGAGGATTATGACTTTAACCCCCCCCCCCCCATACGACAACCCCCAAAGTAGACCAACCTCTGTGTCTAGAAATGTTGAAAGCTCAACAGGGAAGAGGACATTTGACTGATTTAGTTCTCAACTTTTGCCACCTCACCAATGTGCATAGTCTTGTGAAAATCGTGAATTATTGGGTCTCGAATATTTGTTATAAAAAAAATTTTTACGCATGTTTTTTGCATAATGTTCACTATTAAGATCCTGGTTTGAGAAGAAAATGTCTTGAGGGAATACAGTCAGTCTGCCTTTGCTGTATGTGTGGCGCTAGCAATATCCACCTCATCACTACAGCTATCTCGCCTGACCTTAGTATCCAGTGGAACACTTCATGTAAAATGTTAATAGATAGCAACCTTGAGAAGGTTTTTTTTTATTCTGATCTACAAGTTAACAATGAAAACCATATACATTAGTTCCTTTTGATTGTAAAGTACCCTTGTGTATCTGTGAAATGGGGTGGAGGAAGCAAACTGATTACCCTGCAAGCTGAGGGTCCTCCCATCGCACACCCATCTGTGGCTTGAGTGGTGTGAGGGTGAGGGGTGTGCGCGTGATGGGTGTGAGGGTGAGGGGGTGTGATGGTGAGGGTGAGTGAGGGGGTGTGAGGCTGAGGGTGAGTGAGGGGGTGTGAGGCTGAGGGTGAGTGAGGGGGTGTGAGGCTGAGGGTGAGTGACGGTGTGTGAGGCTGAGGGTGTGTGAGGGTGAGTGTGTGTGAGGGTGAGTGAGTGTGTGTGAGGGTGAGTGAGTGTGTGTGAGGGTGAGTGAGTGTGTGTGAGGGTGAGTGTGTGTGTGAGGGGGAGTGAGGGTGAGTGAGGGAGTGTGAGGGTGTGAGGGGGTGAGGGTGAGAGTTAGGGGGTGTGAGGGTGTGACTGAGGGTGTGTGAGGGTGAGGGGATGAGGGTAAGGGTGTGTGAGGGTGAGGGGGGTTGATGGTGAGAGGGTGAGAGGGTGAGGTTGGTGAGAGGGTGAGAGGGTGAGGTTGGTGAGAGGGTGCGAGGGTGAGGTTGGTGAGTGTGTGAGGGTGAGAGGTGTAGTGAGGGTGTGAGGGGAGCGAGGGTGTGAGGGGAGCGAGGGTGTGTGAGAGCGAGGGTGTGTGAGAGTGAGGGGGTGTGGGGGTGTGAGGCTGAGGGTGTGTGTCGGTGTGTGAGGGTGTGTGAGGGTGTGTGAGGGTGTGTGAGGGTGTGTGAGGGTGTGTGAGGGTGTGTGAGGGTGAGTGAGGGGGTGTGAGGGTGAGGGTGTGTGAGGGTGCGTGAGGGGGTGAGAGTTAGGGGGTGTGAGGGTGTGTATGTTTATATGTAATTTAAATGTGTGTGTGTTTTTTAATATGTGTTGTGTTATGTGTGTGTTTTGTGTCTGTTGACTCCCGTATGAAATGGAATACATTTAAAATGGCGGACGCAATGCGTCACCTTGACGCTACCTACGTCAGCGTTCTAATTTTTTTTTGTATGGTCACTGATTAGTTTTGATTGACGTTTATTTTTAGTCAATCGGAGCGCTACATTTTTGACGTAGCGTTCCGATTTGCTTACGTCAACGGTGGAATTCCCCAGAAGATCGAGAATAGTGGGGCGCGGAAGGCGTGTGCTTGTTCGTGTGCTGTTGCTGCGTTGTTTGACAGGTAAGAGTTTATTTCCAAGTGATTTTTTATCTAATTTAATGTAGTATCCATAGTATGTATAAATTAATTATTGATTATGAGTGTATTTATATAAATAGTGACATTTTGTTAGCGATTGTAATTATTTTCAGTTATTTTTTTAAATTATATTTAATGAAGTGTTTTTATCGTTGATATATAATGTATATGTTAGCGACAACTAATTAAATGCTTTTTTAGCTGGTGTTCGTTATTTTACGTACATGAACTGTTTTTAGCACTTAGAAGGGCTATTTCGTTTCGAGTATATTTATGTATTAAGAGGATGTACTGTGATTTAATGTGTTTATTATTAATTTTTTACAAACTTTTATTTTGTAATTGTAGAAGTGGTTACTGTTCACTGAAACCATATCCGGTTTGCGAGTATACAGGGCAGCTTCTTTTCCTTAGTTTTTTGAATACCTTAATGCATTGTTTAGATTTCTTTGGTTACTTTGAGTGGAATACTTTATTGTAGTTTTGGAAGAATTGCAATTAGGCTGTGAAGTCTTGTGCTTTTGTGATTACGCACTTTGTTTGTGTTTTTGATTTATTACGGCATTGTTTAATGGTTTATTTTTCCTTACTTTAGTAAGTGCTTTATGTTGTGTATTTGTGTCCTTTAGATGGCTTTGTCCACTTTTAAATTGTTGTATTATTTGCTGTGTATTCAGATGTTTCCCTATTTTGTGTGCATTTATGTTTTTTATTAAAAAAATGTTTTATTTTACAATCCCTTTCTGCATTTTTGTGTATTAATTGCTGCACTGTCCTTGCGTTGCATTAAGTTTTAATTTTTGAATAGATACAAGTGTGTAATCCGATTTTTACTTATTAAAATAAATGTTGCCTAACGCTATTTATGTGTGGAGTTAGAGGGTGGAGTTGTAGTTGGAGGGTAGAATTGTAGGGTGGTATTGTAGTTATAGGTTGTAGTTGGAGAATGGACTTGGACGGTGTGAGTGTGAGGGTGAGTGGATGTGAGGGTTCGGGGGTGTGAGGGTGTGTGAGGGTGATTGAGGGTGACGGTTTTAGTATGAGTGAGGGTGTGAGTGTTGTGAGTGTGTGTGAGGATGAGGGGGTGAGGGTAAGGGGGTCTGAGAGTGTGTGATGATAGGTGTTGGTGAGTGAGGCTGAGAGTTTGAGGGTGAGTGTTGTCAGGGTGTGAAGGTGAGTGAGGGTGTGCGAGTTTGAAGGTTGAGTGTGTGAGTGAGGGTGAGTGTTTCGGAGGGTGAGGGAGGGTGAGGGGGTGATGTTGAGTGATGGTGTGTGAGGGTGAGTGAGGGTGGGTGAGGGAGTTGAGGTTGTGAGTGAGGATGAGGGTGTGTTAGTGAGTGATGGTGTGTTGGTGAGTGATGGTGTGTGAGGGTGTGAGTGTGACTGAGGGTGTGTGAGGTTGTGAGAGTGTGTGAGGGTGTTAGGTAGGGTGATGATGAGTGAGGGTGTGTGAGGCTGAGGGTGAGGGTGTCAGTGGGTGTGTGAGTTGCTGTGATGATGCTTTTAATTGATTATTTTTAGGCTTTCCTGTTTTCAGTTTCTACTTTTAGTAAATGCTGGTGGGGTTTTATCAGTGTTTTCAGTATCTTAAAAAACTGTTTTTATCAGTGGTTACACATTTTCGCGCCACTAAAAACAACAGAAAAAGTGTTTTTCCGGTGTTTATGGAACGTTTTACTTTTATTATTGATTGCTTTCTGCACTGAAAGAATATGGCACATAGACAGTGTACTTATAGTGTCTATGAGGTCCAAATAGATTTTTGCTAATTAATCTTATTGTAGTACACCATACAATACTTCTTCAGTGAGTCTTTGGGTCATGTGCGCTCGCTCTTTCCTTCCCATGTAAACTTCTGTGAAAAGGCCCTCTCAGCTTTCACAGCCCATTAGGCTGAGAACCATCAGCTAAGGGACACAGTTGGGATGACTCTTTCTTTGATGCCACATACAGCACAAAATTATAAACATTTGCGTTTTAGTTCCTGTGCATAAGAAAACAGTGCACCAGAATGGACTAAAAAGTCAATTGCATCCCTCATTAACTCTTAAGATTGTAAAGATGCTTTCAGCATACCATCTAACAAGTGGCAAGGATCTACTACAGGGAATCACTTCAGCTCGGGTATCAATTTTGACAGTTCATCACACATCTTTATTTATATACGTAGCTGAATCACTTCAAATACAAACAATATCACTCCAATCTTTGTTGAACTTGGAAAGAACCTTTTTTGCAGAGCATTACAAGTGACATTACGTTCCATGTTTTCCAAAAGTCTGGTGTCATGTTTTCACCACTATCCCAGATGCTTGGTGATATATATACTTGTCACTATACCTTGCATTGAATGTTTAAAGCCTCAGGTGTTGGCAATTCACCTACTATCAATACTGACCCACTAGAAACTATGGTCTGATGTATTAAGGGTTTTTACCCATTCTCTGAGGGTAAATGTGATGACACACATCAGGAAAGATGTTTATAAAACCAGCCATTTTACCTATCAGTGAAAGAATCAAATGCAGCTAATATATCAACTATGAGTTTGATGTTTCCTGATTCTCTATAGTTTATAAAATAATAAACTAGACCTAAAACATGAAACTAAACCCTGCATCTTTAGACCAAAGTCCACAAAACTGAACAAGTCAAAGGAAGAAGAAACAATATTTTAGTGGCATCCCTAAAGAACAAAACTCAAGCAGAATAATGTTAGCCAGTCTTTCTTTCTCATAGCTTGTATAACAAAGTTACATTGTATTGACCCCTTCAGGTAGAAAAAAATGACTTTTACTCTCTTTTTCCTTTCTTTGAATGTCATTTAGTTTGTGGTTGTCCAGGTGTTTTTTCAGTTTTTATATGTTTTCACCGGTGAGGGCTATTTTTTTTTCAGTGGGGTTTTATCAGTTAATATAGGTTTAAACCTAAAACCCCACAGCCTAATTATTTTTTATCCGTGAATATTGTCACAGAGACATACAGGCATTAGAACAGCAAAGCACAGGGACAAGGAATCATATGTAGCATGAGATCCGAAAAGGGAAGTGAAAGAGAGATAGGGATAGGAAAGTAAGGCCGAGAATGTGAAACACGGGTGACCCAATACAGGAAGATGAGGATAGATAATAAGTGTATCCAGCAGGTGTTTGTGACAATTATACCTTGTAAAGAGCACATTTGTTTGTGAAAAAATCGACATGGGGTGTTGAAATTTTGAACAGATGGACTAGTAATATACATGTGAGTGTGTTGCATGTTTTTTTGAGTTTGAACGTGTTTGTGTATTTTTTATATGTACGTATTTGCACAGTGTGTTAATGTATAGTGTTGTAACATTTTTAATAAAGTTTTCTTTTTTTAAAATGGCGGACGCGATGTGTGCCCTTTACGTTTGTTACGTTTTTGTTTTAGCGTTCTAGTTTTTGTTGAGATTTTGTTATTAGTTGAGGTATGACGTAATTTTGAGCCAATCGCAGCGCTACGTTTTGTGACGTAGCGTTGCGTTTGACGTCCGTAAACGTTCACTTTCGTAGATGTTTGTGAACCGTCGTGTGGAAAAGGCGCGTTGTTCTTCCGGTATTGTACCTGCGTCGTTTGACAGTTAAGTCTAAATTTTAATACACTATAGATTATTTTGCGAATGTGTTTGCCATTTTTTAGAATTTTTTGTTTAGTCATGGACGGAATATGTAGCAGTCCATTTCCAGAGTATGTGTGACTTTGTAGTAGTGTATGCAGTCTATTTTCTTATTGAAAGGTGTTTATTGGTGGTTTGCTTTCTATGTGTTAGATAATAAAATGTATGCCAACTATCTTTGATGTATGCAACAGTGGACATAAGGGTGTTGCTTTCTATTTATGCGCATAAGGAGATACGTGATTGGATGTTTTTTTCTTTTTGGACTTTCCTAGATGTTCGTGAACAGTTGCGTGGGAAAGCCGCGTTGTTCTCCCGGTCCTGTTCCTGCGTCGTTTGACACGTAAGTTTAAATTTAATAGTCAATACTTAATTATGCGAAATAATTATCTATTTTATAGATGTTGTTGTTAATTTGTAACAATGTTTAATAATAATTTGCAACCTTTGTGTATACATTTTTTTTTGGTTAGCCGATGTACTTATTATTTAGTGATATACTTATGTAAATGTATTGCTTGCTGGTGTTATCTGTCCTGCTTTTTACAATATGAAAGTATGCTGCTTATGTTTATTTTATATATGCATTTACAGTCTATTGCGAACATTTATTAGAACACTATGTGCAATCGCTGCATCAGTCATAGGAACACCAGCATCACTATACAACACACGCAGCATCACTTACCACCACCCTAGCAACACTTACTAACACACCAGCATCACTTATTAAACCATAGGATCATTGTTGTGTTGCTGAATGTTTATGTGGTGATGCTGAGTGGTGTTGTGATGGTGCTGAGTACTGTTGTTTTTTGGAGTGTTGGTGTGGTGCTGTATAGTGTTAATGTGGTGTTTGCGAGTGATGATGTGGTGCTGGAGAGTGATGTTGGTGTGGTGCTGAGTGATGTTAGTGTGGTGCTGAGCGATGTTTTAGTGTTGCAGAGTGATAATGTTAATGTGCTTAGTGGTGTTGTGTTGGTGCATTGTGTTAATGTGGTGTTGCTGAGTGATAATGTTGTGCTGATGAGTGGTGGTGTGGTGGTGGTTAGTGGTGCTGTTGTGTTGGTGAGTTGTGCTATGTTGATGCTGAGTGATGCTGTTTTGGTGCATGGTGTTCCTGTGGTGGTGCACTTAGCACCACCAAAACACTTAGTGCAACAGCAGCATCAGTTAGAGCAACACCAGCATGACTATGCAACACATGCAGGATGACTCCCCCACCACCCTAGCAACACTTAGCAACACACCAGCATCACTCATTCATACCATATTCTCACTCTTCATCACCTCAGCATCACTTAACAGTATAGCAGGAACATTTCCAGTGGCTGCTATTTATTGTCAGGGGGATGTGTGTTGTAGTGCGGCTTTTTTCTTTTTTTTTCTAGGGCTAACAACCGCCTCGCATCCTGCTGTTCAAATTAGCATATCCAAAATGCAAGTTCACAACTGATTAGATTCAAGATTCAAGATTCAAAACCACTTTATTTTGATTAGTAAAAATCATAAAAAGCACACAATAGGCACAAGTACGTGTTCAGAGGAATACAAATACATTCAATTGATAGTAAAATTTAAAAAAGAACAATTAAAATATTTACATTTTTTAAAAAGTAGAAGAGTATTTTAAAAATTTCATAAGTTAACACCACTACTGTAAGTTTATCTAGGCCTGGTACATTTTTTGAGGCGAAGAGCAGCCACCAAAAAATTTGCAACACCAAACATCATTAGTGGGGAGTCTAACTGTTTTAAGTAAAGGAGAGCTGGTTTGACTTGGACAAACCCCTTATTTTTGAGCAACGTGGTAATATATTTTTTCCTGGGCAGAGAATAAAATTTACAGAAAAACATAAAATGTAAAGTGTCCTGCAATGAATAGCTATCACAATTACAAAGTGGCAAATCCTCAGGCTTAGCCCACACCTTGGAATCATTTAACAAAGAATGTATCTGGTTAAATCTTAATTTAGTTAATAACCAGCGGTGAAACGGGATTGACACAACCGTTAAATACGGTTCAATAGCTGTGGTTGACTTGGAGATATAATGCTCCCTCACTGTAGGTTTCACAAGTTCTCCGCTCTCCCGCTCTAAATCTCTGTGTTTGATGAATGTCAGTTTGAACCATTCCAAGTCAGCTTAAACAATACTTTCTGGTTTGGAGAATAAATTCAGGGCGGCCCAAGCAACTGAGGGTATCTTTAATGTATGCCAGCCACCGAATGTATTTCATGTTGTCCAGGCGTAGGCAGTCCCTTAAGATTGCGTGATTTAATGTTAGGTTAGGGTTCAGCCAAGTTCTTAGCCACATCAAGATTGGCGACTGTTTGATGATGTCACTTATGTACCCCTGGCCTAATTCCGCATGGACAGAAAAAGTGGCCGTGGATTGTGGTAGACCTAGGAGCTTGCGTAGGAATTTATTCTCCTCAACTTGAATTGCTTCTGCGTGGTTAGTGTAGCCCCATATGGAAGCCCCATACCTAGCTAATGCAATTGATTTAGCTCTGTATATTGCTAGCATCGCTTCTATAGGTTTACCACCCAATCGATTAGCAAAACCTGAGATTGCTGCCGCAGATCTTTTCATAGCATTAACTTTTACCGATATATTTGGGGTGCCCAGGTGCCCTTATCGTCATAGACCACTCCTAAATAGGTTAAAGTTTTTACACTAGAGATTGGTGTGTTGGCACAAGGGAAAGGTTTCAAATTTTTGTTCTTCCCCCCACCCACTGACATGACATGTGACTTGTCAGTATTTATCTATAAGTCAAGAGAGGTCATAAAGGCGTCAAAAGCCACCAATAGTCTCTGTAATCCAAGGGGTGTTCGTGCGATGAGCAAGGCGTCATCCGCGTAGAGGAGGACCGGGGTGGACAGCCCTCCAAAACGTGGGACGTCTAACGTTGCCAGACCCAAGGACGATTCGAGATGGTTTATGTACAATGTGAACATGGGGGCGAGGATACAACCCTGGCGCACCCCTCTGGTAGACTTAAAACCAGCGGTGCAAGCTCCCTCCTGTGTCATCCTAATTCTGGCTTCCAGGTCCCTGTGTGCTTCAGCCAGAAAGTATACCAGGGGATGGTCCATCCCCAGGTCCATAAGGATTTCCCACAGCCTAGACCTGTTGACCAGGTCGAAAGCTGTGGACAAATCCATGAACCCTAGGTAGATCGATCCACTGGATGCTACTGTGTACTTTCCCAGAATTAGGTGAAGGTTGAGGCACTGATCCTCTGCCCCCCTTCCCCTTCTAAACCCATATTGGGCATTTGATAGAATGTTATTGCTAGCAACCCACTCTTCGATTCGTGCCAGTATCACCTTCCCTAGAATTTCGAAGGAAGAATCAATGAGTGCGATGGGGCGATAACACCTCGGATCACCCCGTTGACCTTTTTTAAAAATGGGTATAATGGTTGCACGTGACCAGGAAGCAGGTAAACTATGGTTGGTAGCAGTGCTAAAAATGTTAGTCAGGATTTTAGCCCAGAAGGGAGTATTGGCCTTGTACATGTCAGCTGGAACACCATCCGGACCTGGGGCTTTTTTCCCTTCAGTGTTGATTATGGCCTTTTCAACTTCTTCCACGGAGAAGGAAAGGGCAGACTTGGGAGAATTGGTTGTGAGAAAGGTGGAAGGTTCACATACTTGATCACTCCCATAGATAGTTTTAAAGTGTGCAAGCCAATCTGCCTCACTAATATTGGCCTCCAAGTTATCGTTGGCCTCACCGGTGAAAAGGGGGTTATTTATTATGGCCCAGAAGCTAGCACTGTCTCTTAGCGTTGCCTTCTCCATCAGGGCGGACCAAGCTTCCTTTTTTAGTGTGTCTTTACGTACACGAATGGTATTTTTATATTCTTTTCTTAATCTTGACACTTCCCCCTTATCCCTTGGTGATTTTTTAAGTTCTGCCAAAAGGCTACTATGTGCTTTTGAACATGCTCTGTCAAACCAACCCTTGTGTGGCTGTGCGTTCTTTCTAGGTTTAGCAGTTAGTTCTTCGGAAATTAGTGAACACAAAGTAGTATAAGCGGGGATCACTTCCTCCCCCTGTTTTGAGCTATCCAGAAAAATATCAATTTCTTTGCGTGCTTCACAGGTTATATTGTTGAAGAAGTCTACAGGGATTACTTTGCACCACTTCACCCTTCTACCTTGGTCCTTAGACCGAACAGCCAGCGCTACCGTTTTATAAGTACCTTCCTTAAGTAGGCCAACGGAGTTAGCGAGCTCAAGGATGACTGGATTGTGGTCGCTAAAAGCAGTCACAGCTGCATTGTAGAAAAAGACCAGACTTCGTAAACCTGGGGAAAGAAAGATGTAGTCTATAATAGATTCAGAGTTTCTAGCACAGTATGTCATGACACGATCACTAATGTCATTAAACCCAGGTTCATAGAGATCAATGGTAGATAAAAGGTTTTCGAGTGCTTGACCTTTTTGGCTGTATTCAAAGTGTTGGCGACGGGCTGAAATGAGGCAGTCTACGTCTTTTATAAAACAAGAAGACCCGCAAAGATGAGTATTGAAATCCCCCATAACTATGGTGTGCGTAAAAGTGGTTTGAGATTCTATATAATCAGCCAAAAAATGCTCTAAAGAGCGAAGATGCTCAGTTGGATCTCCGTCTAAAATGGAGTTATAAAAATTAATAAAAATGAATTTAAGATCATTTGCTAGACTGATCTCTAAGCACAAAAAATTAGGGGAGCGAGTGGCTATTTGTTTGAAGGTTCCCGCCAAATGTACAGTGACCAGAATCAAGAGCCCCCCTTTATCCCTACCACTAGAAGATGTAACAGCAGGGACAAAAAAAGATGTGTACCCGGGGACCCAGAAGTTGTTGTTACAGTC
The DNA here is from genome assembly GCF_964263255.1 of Lissotriton vulgaris. NCBI lineage: Eukaryota > Metazoa > Chordata > Amphibia > Caudata > Salamandridae > Lissotriton > Lissotriton vulgaris. The sequence goes on along the minus strand of NC_141700.1, from coordinate 638,399,872 downwards.
CCAGGTTTCTTGCAGGGCTATAATGTCGTGTTGATTTAAAAAATTTAGCCATGCACTGTCCTCCCTTTTGGAGCGTAGCCCAGCTATGTTCCAGCTAACCATTTTGAGCCTTCCATTAGGGTTTCCTGGTAGTGGAATGACCACTGGGGATGGGGTGGGCCGAGAGTCATTAATGGCTAGGAGTCAATTGTGATCGACAACCTGTGTCAAAGGCGTGAATCTATTGTGCTAAGGCAAAGGTCTATTAGAGGTCGACAGTGGATGCATACCAGAATTAGAGGGGTTCGACCTGTTGCACGTGATCCAACTATGATCAGGTTCTTGAGGAATGTGTGCTGGTTCAGTGGGCAGGGGAACCTTCCTGCCATAATCCCTTCCTTGGGGGTAACCCTTATTTAGTGTTAATTGGGGTCTAGTAATAGGGTAAAAGAAACCTAGAGGTACAGCTCGGGGGCCTGCGACTAGTCCCTCCAGGGGCGAGGCATCCCATAGTAACCTGCGAGCCTCACCTGGATTACTGAAATTAATTATCACACAATCACCCTCTGTGGTCTTGTTTGTGTGCCCAAGCCAGCCCACCCGTCGTGCTGAAAGAATCGCGCTGGAAATGTCGTTGTCCCCCGAACAATTCATATTTGACCATGACTTTGCTCTAGATAGGAGTTGAGACGAATGTTCATTCTCACCTTGCTTAAGTGGGGGAACATTAACCAAAATGGCTACAAAAGGAGCAGCCTCAGGGGGTAAATTAATGATAGGTTGGCATGCCAGATTAGGTTGGTTCAATGTCTTGTGTTGTACCAAGGTCACGCGTTTGGGGGCAGAGTATTCCCTCCTGCTGTTTTGGGGGCGCGTACCTGGGTAATAGCTGAACCACTTAGGGAAATGGCAGCCACGCTCTCATCTACAGGGGACTCTTCTCTAGGTCTTTTGCATCCACTAGGTGGCTGTGTGCATGGGAGTCCTGGTGTCCCCGTCCCCGCTGTGTTCCCTTTAAAAACAAAAGCGGCGGGTTCGACAGATTTTTAACACGCATTCAAGCGCTCACATTTCTTTAAGATACCATTGACACATTGGTGTAAAACATCAATAATATCTGAGGCAATTTTTGTTACCGTGTTCTCTACTTTTTCAGTGATTGCTTTTTCCACCATGTCTCTAATTGCACATTCAAATGAACTCAAGGTGCCCTTGCCCTTGCCTCCCTTGCCTCCCTTTGGTTTGGTCGTGTTCTTTTTCTTATACTGTCTTTTGGCTTGCTTTGATCGCACATCAGTACAAGCCCCGTCAACACCAGAAGGGGTTTGGATAACCCCAAAAGACTCAACGGTGTTATTGGAGTTATTAATGGTAGGTATGACTGTCTCCTTAGGTGGTACAGTGACAATCTTGGGTTCAAGGGGGATAGGCGTAGTGACAGGTCGAGATTGGGTAACACCACCCTTGTCTATCTGCGATGGTTCTAGTCCCAATTTACGCTCAGTTCTGTGGTCAATTTCCCCACCTCCGTAGTAAGAAAGGATAGAATACTATTTGAGTTCCTGGGTACTTTAACCTTAGGTGTCCCGCCAACAGTAGGGGAGGGTAGTTTTCGCTTACCCATAATGTTGCAGTGTCCTGAATCCTGGGCGTAAGGGAGGGGGGCCCGTCCCGTCCCTCGTCGTCCCCGGACGGCCACAGACGGCCCCGCCCTTGTCCCGGGCTTCTCCCGCACGCGCGACTCGTGGGGCGAGAGGGCGTGAGGAGCTTTGAACCGTCTCCAGGCGCTGCCCCAGCGATTTCAGTTTAAGTCGTTTGCATGTTTTTTTGGGACTGTATGAGCGTGCTGGAGAGAGGGAGAGGCGGCCAGGAGGGGAGAGAAGGCCCGGCGCCCGTCAAAGCGAAAGCTGTGGCAGTGAATAAATTAGGGGAGGAGAAATGCCTAAGGCACAGCGCATGCTGGGGCTAGCCGTGGGAGGGAGCCTTGTCGCTTTCATGTGCACGCGCTTTTAATGTCAATGCGCTTGCGCATTGAGCTTGAATTTCACGGGCACTGCAAGGAATCGCCATGAAATCGCAAGTTGGTTAGAGTCTGTTTAAGCCCCCATAGTCTCGCAAGCTCAAAGCGCATGCGCATTGAAAGGCGAGACCTAAAAAGGTGAGTAATACCCTTAAGAAATCTATTAATAATATGGGACTTGAAAAGAGAAGGTTGATCAGGAAGGCGAAGAAAGGCCGAAATTGCCGAAAGATTGCCTTTAAGAGTGCCCAGAGCAGAGTCTTGCTGGGCCAAAGAAAGAATGAAGAGGAAAACCTCTGAAAGAGAGGCAGAGAGGGGACCATGCCACAAATTTGTTCCAACTACAGGCGTATACCGTTTTGGTGGAGGGACGCCTGGCTGTCAAGATAATGTTACAGACTTTGGGAGAAAGTTAGAAAGCTGTCAACTGTCGCTGCTCAATCTCCAAGCAAGGAGGTGGAGGATGGACAGTTTCGGGTGGAGAACCATCCCCAGTTGCTGCGACAGAAGATCGCCCCGAAGAGGCAGTCTGATAGGAGGATTGATGGGCATGTACAAGTGCTCAGGATACCAGACTCTTCGTGCCCAATCCGGAGCTACAAGAATGACTTGGACTCGGGTGCGCTCGATCTCCTTCTGCACTCGGGGCAAAAGTGGTATGGACGGAAAGGCTTTTAGAAGACCGCAATTCCACTCGCGACGAAAAGTGTTGCCGAGCGAGTGCAGCCTTGGATATTCCAACGCGCAGAACTGCTGACACTGCGCGTTCTCTTTGGTGGGTAATAGATTTAACCAAGGTTCTCCCCACTGTTGAAAGAGACCTTGCACCACCTCCGAGTGAAGACGCCATTTGTGATCCATCATGCACCAGCGGCTGAGTTTGTCTGCCCTGGTGTTCATCACTCGGGGACACCGCCACTTCACTCGGGGACACCGCCACTTCACTCGGGGACACCGCCACTTCACTCGGGGGCACCACCACATCACTCGGGGCACCACCCGGGGGCACCACCACATCACTCGGGGGCACCACCACATCACTCGGGGGCACCACCACATCACTCGGGGGCACCACCACATCACTCGGGGGCACCACCACATCACTCGGGGGCACCACCACATCACTCGGGGGCACCACCACATCACTGTGGGGCACCACCACATCACTGTGGGGCACCACCACATCACTAAGGGGCACCACCACATCACTAAGGGGCACCACCACATCACTAAGGGGCACCACTCAGGGGCACCACCACATCACTCTAAAGCACCACCACATCACCACTCAGCACCACAACAGCACTGTCCTTGCTTGCTACCAACAAGCATCGCCATAGCCAATAGGACTCGCATTAGGAAAGTGTAAGCTATTGGCTTTGTGAATAACAATGCTATTAATTTATATATTTTCAAAGCCAACACATATTTTAAAAAATTGTCATTTAAAATACCAATAGCTCACACTTTCACATGATGTGGCGGTGTCCCCGAGTGATGTGGTGGTGCCCCATGGATCTTGCAGTCTCGTTATCTTTCTTCAGTTGGGTGAGCTTCACATCCACTGGAGCACCGAACAGTGTCTCTCCTTTGAACGGGGTTTTCAGGATGCTGTGTTGCACTTCCGGCTTGAAGCCTGAAATCCTGAGCCAGGCTTGCCTTCTTTCCGTGATGCCCATCATCATGAGTCTGCTGGACAAGTCCGCCCCATCCAAGGCAGTTTTGAGGCAAGAATTTGCCACATTTTTCCCCTCTAGCACAAGATGCGCAGCCCTCTGCTGGTGTTCTTCAGGGAGATGTTTGAGTAACTGGCCCAGTTTGTCTAAGATCTGGTACTGGTGCCTGTTGAGCAGTGCGTTGGAATTTGCCATGCGCCAGTGCATTGAGGCATTCCGTTCGATCTTTCTCCCAGTCAGGTCCATCCTTCTGCTTTCCTTGTCTGGGGGTGGCCCTGAAGTTGTTGGCACGTTAGCCCTCTTCCTTGCCATAGCTGAAAGTCTCTCTCCCCTGTGCCTTGACGCGGTCCAGCATAGGCAGGTACTAGCTTGTGTTGGGAGCAGTGTTTCTAGGAGGAAATCTGCCTTCTGCTTTTCCTCGTCGAGTTTTACCCCGAAGGCTGTTGCTGAGTTTCTGATGACTGTTGTAAACCCCAATGCAATCAGGCGGTGAGGGTCTCGAAGGATACGTGTCCACGTTATCCTGCGGACTCTCGTTGTAGAGGTCTTGCTACTCTATGTCTTGTGTCTCCGAGGATGCAGAGCCCAGGATTGTCCTCTGGTCGTCATTCCCCTCCTCCTCTTAGTAGGAGGAGGCTTCTTCTGGATCTTCCAGCCCCTCCGGGCTTCCAGACTGTCCTTCGACGTCGTAATCCTCTTCCTCGGTTATCTCGACAACCTGTGGTCTTGGTTTCGTCGGGATTAAGAAGTTCTTCATCCTGGCGTCTAATTCTTTTTGCGCTGCAGGATGTTATCCATTTCGGCCTCGAGCCGTCTTTTTCTTTTCCATTTCGGCGGTGCGTTCGAATCGGCTGCTCTCTTCGAGGGATTGGTCGGCGTCGAGGCTACTTTCGGCGCCGAGCCGGGCTTCGGCGCAGAGCTGGCTTTCGGGTCTTTTAACTGCGCCGAAGTGCTCTTCGGGTCCTTTTCTTTCGACGTCAAACGTTCCTTCTCGGGGACGTTTTTCGACGATTTTTGCTGTTCTCCAGCTTTCGGCGCCTGTGAGTCCCTCTCGGAGGGTCCGCTGGGCCTGTATGTAGCTGCGGACATGGAAGCTGTCGGCAATTCAGGACTAACCCTCTTTTTTTCCAAGACTCTGGGACAGACTGTCGAGTGCCCTTCGGGGCTTTAGGGGCCATCGAGTCTCCTACCTTTTTAGGAGTCTTCTCATCGGTCTCTACAACCGTGTAGTCGTAGTCTTCTCCGGCGATGTTGTCCTCTTCGTCTGTTGAGAGCCCCAGGTCTCGAAGGGATGGTGGCTGGCCCTTGCCCTGCATGCTGGCGTTGGCCATCCTCTGCCTCGCTCTAACTCGAATGGTTTTCGGCATGAAGGCGGAGCAGACGTTGCAGTCCTTGCTCTCGTGGTCCACCGGTAGGCAGAGGTTGCAAACCTGGTGCTAGTCCTTCTGCGCATACTTGTGGTGGCAGTTACGGCAGAATTTGAATGGTGTGTTGTCTATCTCCTGCGTTCAGTGGGCCCCCTGAGCACGCATTCTCCGATGGACGTCGAAGTTCTGGAAGTTCTCCTGTTCCTTCATGGTCCCCTTCGATGGTGTAGTCTCTCGTCGTCTTCTCCAATTTTTTTTCATCCAAAAGGCTTTTGGTGTCTTTCTCCAAAATTGTCTGGAGCCCTCTCAGGAACGATCCAGACCCAACCGCGGAAAAAAGAATCTGAAGATTGCGCACAAGGGTGGGAGCTTCCGCAGGAAGCGTGTTGACGTCACAGGAAGGACACCAAAAGGTGGGACGTCAACGCACACAGGGGCTACGAAAAAAAAAAAAAAAGACTACGATTCCGGACCCAACCACTAGACCGCGGAATAATGCACAGCATAGTGAATACAGAAAGATTCACGCTGCAAAACTCAAACGTTGCTCCCTTTGTCTACGTGATGCCACTCAGAACCCCAAGCTGAAAAACATTCCCATATGCCCATGTATGATTCTATATGTTGCATCTTATCTGCTTTTAAATAAAGGATCTGCGTTTTGTAATAATGGGACTAAGGGGTGTGCAAAAACACACAGTAGTTACTCTTGTTTTTTCCTTTTTGTACATTCTAGCATGAGTGGAAATGGAAATGGAGCTGACGGTCGAGTTTTTGTAGCCTAAGTCAGCTCTGTCAGCTGAGCTAGCATGGTCAGGATTATTCGTCAGTGTTCTTTGCATTTTACAGGTCTCCACTGGCTCAATACATAGCAAACTGGAGTAAAGTGATTGATATCACTTGATGTGACTAGCGTTGCCGAGGGCTGATAGCGTAAACTGGAAGATGTCAAAATTCTATTGAGTGGCACCTCTGAGCATTATTAAGAAAAGCTCCGCTCTCCCAGGAGCCATCTTGAAGTTATTACACTGGATACAACCCCATACTGCTACAGCCACTCCGAACAAAAGAGGACTTTCAGTACTACTAGAGAGCCCGACCTGTAGACATATGTAAAGACGGATGGGCCTTTGTGCGGTGTATTCCTGGGTAATGAACATACATTGTTTACTGAACAGTTGTGACTAGCAGCTGAGTGGGAGACAGCTTACACGGGCGATCACCACTTGCTCTCCAAGTCAAGACAACAAACATGCCAGTCCGTGGCTTTGTTTTCACTCAATGATGTTTTTCCAAAGAACCAATATCATAATTCATTAGCGTGATAAAGTTAAGTCAGGGACATGACTTTGTGGTCTCTGGAGACATGGAACACATGGTAACATTGATGGCAAATTAATTTTAGTCTGATTTACGGCCCTATGTTAAGAATCAGAGAGGATTAAGAGTTGGGTATGATCTCTTTCCCATCCGAAAGGTCCCACAGCTGTTACTGATTTGCTGTTTCGGTAACAAAACAATCACTATAACAACTGAAGTTGGTGCCAGAGATGCTGCCATGGTCTGTGAAACTCAGTTAAAAAAGTTGTAACTCACAGTGAACAACTATCAGATATAATGCATGTTCCGATGTCATCATGCAGCCACTTTTAATACTGCAAGCATCGGTATAAACACATTGGCACATCATGCTTGTGCTGGCATCCACGACAGCGAGCAGCAGCGGGCAGGCCATATGTTTTCTTCGCGGCTCGATGCTGTTTGGGAGGTGGGAGGGGAAGTAGGAGAGGGGGGAGTGATAGGGATAAAAGCGCTAGCGGCCGCATGCTGGCAAATGGTGACCTGCAGAGCGCGTGAATGGGAAGAGCGGCGGTGGGAGGGGAAGTAGGAGAGTGGTGGTGTGCGATGTGCACGCGGGGGGCAGCAGCCTTTGAAGTGTGATTGGGTGTGAGACGTGGCTGGCCTCGTGCACGCGCGTTGTCTCACATGAACTATGTCAAATCCGCCGTTTTGGTAGACTGTTCTTTTGCCCTTACATTAATCTCGCCAGCAATGTGCAAGCGCATTGGCAGCGAGACCTAAAAAAGCATAAAATTATCATAAATATGACAGTTACTGCAACTCCCTATGCTCATTCCCTATGCTCATCATGCTATCCTTCAATTTATAAAATGATACAATCCGTAAGTATTCTGATCACCTGTTGAGAGGAACGGTTTATAATGAGAAGGATCCTAGAGGAACAAGTTACTTACCTTTGGTGACAATGTATCTGGTAGAGACAGTCTAGCCGCAGATTCTTTAACTTAGAATATCCCCAGGCGTTCGATTGGATCAGGAAAACTTTCTGCAGCAGCATTTCTGCGCGCCGGGAGCGGCGCCGCACAGCCCCGCCCTGGCGTCCTCCACTGACATGACGTCAGCGGAACCGTATATGCTCCTTCTGGCGCGCTGACATCAGTTTTTGTCAGAGAAACTTTTCTGCGCCACAACGCGGAACCACAACCAAAAAAACTTTAGAATATGGGAAAAGTGTCCGAAAATAAATAAAGGACATGTAATGGTGAAAAACAGCACCATAAAGGAAAGTGCCAGGCGCTGTATATCGCAAACCAGTAAAGGAAAAATCAGAGCACCACTCTGGGAAGTAACCACACAAAAATGAAGGCCAAACACCCTTGGAGGAAAAGCAGATGTAAACAACATCATGGCAGATGACAAAGTCTGCAAACTTAATGTACAACTGTGAAGTACAACAAGTCCAGAACACAGGAGCCAGGACAATTGACCAGAAGACGTCACCGGAAAGAGACACTGTATTACCAAGAAGAGACCTATAAAGTGTGGCAGAGCCAATAGACTTCAACCAATAGAGCATAGGGATGGTAAGAAACCCCAAGCCGATAGAAAAGGGGAGAGCGGGGAGGGGGGGACATGAATATAACCCACACTGTACAACCCAGAGCGTAGAGTTTTAAAGGATACATGACATGAGCATATCGCCCAAGTTTGAGCCTGGGCAGACTATAGCTATGAAAACAGAATGAAGTATCAGCATCCTGTGTTGGAGTGAAGTCAAAGGGTCACCCTGCAGAAGGATCAAGCCACCAAGAGGGAGAAGAGCACAGAAAGCCCAACCTGAAAAGGTCCTCGCAGAACAGGGAGGACGGGCGGGCGTAACGGAATCTGAGGCTAGACTATGTCTCTACCAGATACATAGTTACCGAAGGTAAGTAACTTTCATCTGATAGAGACATCTAGCCGCTGATTCCTTAACTTAGAATAGATACCAAAGCCATACCCATAGAGGAGGTGGGTCTGTTACTGAACCCCAATAAGTTGCCACTGCAACAGAGCCGTCCACAAGGTGGCGACCCACGGTGGGGATTGCAACCAGTGCAGCCACACCAGACCATAAAGTTCAGAGAGCGAAAAACATTGAGAGGCAAAGGTACTAGAAGCCGTCAAAGAACAGCATAAAAAAGCCCAGAATGCATACAGGGTGAGAGAAAGAAAACATACGCTAGATATGTCTGTGTGAAAGAGAAAGTTCATGAACCCAGGGGCTGAAGGACTCGACCGTAAATAAAACCCAGAGGGAAGAAAGCTGGTATGACAGAGTCAACACATACCAGTCCAGTATGCACAACAGTGGAGAAAACACGGCTGAATCCAGTACCAGACAAATACAGTATTGGCAGGATGCCGACCCATGAACATAAAGTGCCAGTAGAACCAAAAACAGAAGACACACCAGAAAGTCACTGTCATGAGGCATGTGAAAGGGCTAACAGTAACCATCAGAAGCACCCAAAACAGGACTACAGTAAGAATGATAGTCAAGTGGAAAACTGGATGAAATAAAAACAAAAAGTAGAACAAGAACCCTACTGTAAGGGTGCGTGAGTAGCCTAGATGCGAGAGACGTCATCGCAAGGAGGCAACCGGCAAAAAGAGGCACCAAGTAAGCTGGACAGCCATACAATAGAACTTAGGCGAGCAGACTGGGTCAATGACCCCGGACACCGAATGAAGGAACGCTGACAGCACGATTTTGCTGTGTAATAGGACATCAGATATAGAGGCAAATAAGTATGCCAGGAAATAAAGCACAAATCAGAGGACGCTGAAGTACCAACATTTACGACGAAGCAGAAGTGGACAGAACAATGTCTAGACTACTAAGCCACATCAGTCCTTCACCCGGGAGTAGCAACAATCCCCCGCAAGATAGAGGAGGATACAGAGCTAGACACGACAGTCTGAAACATCCAGTCCAAACGAATGATCCAAGGACTCAAGAAGCGGGTATCCTAAAGAGAACACTCCCCTCGAGAGTGGTACAGCAGGAATCCAAGCAGAAGTGTGTGAAACACCTGTGCGGAAAGCTGCAGGGAAATGTGTAAACATTTCTGTTGGGAAAGTACCTTGAAAACGAGGGCACAAAGAAAAGTACAGTAGTAAGGTACATGCCAAAACCGCCACCCGGAAAGCTAAGCCCAGTAAGGGCTGAAGTACAAAAAATTTGTAGAAACATTTTATTCACCCCAGGCCTTAAACGGGAGGGGAGAACCAGCACTACAGAAGTGATTTTTTCACCCCATTCCTTAAACGAGATGGTAGAAGCAGAGCCACAGAAGTGGAAGAATCAACGCAAACACCATATGATAACAATCATATCAGGGAGCATTCCCAGGTTGCATCAACACTAAGAAGCATACTGGCAAAAGAAGAGCAGCCATAAAGGGCAAAAGGATCACAGCGAAGCTGAAAAATGACCCAGTGAATATAGGCGAGGCAGAAGCCATAAGATAAAGAACTCATAACGAGGCAGTGAAGGATTACCAGAGACAACTGCACCAAAGGTGCAATGGAGCGATGCGAACGTCAGGATTGCAGAACAGCATCAAAAGGAAGCCCACAGAAAGATTGTGGCGAAAAACGCCATAGGAGCGTACCAAGGCTAAGGCAGTCACTGAATAGGCTAGAAATACCACACATAGGGTAAGTGTCAACCCCTGCGACGGGGAGACCTTTTGGGCAAAGCACACATTCAGAGGACAGAAAGGGAAGACAGAACCAGCCATCTGGCTGAACGTAAAGAATACTGAGATGGCGGAACCACCGCCTATACTATCCGGGTGCTACGCAGAGTACCCGGACATGTAGGAAATCAGACAAACAAGGAAACATCACCTATGCAGAAGAAAAGAATACAGAGAAGGCAAAAAGGGCGTGCCGCAAGAGTCACAGTAGCAGAGACATGAGGCGGGAGACCGCTGAATCTGCATGGCTATTAAAAAGGACCACACCATTGAAAGGCAGATCACTAAGAGCATCCCGCACATTGTCCGGGAAACGACTGTCGCACTGCCAAGCATTGCAGCGCAAAGCCACCGATCGAGCAAGAGCTCGTCCTACCGGGTCAGTGGCGTCAAGAGACAAGCGGAGGGAGAATTGCGCCATTCCCCTGCCATCATGCAGATTAATTCAACACGCGGGCCTTCTGGAATTGAAGGTAGAACAGCCTCGACCAAGTCCCAAAGGGAAGAGGATGCACTTGCGAACACGCAAGCTGTATTCAAGGCAAAGGATGCTAGCACTGGCAGAGGCGAAAAGCTGGCAACCACATGCGTCTAACCACCTAGACTCACTGGTGGGAGGCAACAGAGGCAGGGCGGAGGAAGACTGAGTCGAAGGCTGCCTGAACAACAATGCCCAGAGCCCTAAGATGAAGGGACAGAGAGCGGATCATTAGGAGCAGGACAGTGTTGACGAGCTATGGCCCAATCAACAGGGTCACCCGAGGAAGGCCTTGCCCATGTGCCCAACATGATGTCAAACAAGGATGCCCCAAGGGGCAGCAAAGGCTCCACTTCAACAGGCTCCATATGGATAAGATCCAACAAAGGATTAGAGGAACCGCAGGGGGCTGAAAACAAAGAATAGCAGCCGCCCTGTGAATAGCCCGTGCGTAGGCAGCACTAGCCTCAGTCGCCATCCGGGGAGGTGACAATAACCCATCTGTAGGGAAGGGCTGGAGACTAACCCGGGCTGGAGACTAACCCGTCCACTAGACAGCAACAGTGGAGGAGACGTAGCCTAATCCGGAGTGCACACCACACAAGGTACCTGCACCATGGGCCGAAACGGCCGCAGATCAGGGGAGTCTAGAAGAGGGTCAGCGATTGGTATAAGAGGAGGCGTAGGCGCCGGCAGACGTCGAGCCGGAGTAGTCTGGACGTCGACTACCTCCAAGGGGGACTCGGGCTAGGCGCCGTCCAAAGTCAAACAGACTCCAACATGTGGGGAACAGGGTGTCGAGTCCGGCGCCGAGACCGGCGCTGCCTCAGACAACGGGAGCCGCTAAGGGCTATGCAGAGACTGACTGGGTGGGCTAGACGGATGACTGGGAGGACCCACTAGGACGTGTCATGTCTGCGTCGAATCAGCTCTGGAATCAGAGTCTATGCACACAGCCGGAGCCGAGGACGAATCCAATGCCGAAGACCCGACACGAGTGCCTTCCACCTCTATGGGACACCAAAGGCGCACCAGGGAGAGGGGGGTGCACCAAAATAAGAGCGGTGCATCAGAATAAGCCTCCATTTGGGCTTGTGTCGCTCTGACACCCGGAGAGAGAGGGGGGGAGGGAGTTCGGAGGAGACTACTGCCGGATGCCCATTTCCAGCAGGGAGCGAGAAGAGCAGGCGCCAGCATCACGGGTAGGGAGGAAGACCTCCTGGACTTATGTTTGTGTTTACCCTCCGAACGACATCTGTAGGAACGACTAGGTGAGTGGGCACGATCCCGAGAGGGAAAGTATTCCGGATCCAGTCTGACGCCTGGGGATATTCTAAGTTAAGGAATCTGCGCATAGACGTCCATCAGATACTAAGAGTAACATTCTCAATAAAGATAACTTTATCGTAATCTCATGTCCTGAGACTATAGCTGTCAAGGTTTCAGATTGCTGTGTGAGACATTTTTGTAAGTTCAGTGTAATTATGAGTGACATTACAACTAGTATGAGTAACATTTTCTCTCGCGATTAAAACTAAGCAATGAAGACAAGAGAAAAAAAATATCAGAAATGGCATCCGCTTGTGCAAAGAGAAAATAAGTTACTGAACTAAAGTGTGTAACAGCAGGAAGCAGAAACCTGAGCAGAAGATACTCTCACAATATGTAAATGCACAGTTTGCAGACTCCGTACACTACAGGTCGGGGTGCAGGCAGCTCAAAATGATTGAAGTATTGATTTCATTTATTAATAGCTGCCATAACAAGTTAGCAAAACTACTACATAACGGCGCTGTGGGCTCAGGAAGATGCACTTTCTTTCGAAGCGAGCTGGCACCACAGCAATTGGAGGCCCTCATGGTCGCAACGATTCGTGCCGTAGACCACTCTAGTGGCAATGGTTCTCATTTATAGCCCAGCTAGGCCATGCACACACTATCGAAGCCGCTGGCGCTGGTAGGGTCAGGTCCGGTGAACAAGTTACTTACCTTCGGTAACGATATATCTGTAAGAAACATTAGTTAGTATTAGATTCCTTACCTTAGAATATCCCCAGGCGTCAGACTGGATCCGGAAATCTTTTGCGTAGCAATACCCCTGCGCGTCGTTAGGCGTCGTCTCCGGCTCTGCGTCCGCCGGGATGACGTCGGAGTACTTAGACGCCGCCTATGCGCGCCGACGTCAGTTCTTAGCCACAGCTTTTCCGCACCAGATACGCAGAGCCATGGTAGAACCAACACTGGTGCCAAGAAACTAGGGCCCTGAAAGGGGAAGAACCTTAACCCTAGGTATCAGTTCACAGAACGGGGAGGATGGGTGGGGCGGTAAGGAATCTAATACTAACTAATGTTTCTTACAGATATATCGTTACCGAAGGTAAGTAACTTGTTCATCTGAAAGAAACACGTTAGTAGTAGATTCCTTATCTTAGAATAGATACCCCAGCAATACCAACCCCGGTGGTGGGTCTGCAAACCAATACTCACACCAGGAAGTCCTGGAGGACGGAACGGCCAAAGAAGCCATCCCTCCGGACCTGACTGTCCAGGCAGTAGTGCCTCGCAAAGGTGTGCAGCGAGGCCCACGTAGCCGCCTGGCAAATGTCCTGCAGGGGAACTCCCCGACCCAGGGCAGTAGTAGCCGCCGTGGCCCGAGTGGAATGGGCCCTCAGCCCAACTGGAGGCTCCTTTCTAGCCAAGGAGTAGCATGCCTTGATGCATAAGACAACCCACCGAGAGATGGTCCGCTTATGCACCGCCCGTCCCTTCTTCGCACCCACGTAGCCAACAAAGTTGTGGTGCGATCCACATAGAATGAAAGCGCACGTTTTGGGTCCAGACGATGGAGCCGCTCCTCATCCTTTGAGGGATGCGGAGGCGGGAAGAAGGAGGGTAAGGTGATGGACTGCCCGATGTGGAAAGCAGAGACTACCTTGGGCAGGAAAGATGGTTTTGTACGCAATACCACTTTGTCCGGATGCACAGACAGGAAGGGAGGTTTGCAAGATGGAGCCTGGAGCTCACTCACCCTTCTGGCAGAGGTGATGGCAACCAGGAAAGCCGTCTTTAAGGTGAGAAGACTGAGAGGACAAGAGTGAAGTGGCTAAAAGGGAGCGCACATCAGGAAAGTAAGAACGACGTTCAAGTCCCACTGAGGCATCACAAAAGGGACAGGTGGAAACATGTGCGTGATGCCCTTCAGAAAACGAGTTACTATAGGGGACTTGAACAAAGAAGGTTGATCAGGTAGCCTTAGGAAGGCTGAAAGGGCAGAAAGGTAGCCCTTGAGAGTGCCCAGAGCAGAGCCCTGCTGGGCAAGAGAAAGAAGGAAGAGAAGAACTTCAGAAAGAGGGGCAGAAAGGGGATCCACAGCCTTTGGTGTGCACCATGCCACAAATTTGTTCCACCGGCAGGCGTATATCGACTAAGTCGAGGGACGCCTGTCTGCCAGAATAACATCACAAACTTCAGGAGGCAAGTCAAATGGCCTCAACTGCCGCCGCTCAATCTCCAAGCATGGAGGTGGAGACTGGACAGGTTCGGGTGGGGGACCGTCCCCTGCTGCTGCGACAGAAGGTCCTCCTGAAGAGGCAGACAGATCGGGGGACCGACTGACATGTTGAGTAGCTCGGGATACCAGTACCTTCGAGCCCAGTCCGGAGCCACAAGGATTACCTGGGCCTTGTCGCGCCTGATCTTCTTCAGCACTCTGGGCAGAAGTGGTATAGGCGGAGAGGCGTATAACAGAACGCAACTCCACTCGCGACGAAATGCGTCGCCGAGCGAATGCCGCCTTGGAAATTCCAACGCGCAGAACTGATGACATTGCGCGTTCTCTTCGGTGGCGAATAGATCTAAACAAGGATCTCCCCAGTGCAGAAAGATGCCTTGCGCCACGTCCGAGTTCAGACGCCATTCGTGATCCATCGAGCACCTTCGGCTGAGTTCGTCCGCCCTGGCGTTCAGAGAACCTGCCAAGTGTTGAACCACCAGGGTCACGCCCTGATGTTCCAGCCACTGCCAGAGCCGCAGAGCCTCTTGACAGAGGGTCCAGGACCCCGCACCGCCCTGTTTGTTGCAGTACCACATGGCGGTGGTGTTGTCCGTGAACACCTGCACTACACTCCCCCGAACAGAGGGGAGGAATGCTTTCAGTGCTAGACGAATCGCCCTCAGCTCCAGAAGGTTGATATGGAGCTGGGACTCCACCGGAGAATAGAGGCCTCTGATCTCCGCCTCTCCCAAGTGGCCTCCCCAGCCCTGGAGGGACGCTTCCGTCACAACCACGTGCTCCGGTTGGGGAAGGGAGAGGGATCTGCCGTTGACCCAATCTCGGTCCGTAAGCAACCACTGCAACTGTCTCGCAGTTCCCTCCGAGATCAGGACATGGTCGGACAGGTTGCCTTGATGCTGGGCCCACTGAAACTTCAGGTCCCACTGCAGAGCCCGCATCTGCCACTGGCCGTGATGCACCAGAAGGATGCAGGAAGCCATCAGCCCCAGGAGCCGCAGCGTCAACCTGACCGAAACCCGGGATAGCGGCTGGAAGGTGGGAATCAAAGCCTGAATATCCCGGACTCGCTGCTCGGGAGGATAAACCCGAAACTGCGCCGAGTCCAGAACAGCTCCGATGAAGAGGAGCTTCTGAGAGGGGCACAGGTGTGATTTCGGCACGTTGATGGAAAACCCCAGCTGGTGCAGGAGATCCGCCGTAATCTGGAGTTGGCTGACTACTTCAACAACCAGTCGTCGAGGTAGGGGAAGACAAACCCCCAACCTGCGCAGATGAGCTGCGACCACCGCCATCACTTTCGTGAACACCCGCGGGGCGCTTGTGAGGCCAAAGGTGAGCACGGTGAATTGAAAGTGCTCGAGGCCTACCGTGAACTGCAGGTAACGTCGGTGGGCCGGCAGGACGGGGATGTGAAAGTAGGCGTCCTGCAAGTCCAACGCCACCATCCAGTCTTGCGGGTCTAGGGCAGTCAAGACTTGAGCAAAAGTCAACATCTCGAACTTCTCCTTCCGGAGGAAGCCATTGACGCTCCGTAGGTCCAAGATAGGGCGTAGGCCCCCTTTGCCCTTCTTGGGGACCAGAAAGTAGTGGGAGTAGCAACCACACCCTACTTCTGGCCCAGGAACGCGCTCTATGGCCCCCTTGGATCCGGCCGGGCCTGTGGCGCCGGGACCGAAGTCGCCGGCGGCGCCGAGGCCGAAGCCGTCTGCGGCGTCGGTGCCGAAGCACCCAACCCGCCAGGCCCTGGAGCCGGACCCACTGGGCCCGAAGGCGCCGTGGGGTCCGGTGGAGAAGAGAGCGACCTCATGGCCATGAGGTACCGCTCGATCTCCTCCGGCGTCGCACCCTGTTCAGGGACCCGAAGGTATGGGGCAGAATGCGGCGCTAGCGACTGCGGAGCCGCGTGGGCAGTGCCACCCAAAACCCCGGCCGCGTCGGGCGAGCGTCGGGGGCGGTCGGGGGAGCGATGAGGCCGCTCCGACCTCTCATGCCTCTTACCTGAGGAGGAACCAGAAGAACGATGCCGACTTCGGGAGTTGCGAGGGCTCCGTCCCCGCGACCGATCCCTCGACCTCCCATGGGACCAGGACCTCGAATGGCGCAGGGCAGACTGCCGGAGCTCGAGGCGCTTGCGGGACCGCTCCCGCCTAGCCTTTGACGTCAGAGCTCGACAGTCGGAGCAGGAACGGTCGTGGTGGTCGAGGCCTAGGCACTACAAACACCGGCGATGGGGGTCGGTACTGGACATCAGTCGACTACACCTCGAGCAGGGCTTGAACCTGGGCATCCCTACCGGCACCTGAAGAGTCGAGAGCGACTCGAAGAAGACCAAAAATGATTAAAAAGTTTTAGTCAAAAAGTGCCTAAGCGGTAGAGCTTCTCCGGATCTGCGCTAACTGGCGCGGAAAAAAGAAGAACTGACGTCAGCGCGCATAGGCGGCGTCTAAGTACTCCGACGACGTCATCCCGGCGCAGACGGCGGACGCAGAGCCGGAGAGGACGCCTAATGACGGGCAGGGGTATTGCGACGCAAAAAATTTCCGGATCCAGTCGGACGCCTGGGGATATTCTAAGGTAAGGAATCTAATACTAACGTGTTTCTTTCAGATAGTGGGATTACTCTGCTTATGTGGCAGACTTTGATGGCTCCATGTTGCATAGTTTCCGGTACCGGACAGCAGTGGCTCTGCCTCTTCAGTGGCAGGTAGACCAACATAGCAAAGCAGTAGCAATATTATCGGTCCTGTACATCTGTCTCCCCATCTCCTACATACCTATTATCGCCATTCAAACATTTGGCGCAGCACATTATTGCTACACAGTTCCAGCCATTCCGCGAAAGAGTGGAACCACGGTCATTATTAGAAGAATGTGGGGGGTACGTTCAATAAGTAATAGGTACAATTGTGGCAGCCATCTTGGTGCAGCATAACTTTCATTTTAGTTTAATGAGAACTGCGAAAGCTCACGCTATGCTCACAATGAGCAAAATCTCTGCATACTTTATAAAGAAAGACTCACTTTATAAAAATACGGAGGCGTCCTAATTTAAATTTGTGTATGTATTGACACGCACACATGCTCTTTATAAATTTCTGTATGTCGACACACGGGCCCGCCTATGCAGCCGGTGATTGGGCAAACGAAAACTTGAGTAAATACTCTAGTGAAACTCCTGTGACGTAGCCAGCTAGGTCCACCTATGTCACTGGTGATTGGGCAAACGAAAACGTAGGAGCAAAGACTCTTGTGCCACTGTCCTGATGTCAGTGAAATGTCTGCGATGTCCAGTAAAACATTGTAGCCAGCCACCCCTCAAGCTAGCTGCAAGGACCACGTGCTGCCAGCTAAACTTTGTGTAGTTTGAAGGTGCTAAATAGCAGCGCTCCAGCAGACAGCTGAATGCGTTACAATACATTTCAGTGTGTGATGCGCACACCGTCACATTGAAATACATTACTCTTAACCCCTGATGCGTGATAGTTGGCAGGGCTGAGAGACTACAAAAACTAAAAACAAGACCGAGAAGAGAGCCAACATTGGACAGCCTATACAAATATGCTTCACAGAACGTGCTGGCCAAGCTTTCATTTGCTCTTTAGCGGAGTCTTGAGAGCATAGGGCCAATAGAATGCCTGAAACATTCCATGTTGCTGTGCATCATGCATCTGAAACTTAATTGCGATGCGCAACTTAATTTTTCTGAGAATGGCAGCCATTCCAACAGCAGAGCTCAGTCCTCAAGCAGTCACAAATGGTTGGTCTGCCAGATGCAAGATCATGGATCAGTCAAGCTAAAAGTGCAGGACATGTTTAATGTCTAAACTGTCCAGGATCTCCACAGCTGATGCGGCACGCCAATTTGGAAAACAAGCAGACACAAAATTCAATGTCAGGACCAGAGGCGCAGATTAAACTTTCTTCACATATATTTTAACAGCAGCCTTTTAAAACTGTATAAGAACTACCTTGACCATGAGACCTCAGGAAATGAAAAAAATCATGTGAACCAAATACATTATAGTCCAATATTAGCCCGTCCTTTGTTTTACTTGCATGTTTCACTATACTAATTCAACACTAATCCTCTATGGGTCCCGGAGTAGGGCGCTACTAGCCGAAAAAGCGGTTTGACGCCTCGTCAGGGGTAGTAAGCGCTATATAAGTGCAATTACAATACAACGTTCATGCCCCCTCTTTCTTTGCTGATAAGTGCTTCTCCTCATGTAATTTCAATGTTGTTTCTTGACTGTTATGAACATTGCTGAGTGGCACTAACCTTTCTCTTCCCTCGGGAGCATAGGGGCACCGTGAGACCGCACTTCAGCGCTCCTCACACAATGCCAAACATTTAAATAGAACATAGGCAACTTCGGGTGGAATAGAGTCCTCCGAACACTAGAGGGCGCTAGCAGCCCGTTTTGCTACCAGAGAACAGCTGAGGCTCACTTGTCAAAACAAGCATTTGCAATGCAATAGGTCTCGCATTAGGAAAGTTTGAGCTATTGGTATTGTAAATGACACATTTTTTATTTAAGTGTTTGTTTTGAAAATCGCGAAATTACTAGCTTTGTCATTTACAATGCCAATACTGTGTTGCATTTACGTGACTTAGATGTATGGATATTACAAATAACAATTGCTTTTAATTTTTTAAATAATTAATACTTAAATAAAAGTTATTGTAATTTATAATGGCAATAGCTTAGACTTTTGTAAATAACTTCTGTGAAGATTATGTTCAGTTTATTTTATTGTGACGAAAATCCAAGAACAGAAGTGAAATATTAACATTTTATTGTGACATTTGTAATAAAGCTTGAAACATTGAGAGAACATATTTGAACCAGTTGTTGAATGGTTGTGCAGATTGATGCTGTGGTGGCGCCGAGTGATGTTGTGGTTGTGACGAGTGATGCTGTGGCTTTCAGTAATGCTGTGGTAGCGCTTAGTGATGTTGTGGTGCCCCTGAGTGATGCTGTGGTGGTGCGGAGTGATGCTGTGGTGATGTGATGCTGTGGTGATGTGATAGAGTGTAATTATGTGGCGTGTAACTATGTGGCACTGAGTGGTATTGTTTGGAGTGTATGTTGCATTGTAATTATGTGGTATATAATTATGTGGCATTATTTGGTATATAATTATGTGGCACCGAGTGAAATTGTGTGGAGGGTGTTGCATTTAGTAGAGTGTAATTAAGTGGTGTGTAATTATGTAGCACTGAGTGGTATTATGAGGAGTGTATGTTGTACTCAGTAGAGTGTAATTGTGTGGCGTATAATTATGTAGCACGGAGTGGTATTTGAAGTGTATGTTGCATTGAGTGCTGTGTATTATGTGGCGTGTAATTATGTGGCACAGAGGTATTTGGAGTATATGTTTCATTGAGTGCAGTGTAATTAAGTGGTGTGTAATTATGTGGCACTGAGTGGTATTTGGAGTGTATGTTGCATAGAGCGCAGTGTAATTTTGTAGCATATAATTATGTGGCACTGAGGGGTATTATGAGGAATGTATGTTGTATTCAGTATAGTGTAATTGTGTGACGTGTAATTATGTGGCACTGAGTGGTATTGTTTGGAGTGTATATTGCATTGTAATTATGTAGCATATAATTATGTGGCACTGAGTGGTATTTGGAGTGTATGTTGCATTGAGTGCAGTGTAATAATGTGGCACTGAGTGGTATTTGAAGTGTATGTTGCATTGAGTACAGTGTAATTATGTGGCATGTAATTATGTGGCACTGAGTGGTATTATGAGGAGTATGTTTTATTCAGTAGAGTGTAATTGAGTGGCGTGTAATTATGTGGCACTGAGTGGTATTTGGAGTGTATGTTGCATTGAGTGCAGTGTAATTATGTGGCGTGTAATTATGTGGCACTGAGTGGTATTATGAGGAGTGTATGTTGTATTCAGTAGAGTAATTGTGTGGCATGTAATTATGTGGCACTGAGTGGTCTTTGGAGTGTATGTTGCATTGAGTGCAGTGAAATTATGTGGTGTGTATTATGTGGCACTGAGTGGTATTTGGAGTGTATATTGCATTGAGTGCAGTGTAATTATGTGACACTGAGTGGTATTTGGAGTGTATGTCGCATTGAGTGCAGTGTAATTATGTGGTGTGTAATTATGTGGCACGGAGTGGTATTTTGAGTGTATGTTGCGTTGAGTGCAGAGTAAATATGTAGCATATAATTATGTGGAACAGAGTGTTATTGTCTGGAGTGTATGTTGTATTCAGTAGAGTAATTATATGGTGTGTAATGATGTGGCACTGAGTGGTATTGTTTGGAGTGTATGTTGCATTGAGTGCAGTGTAATTATGTAGCATATAATTATGTGGCACTGAGTGGTATTGGGTGGCGTGTGTGTTGCATTCAGTAGAGTGTAATTATGTGGCGTGTAATTATGTGGCACTGAGTGGTATTTGGAGTGTGTTGCATTGAGTGTATTGTAATTAGGTGGCACTGATTTGTATTTGGAGTGTATGTTGCATTGAGTGCACTGTAATTATGTGGTGTGTAACTATGTGGCACTGAGTGGTATCTGGAGTGTATGTTGCATGGAGTGCAGTGTAATTATGTGGTGTGCAATTATGTGGCACTGAGTGGTATTTGGAGTGTATGTTGCATTGAGTGCAGTGTAATTATGTGGAGTGTAATTATGTGGCATTGAGTGGTATTTGGAGTGTCTGCTGCATTGAGTGCAGTGTAATTGTGTGGCGTGTAATTATGTAGCACTGAGTGGTATTTTGTGGAGTGTATGTTGTATTCAGTAGAGTGTAATTGTGTGTGATGGTGCAGTGTGTGTGAGGGTGCAATGTGTGAGGAAAGTGGGGACGGGAGAAGGGGGTGTGCACAAGAGGAGGAAGGCAAGTGGGAGACTCTAGTCTCCTGTTTGAAGTCATGCCAGGTGCTAAGGAAGCGCAAGACTTTCGTGCCTGTAAACTGAGGAGCGCGTGACTGGGGGCTGCGGGAATGTGCGTGGAAAGGACAAGGGTCTCATACCAGGGCAGGAAAGGACACAGTGCAAGAGACGAACATATTTGCGCATAGAGAGGAATAAGTGAGGGTGGGACACAGGGAATAGTCCCAGACTGGAGATAATAACAAGCGAATAATGGCCTGTGCGTCGAGCGAGACGGGGTAAGAGAACAGCAGGCGAGAAGTCAGAATTGTGCCTGTGCACACAAAACTTGAAATGCAAAGCCTCAAGGGCTGGATCACAAAATGTTGTGCAAAAAAAGGTTATGCAAAATGGGGGGCATGTGTGCTGGGCAGGCTCGGGGGTTAGCGGGCGGAACTTCAGAGTTGTGCCTGTGCACACATTACATGAAGAGCAAAGCATCTGCGGTTGAGACACATAGTGCATGGAGAAACTGTCAAGCAGTGAAAGGCCTGTGCGCTGGGCAGGGTGAGAGTCGGGGTCTCTGGGCAAGTGCGGGCGCTGAGGAGTTCAATGTTAAAAAGGTGAAAACATGTGGTGGATAAAGGAAGTCAGAGATGTGCCCGAGCCGCACATTGCGTGAAATTCAAAGTCTCAAGGGCTGGGTCGCAAAATGACTGGAGATGTGACGCAAATGATAACCTGTGTGCCGAGCGGGATGGGGTGAGGGAAAGGCGGGTGAAAAGTCAGGGGTGTACCTATGCGCACATAACATAAAACGCATCATCATCTGGGTTGAAAAACATATGACTAAAGACAATAGCAAGTGTGCTGGGCGGCGGGAGAGCATTCCTTTGAAGTCGAATGGGGGGGGGGGGGCAGGGGAGCGGCTTCCTTTAAAGTCAGATGCCGAGGCTCAGACAATGGTGGTGTGCGAGCGACTTCCTTTCAAGTCTGATGGGGGGGGGGGGGGATTAGCAAATGGTGAGCGCGCGCCAGGCGCACAAGTACTGGCCATAATCTGCATTCCAAAGCCCTCTGGCAGGCTTTCCTGGAGCCCCTACATAATTCTCGCTGGAGCGATGTGCAAGCGCATTGGCTCAGCAAGACCTAAACAGGAGTGATTATGCTGCTTCATGAGTCATTGCCAGCAGCACCTGCAGCAAGGCGCACCTATCAGGGTCTGTATAGGCTCGAGCTCACAGCCCGAGAGTGGTGTGAGTATGACGCAAAATGTGGGTCTCTTGCTGTGGGGCTCACAAGCCCAATTCTTTATACGATGCCCCTGTGGGGTCTGTACTTTGCGCAGCAGGTCGCAGTCCTGCCCATACATCGCAGGGCCAGCCCAGGTGCTCTGTCCATGAACAGTGTCCCAGGACCGAGACCCTTGCAGAACCAGCGAGCCCACATAACACTCCATATCTCAGCATCCGGCTGCACAAATACTGAGTTCGTACCCCCCAACACCTTAAAACAAGCATTGGAAATGCAATAGGTCTCGGATTTATTTGAGTTAGAGCTAATGGCATTGTAAATGCCAATGTCTTTTAGCCATGTGTAATGGAGTGTATGCATGTGGTGTGTAGTGGAATTATGTGGGTTGGATTGGAATTGTTAGTTGTGGAATTGTGTGGTGCGAAATTGTGTGGTGTGGAGTGTATTTGTGTAGTGCAATGATGTGGCATGGTAGAATGTTGTGGGTAGTAATTATGTGGTATCGAGTTTACTAGAATTGTGTGGAGTGGGATTGTGTGTTATTGAGAGTAATTATGTGGTGTGCTGTAGAATTTTGTGCCATGATGTGGAATTCTGTAGTGTGGATTCGATGCATGTGGTGTGTTGTGTTATTGTGTTGTTGAGTTGAATTATGTGTATTGATGTCAAATTATGTGGAGTGGATTTGAAATGTGTGGAGTTGAATTGTGTAGCAATGGAGCTGAGTGGATAGCTTTGCTTTTTTGGTGACAAAAAACATTAGGTAGGGGCTCATCTCCAAATCTGTGTTTTTTGAGGTTAAAAAAAGAAAAACAGATGTCAGGACACATAACTGGAGCTTCTTGTCATCACATTCATGGCCAGGTTGGAGTAGCGATGGAGGGAAAAGGTGCCACCAACCAGAGGAGAGAAAGTATTGCAAGAGTTAGCACTGAAAGAAGAGGCAGATGGTCCCACCTACCAGAGAGAAGCTATTTCAAGAAGGCTGCCACAGAAAGGCTGGTGCCTGGGGAAATTCACAGGCAAAATCACAAAAGCCAGAATTAAAGACAGCAGCAAAATAGTATCATTTGAAAATCAAATCACATCTACATGGCAGCCCTCTGGTTAGCAAATTACACACTAAAGTCTTGTGAGATTCTTGTAACATTTGAAAACCTTTGGTCTCCTTATCATGCAACTACAACCACCACTCCTTGTATATAAAACTAGAAATAGATATGGGATTCCTTCAAATGTCTATGGAGAGATCCCAGATAAACACCCAAAAGGGGTTCAGTTGTTTTACTATTTTGCTGGTTTATTTGACTGGTCTTAGCACCTGCTGACGTCACACGCCTTCCTCCATCACCATGTCATCCATGGGGGAACATTGACTGTCACCTGCTGTGAAGCGCCGGTTCTGGTCTATGGTTACATGCACACTTTGAGCTTGGTTAGGGGTAGAAATGGACATGAGTAGTCCACTGCCCCTCCCTGCACAAACGGGTGTGGAGAGGGCCTGCTCTGCAGAGAGACATTATGCCCTTTGTCTCCTTTGCCTCATCAATGCAGCACACATGTGCCACCCAGGGTTGCTTCAGGGGAACTAGGGGTGTACCAGGCGCACACGCCAGTGCCTCTCCCTATGAAACACGACTGCATGTGATTCTACAATAGCCACATGCAGGGCATGCCCTATGATTGCAAAGTAACATTACATGTGTAGTAAACTGTACATTTACCCAGAAGGGTATATTGGTGCTAAACAGATATGTATCCTTATCTAACTAATTGGTACTTATTTTATCGGCCTCAGAAGGATGAAAGGCTGTGTGAACCCTACAGTGTATCACAGGAATAAGATTTGTTTGCGCACACATTGCATTTTGCACATGTGTAAATCCCTTTTGTTAATGTACACATGCACAGAAGGAATCTTTTCCATCACCTACGGTACCACGGATCGGGTTTGGAAGAGTCTAGATAGAAGTGTGGATCAAGTCCAGTGGTTGGAATATTATAGAAAAAGTGGGGGAGGGGCAGTGGCCATGCACTTGGAACAGTGCTTTATTCTCGAACGATCACTGATCTGTTTAGACAGGCGACAGAAACCAAACAATCGCCGGCAGAAAGCTCAAATTCACACATCTTTCTATTTCTTGTCAAAACCATTTATACAGCATGTCTTCCCAAGTTCAGAACTGCCCCAATTTGCAAGCAGGGGCCTTCCTTTTCAGAGTGCAGCAATGTATTCAACTACAAGAACATGTTTCACTGGAGGGTGGGTAGGGCCTTGAATCGAATGTTGGGTAGTAGGGCAGTAGGGCAAGTGCGTGTACACAGTCACCATGTTATTGTTAACTACGAATGCAAGGTGCAGTGGTGGTTTCATTATGTGGGCACAGCCCTGGACAAATCAAGTGACACACAAACCTCCAAGGGGCCAGTGGAAGATCTCAAGCCTTGTCGAAGCAGCGCAGTCTTTCATCTCACTTCAGAATTATAACAGAAAGCATTTTAATTGATAGCCTGCCTGGGTATCTCTGGCACTGAATTGTTCGGGTTAGTTTTGTTACACTTGTGTGATGGCATGGAGCACTTTCAGTGGCCCTGCATATAACTACTCATTACTTTCGATTATTCACACATATAGAAAAAAGAACACATAACTGTGCTGTTGTCACACACTAAGAAAAATAATTAGAGGGAGCATTGGAGTGAAGTACTGTGGAAAGTACTGCCAGGAGAGAACAGGGTCCCTGGAAGGGCGTACTTATGAAATATAAAGTGTGTGTATATAGGAAAAACAAAACATTAATTTCAAAGAGTGTAGGTGTGTGAACATTTGAGGAGAGAATGGTTATATGTCAGATGGGAGAAGTAGGACTGAAGGATGAGAGTAAGGTGTAACGGGGTGTTAGAATTGGGGGTCTATGGTTGGTGCAAGTATGCACTTGTGACAAGCAGGGACCCTCTCCTCTACGTCAGGGCGAAGGATGACCCCTTAGAATTACCCTTGCTCACCCTCTAGGTGCGTGGCGTGAGCAGCCAAGGCTATTCTTCAGGCGCTATGAAGTTAAGCATTTGTACCAACACACACAGCAAAATGTACCAATCCCCCCACAAATGGACACCAGGCAGGTATTATGTATCAAAATACGCTCCTTTATGTAAAAATATATGTATGTATATAGATCAGACTTATCACAAGACCATTATAACGTTTTTGTAGGCCAACAGATTGTAAATAGGCAAGCTTTTCTTTCTATTCAAGTTCCAAGGGGATTTTCCCTGCAAAATCACTTCTTCTCGCAATTTCAGTCAAAAAGTAATCCTCTCAGTCTCTTTTGTCTCTTAGAAGCGGTCTGGGTTCTCTTTATGGGCCACAGGTCTTTGAATGCCCCTTCTAGCACCCCTTTGTGCAGTTACTGTCCCCTCGTGCGCTTTGTAACGCTCCTGCCGGCTCCCGACTCGATAACGGGCCCGACCTGCCAAAGCTCACGCTTCTCGCGGTCGGGTCAGGTGTACCGGGCTGTCCCGCGGTGTGTGGCTCACACGGCGGAGGGAGGCTGCAGGCTTGAGGAGGGCCCAGGAGCACAAAGGTAACACAGAGCGGTGCGAGCCTCGATAGAGAGACGGCTCGTACCGTGGCTCTGTCTGCCCGCTACCGAGGTCTTGGGGGGAGGCGGGGGCAGCCTTACGGGAGCAGTCACCGCGCACAGTGCTCCAAGGGGGAAAGAAAAACGTTGCGGGCCCCCAGCCCGTGGTGAGCACTGTGCGCGGGCAAATGGCCAATAATGCAGAAATCCCGCGAAGGCAGGTGCGAGATACTTGGTGGCTCTTCAGGAGAGCGAGGCTGGTACCCGAGGCGCCGGGGCTTCACGGGGTCTGTCTCTGGGTCTGGCAAGGTCCGGTGGAGGTTTTCTTGCGGGAGCGTGGAGGCACAACCGCGAGCCTCCTCCAGCGGTGGGTTCAGTGGTTTCCCTCGGCGGGGGAGTGCTCGGTCAAGGCAAGCAGCAGGCCAGTCCTTCCAGCGTCGTCTTCTCCTTCTAGTTGGGCAGAGGTTCGTTGTGGGAAACAGGATTCTGATTTACAAGGAGCAGGGCTCCTACTTTTATACACCATTTCCTTTGTCCTTTCAGGCCAGGGGGGCCTTTGCATAGCTTCATTCAGTCTCTGAGCACTTGTTGGGTGTACTCTGGTTGCTGCTTTCAGTGTGAGGGGCAGGCACATCAGACGCTCCACAGGAGGTGGAGCCAGCATTGTGTGGACAGGGGCAGCCAGGAGTATCTTGATGACAGTGCTTTGCCCTTCCTGGGCCAAGTGCCGGCTGAGTCATCAGTCGCTCCCCAGGGGGCGGAGCCAGCATTGTGGTGGCAGAGCACAGCCTGATTAAAAGTCCAGGGGCACTCCTACCTCCCACTAAGGTGTAATCCTTGCATTCACCACCTGTCATCCCCCAGCCCTGTCACTTACACATCCCAGACAGTCAGATACACATCCAAGCAGAGGCGTGCTGAAATGGTTAGGCAAGCAAATGCTAACTTTCTAAAAGTAGCATTTGCAAACACAGGATATTAAAATAAACTTTACTAAAAGATATATTTTATTATTCTGAGTTCAGGCATACTAAACATGACTCTCTACCATGTTCCCTGAGCTGCTGGGATTATAGAGTGCCGCTCGAAGTCGCTTTCTGCCAAGGCCAGGAGCTGCGAATAGGATTTCCGTGATCAGTGAAACTCACGGTCTGCCCTCAGTGGAACTGTTTGTGTCAGCGGGAGTTGGCGTGCTCCATCCCGGGTTTTTGCCTCACCGTCCGTGCTTGCTGAGAGGACTACTCCACCGGGAGCGGGACTGCGAGGCTCACAGGTGATTACGCCAGGCCATCGCGCACACCTGCTGCCTCTTCCCACCCCCTCCTCCCTGAAATTACTGAAATACGACTCGCGCCCCCCCTCCGCAGGAGCCGCTCGAAGTCGCTTTCTGCCAAGGCCATTAGCTGCGAATAGGATTTCCTGGATTTTCGTGATCAGTGAAACTCACGGTCTGCCCACAGTGGAACTGTTTGTGCCAGCGGGAGTCGGCGTGCTCCATCCCGGGTTTTTGCCTCACCGTCCGTGCTTGCTGAGAGGACTACTCCACCGGGAGCGGGACTGCGAGGCCCACAGGTGATTGCGCCAGGCCACCGCGCACACCTGCTGCCTCTTCCCGCCCCCCTTCTCCTCCCACTTTACCCCACCCTCTCCCGCGAACGCGGGACGCGCGCGGACGAAGCGCGGGCGAAGACCGGGCAAAGAGCGGGCCCGTTGTAGCCCGTTAGAGCCCGGTGGAGACCGGACCGGCCCACCCCTCTTGGCTCCGCAAGTACTTTTTGTATTCATAGCACATTGGACCATTGTGTACAAATGTCGGGCCGTGAAACAAGGAGTTCCGCATCGAAGACTGGCACGCAATTAGTGGGGACTATGGATAGTTTTATTGTGCGTGCTAATTCACTACTGACTAATGAAATAACATCCTTGGAGCGTAGACTTTCTCAGGGAATCGCAAATTCTAAACGTTCCTCTCTGGGAAGTATAGCTAAAGCCCTCTCTCCAATTAGGCAGGATCCTCCCCTGCATATTAATGTACAGATTATTCAACCTAATGTTCTTTGAAATAACGGGGATGGTGTTACCGTTCCCGACCCGCTTATCCCTCCAACCCAAGAAACTTCCATGATCTCTACCCCACCTCCCCTCCCCACAATAGTAGAGGCAGGGCCGCAACTAACACCCATAGATGAAGCCCACAGGCAAGGAGCCATCAAAAAAAGGAAGCTTGGTCCCGAATTAGTTTGCGGGATAAAGTCAAAGGTCCCTAAAAAAGATTTACAACAACCTGTCAGAAAGGGTGATATAGGTCAAAGGAGGGGCTTCCAAGCTTCTAAATCACGGTTGGTGGCAGAGGAAGCTCACCCGCCGTCGCTCTCAAATAGCCTGTTATCCCTTCACAGTACCTCGGGGGGGGGCGGGTGAGGAATCAGGAGGGTGTAGGGACTTTAGTTCACTGATGGAGTCCCTGATAGATCTGTTAGAAGCCAGATTAACTCGGATCGAGGTCAGAATTAGCAACATTGAAGAATCTATAGGGGCTGCGCACGGTAATCTGAGGGAAACTACAGTAGGTCTTAGGAAGTTAAAAGATAGGATGGGTAAAATTGAGGGGTTACTGAGAGAGTTACTTGGCTGCGCCAAGGCTGACAAGGCGCAGCAGGGGAATAGAGGTATGGGTGGAACTTTTGGCCCCTTGGGGGCCCCTGCAGTGGGGGGGACAGTAACTAATGCTACTAATAATAATCCATTTTTACCACTCGACTCAGGTACCCCACCTACCCTTTCTGTTAATACCACAAGCTTACCCTTAGACGGTGGTGATATTCTTCCTGCATCAAACCCCCCCATTATACCGCCTCCTATTATTCCCCAAGACCCACCCCTTAATCAAAATAGGGGGAAGGCACCTGACTTGGCACAGTTGGGCCATGTACAGCGAGGGAAAGATGGAAGCGGAAGTAGAAAGTAGAAAAGCAGCACACCTCCCCCCGGGGGCGGCCCCCTATGTAGTCGTCCTCAGTGGTGTACCAGAACTTGAGGAATCTGTGAGGGAAAGTCCAGCTTCTATAAAGAATAAGGTAATTAGTTGGCTTAACAGATATAGACCACTACCTATAGGGATGCACAATGAAATTATCATTGCAAGGAGAGTTCCCTGGGTGGGCGAGGAGACAAAAAGGGGTACCGTGGACTGTGTGTTAGTAAATTTCAGAGACCCAAGGACAGTAAGTTTCATCTGCAACTGGGCAGGTCCATCGCCCATGACGTCTATTCAAGCGTTACCCCTGAGGGCCTTCTATCCGGACAAACATGAACAGTTTGAGGAAGGGGGCAACGAAGGCTGGTCATGGGTTCCAACAAGAAGACAATATTGTGCAGATAGGCCGGGGCCCCATTGGGGCGCTTTTGGGAGGGGAGGCTGGAATCATCATACCCCCAGTTCCCCCTACTTTCAATTCACCCATCCCAACCGGTTCGGCTGCTTGGAGGCAGTGGATTGACAGTTGATGGATTGCAGCGCAGGGGTAATGCCAACACATGACGGGGAATCATCTGATGATATTAGGAGCATTATATCACCCCCTTCTGTGGAGCACCAGGTTGATTCTGTCCAGGAACGAGGTATACCTATACTGAGAGTGGGCCAATCAATACTCAGAGAAAGCAGCGTTCCTGGGGGTCTAGAACAACTACAGGGGCAGGTTATAAGACTAGAGGATAGCAATGCCATAGTGCACCAAAACAGGAGTACCACACCGAACCGGGAGGTGGACCCAGGCTTGGTGTCTATTCTTTCGTGGAATGTGGCCGGTCTGTCAAACAAACTGGACTCCCCTGAATGGGAGACATTCATAGAGTCTTTTGACATTTGCCTTTTGCAGGAAACCTGGGCTCGAGGAAGTAATTCCCTTCCAGGTTATGCAACATTCTCAGTACCAGCCAAATGGGGGGGGAAGGGACGCCCGTCAGGTGGGTTACTGATATGGGTCGCTACTCATCTAGGGTGTAGGGCTAGGGCACTGCAAACGAATTCTGAGGATTTCCAGTGCGTCGTATTAGACTGGGTGTCTGGTCAATCACTATCTCTGGTTAATGTGTATTCACGACCAGTGGGGTTATCAAGGACCTCGGGCACAATAGAGGAGCTGGCGGTGTTTCTAGATTCCTCCTCCCACTGTTTGTCCTATCTAGTGGGAGGGGATTTTAATAACCAGTTTGAGCCGTTGCCGATCTTCCTGGAGGGCGCCACAATTGATGAGGATGACGCCTGGGGAATTCCAGCCCCGGCAGGCCCAGCAGCAAAGGCATGGTCCCCTTTGGCTGTGCAGATTACTTCCTTTACTTTGGCCAATTCACTGAGAGCCTGTAATGGGCGCATAAAAGGGGACATACCACCAAGGCCCACTTATAACAAACCTGGGCATGAGTCAAGAATATATTATATGTTGGTGGAATCCAGGGACTGGGCGAAAGTTAATGATTTTCAGGTACTCCCCAGAACGGATAGTGACCACAATGCGTTGGCGCTGAGGTTTGAAGTGCAGGTGGTAGTACCCGGGGAGCAGGAGTGCACTGCAAATTTAGCCCCAGAACTAATAGTAGCCAGTAACAGGCGGCGAATTAGATGGCCCAAAATAGTGGGGAATCATGATGATATTCAGAGACTGTATACCATACTGGTTCCAAGTCTAGAACAAGTGGAAAAATTACTACCCGGCTTACCGTCCCCGGCTGGACACAGTGCATTGGCGGGTATCCACCAGGAGGTGGTCATGAACTTAGCTGAAGTCTTGAACCCTGTAGCGAAAACTAGGAAACCAAGGGGGGTGCGCGCTTCATGGTTCAACACTGAGTGTAAGAGAGCTAAGGCAGAACTCTTAAAGTCCCTTAAAGAGCGGGAAAGTCCTAGTAAGATCAGGACTAGGCGAGTAATATACAAAAATCTTATACATAACGCCAAAATTGAATGGGACTTTGAGAACTGGTCAGATATGAGGAGCGCACTTCAATGGAGGGACGCTCGCAAATTCTGGCAAATTGTCCAACATGGGTCTGCTGAACCTACCAAAGCGGTCAAAGCTAATATTGCATCGTCCGTTTGGGAAGAACACTTTGCCTCTTTGTATAGAGTGGCCGACTTGGAAATCATGGAAGATTCTGAGGGTACAGATCCTGCCCTAGGTGTAGCCCCTATGGGTATGTTTACATTGGGAGAGGTCAGTGCAGCAATCATGGGGTTGGCAGCTGAAAAGGCCCCGGGGCTGGATAAACTTCCCGGCGACCTGTTCAAGCACGAGGTTGACATCTGGGCACCGTATCTCCAAGTCTTCTTCAACGCCATCCTTGAGGGTATGTCACTCCCCGCTACATGGCTGGGGGCAGAGATAGTCCCAATATTTAAGAAAGGTTGTCCTCTGCTCCCAGTAAATTATAGGCCAATTAGTCTCCTGGATGTAACACAAACTGTTTTCCCGCTTGGTCCTCGACCGTTTACTAGAATGGGTTGAAGATAATGAAATATTGAGCCCGTTCCAAGCCGAGTTTAGAAGTGGGGTCTCTACAATTGACCAGGTGTTCCGTTTGGCACTCATTTTCTGGAAAACGGTACAGTTGGAGGGTGGCAGCCTCTACACTGTATTCGTGGACCTGAGAGCTGCTTTTGACCTTGTCCCGCGTAGCAACCTGTGGAGGGTCTTAGGTAAAATGGGGGTCCCGCCAAGTCTTTTGAAGGTGTTAATTTGCCTTCATACTGACAATTACGCCCGGGTTAGGTGTGACAGGATCGGGGGCCTTTCTGGTGAATTCCCCGTTGGCAGGGGTTTAAGACAGGGTTGTGTGCTTGCACCAACCCTGTTTTGCCTCTATGTCAACGGGGTTATTGACCACCTCAACAGGGTTGTGGACAGTGATGCACCAAGGCTCGCTGGCAGCAGGGTGTCGGCGATTATGTTCGCAGACGACACCCTGCTGCTTTCAAAATCCCCAATGGGGATACAGCGTGTCCTCAACGGGTTTGTGGATTTTTGCAGTGAACATGGGTTGGAAATTAACACCGGAAAGACAAAGTATATGGTCTTTAATCCTACTCCCAAATCCCGTTTCGTACCGGCCATTGGCCCGGTTAAACTCTAAAGGGTTCGTACCTTCGATTATTTGGGGGTCACCTTGAATGAAAACTTAGCCTGGGGCCAAAAACAAGAAAAAGCGCACCTCAAATTAGTGCAGTGTGTAGGTGGGATTTCAAAGATGATAGAAAAGAACAAGTCATCGATGAGACCCGTTGGCCCATCCCTAGAGATTTATAAGATCCAGGCTAAAGGTGCAGCAATGTACGGTAGCGAATTGTGGGGATATCTACCCTGTAAAGATCTGTTAAAGGTGGAGAATAAGATGATCAGGAGGCTCTTGTTACTTCCCCCCAGCACACCTTTAACCCCATTGAGGCTAGACCTTGGCTTGAGACCAATAGATGAAGAATTATCTCTGAGACCACTGATGTTATGGCGTAGGATTTGGGCTACCCCGGAATTAGTTAGTTATAGGGAGGCCTTGCAAGAGATCCTTTCCCTCCCCAATGCAGGTAAAATTCCCTGGCTTAAGTTTGTTAAATTGGGGTTGGAGAGCCTTGGCTTACATACTGTATGGACTAACCCTCTGGTCACCTGTCCGGCGCTGCCCAAGAAGCGATTGGCAAAAACCTATGACCATAAATTAGCGACACTACTGCAAAATAAAAATATTGGGTCCTGTACTGAGTCTTTTCTGCTCTTTAAAGACTGCTACTGTTTCGAACCAGTCTTAGACATTATTTATCCGCCTCCTATAAGGAAGCTTTATGTGCAGTGGAGGCACGGGTCACTACCGACACGTGACCTTACAAGCAAATGGAGTAAGCCCACTGAGAGTAGCTGCCCTGGGTGTGGAGTGGATAGAGAGACAGACATGCACATCCTCTTCTTCTGCCCAGCGTACAGTGGAGCTAGAAAGAAATGGATAGTCCCACTGTGCAAAAACTTAGGCTTCTCTGAGTGTCTGGTGGCTTACAGGATACTTAAAACCGACCTTGCTGAAAACATCGTGTTTGCTGTGGCAAAATACTTGGGCATTGTCTGGAATAGGAGGCGTTAATGTTTGAATCTAGCCCTTCGAAACTAGGAAGTATTTTACTAAGAATGTGATCAACTTGTGCATTTGATTGAAATAGTTTTATATTTTTAACTGTGGGAATTTTAATGTTGTAATACCATTTTTAATATTGTATGAATGTATTGTTTTTTGTATCTTATGATGAACAATCATCGAAATAAAGATTATGAAAGGAAATTATTATAGAGTGTAATAATTCCAGCAGCCCATCTGGCCTAAAGAGAGCAGTTAGCCTTACAATAGTGAAAAACAAATTTGGCTGTAATTCACTATTAGGACATGCCACACACATCAGGGCTTGTCCTACCTTACACTTACAATGCACCCTGCCCTAGGGCCTACCATAGGGGTGACTAATATGAAGTTAAGTGAAGGTTTAGAGGCTGGCAAGCGTGTGCACTTGCCCAGCCAGCATGACAGTACCAGACTGCACGCAGGTCCTGCAATGGCAGACCCTAGACACATTTTTAAAAGGCTGCTTCTGTGGGTGGCGCAACCAGCGCTGCAGGCCCACTAGCAGTATTGGCATTTACAAGCCCTGGCACTCCTGGTGCACTTTACTGGGGACTGACAGTAAATCCAATGAACCAATCAGGAACATCAATCACAGTTACATTTTACATAGGGAGCACTTGCACTGCGGCACGGATTGGCCGTGGCGCAGTGCCCTGAGCGGCGGACACCAGCAAAACAGCAAAAACATCTGAGGCACATCAGCAAAAAGTGGGAGGGAAACTCACGCCAAGGTGCCAGGTCTAACACGGGGTGTCTGAGATGATGGGGCTGAAAGTACAAGAAAGGTCCCTTAGTGGAGGGGAAAGGCTTGCGCAGAGAAGAGATTTTGAAATGGTGAAGTGACAGTAAGAGGACAAAGGTGGAACAGGGTACCTGCGGAAGTACAACATTGTGGTACAGCAGGTTATGCAGGACCTCGGGGTGGGCACAGCAGGTAGGAGTGTAGGTCGTAGGCATGTAGGGATGCAGGATCCAGCTGCCTGACCCTAGGCAATGAGAGTGACTAGAGGGCAGAGCGCCACCTGCAGATTCTTGAGGGGGTAGGTGAGCTGGAGGGAGCAGCGGTTATGAAGAGGGATAAGGCAGTGCGCTGTGAAGGAAGGATGGCAAGATACTTGGGGTCACAGGGTACTCGTGGAAGCAGAGGCAGACACCTGGATAGAATGGGGGCAGTTCTATGGTTACAGAGCAGAGGCCCTAGGGATCCAGCTCCTGACCAAGGGTAGTGAGTGCGATACCCCATCTCCAGACTCTTGAGGTGTGAGATGAAGCTTGAAGAGCCACAAGAGGGATAGGGACTAGAAACAAGGGAAATACCTGGCACAGCAGAGTACCTGTGGAAGCACGGCCCCAGGGCAGTGGCGGCTGGTCCATAGGGGCACCGGGGCGGGGCGCCGGGGCAGCGCCCCGCAAAAGAAACTGCTCACTGCAGTTCCGGCCGGCAACAGGAATGTAAGCAGACAAATTGCTTTCACAATTCGTCTGTTTACATTTCCAGCCCGACCTGTGCTTCACTTGTGAAAGTGTGCACAGCGCACGCAGGCAAGCCGCTAGAGCAGGAGTCCAGAAGATGGGCCAGCATGTGAGTGAGGAGCGTTGCCCCTCACTAACATTCACAACCCATTAGTTATGCTGCGCATGCCTAGTTTAGTGCAGGCGTCTAAAGATAGGCTCATTTTGGGGCGGTGACGTGTTTTTAGTAATGTCGCCCCATGCCCTATCAAATGCCAGCCGCCCGGCCCCCTGTCGCATCCAATCTCCTGATTTGGCACTGCAGTTAGTTTCCTGTTGAGCAGCAAAAGAAAAGAGCGGGGAGAAGTTAGTTTGCGGGACCGGAGGAGATGTATGGTAAGTTCTTTTCATTAAATTAACTCTCGACCCTTCATGCCAGCCGCGACGGGTCAGGGGGTCATTTGCATATGCTTGGGGTATGAAATGCGTGTGGGTGCACACAAGGTACGATATGTGGCGAGTCGACATATTGTAATACTCCAAGATTAAACGTAAGTGCTGCCACCTTTTCCCGACTGCTGTGAACTAATAAACTCTGCATCCTAGACGCCATATTTTCATTGTAACAGTGATGAGGTTTTATGGGTGACCACTGACCAGAGAGGTTTCAGAGGATTGGTTTCACATTGGTTTCCGTGTTATTTAACACCGTTAATATTTCTTGTAATGGCAAAAGTCGGCGCAGCGGCACCCCTTCACTTTGTTTACTTACGATAACCTTCACAGCAAAAACGGTTTAAGAACTTATTACTGGGGCTCTGCAAAAATCCGGCGACCTTACATTTTAAGAGCCTGTCTGTTTTTTGTGTGTGTATCAGAAATATATGACATATAATCTTCAGCTTGTATCATTAATATGCTACTTTAGGGGTATAAAAGAACGAGGTTTTGAGGCCCACTGAGTTATCACCAACGTAGAGAGAGAGAGACAGACGGGGCACCAGACAGATACTCAGAAAGACAGTGAAATCGACAGAATGACAGAAAGTGACAAAGTACGGCATAAACAGGCTTACAGTGAAAGACAGACACAGAGATAGAAAAGAAGACACACTTAGAGTAAAATA
This sequence comes from Lissotriton vulgaris, assembly GCF_964263255.1. Lineage (NCBI taxonomy): Eukaryota > Metazoa > Chordata > Amphibia > Caudata > Salamandridae > Lissotriton > Lissotriton vulgaris. The sequence continues at coordinate 638,364,370 of NC_141700.1, read as the reverse complement.
CAAGCAACCAGTAAGATACAGGCAGGCATACGGAGTGGAATGGAAAAAGACCAACCAAGACAGACGTAACATCGGCAGAATGACTTCGAGAAAGAACAAGCATTTACAATGCAACGGTTTCGCCTTTGGAAAAGTTTGAGCTATTGCCATTGTAAATGACAAAATTTGTATTTATGTGTTGGTTTTGAAAACAGATAAATAAATGGCATTTTCATTTACATTGCCAATAGCTCTAACTTTTCCAAAGGCGAAACCGTTGCATTGTAAATGGTTGTTCAAGATTGAAATGATGGTCAGGCAAGATGAGGATGAGAAATTAAGCCAGTGCTTGTTTGAGCCAGTGGTTTCCGGTGCTCAGCACCGGCACTTCATCGTCATTACCGGCGCTTATAGTGCAAACTCTACCCAAAGGCATTGGAACGCTTTTCATGAGCACCAGTTAAGAACACATTCATTTTTGGTAGGCACTGGGAGATTAAGTGATTTGCCCAGAATCACAGGATGTGGAGCCACCGAGACTCGAACTTGGTTCCACAGTGCCAAAGTCAGCAGCTCTGGCCGTTACACCACATCCTCTCGCCACTTGTAGTGTTTCGTTGTTAGTAGTTGGTCCTGTTATAAGCTGCTCTAATAGGAGAAACGGGTTGGTGCAGGCTGCCTCCTGACCTGGCTCTTACTTTTTCACAAATTAACCACTAAGGGAGAATCTGCTTCTCAGGACCACAGCCATTTTTAGGGCCCCGTGTGCAGTTGTTTTGGTGCCCAAGAGTGCAGGGGCTCACAGCACCCCGATTATGGAGAGTAGTGCTTTATGGGTTTATTTGACATGTTTACTCTTTTAGAAGTCCCACATGTACTGTCGATTGTGAGCTTCAGAAAAGTACACTTGAAATGACTGCATAATCCCAACATCCTACGATCAGCCCTGCCCCCTCCCCAAAATCCTTGCATTACATTTTGGAGGGGGGCAGAATAAAAAGCGTTTTAAGACCTCTGGTTTACTCTCTCACGCGCTTAAGAGCAGTCCCACTCCTAGACAGCCTCGATATAGCCAAGGACGAAGTATTTCCCACTTGGAAATCAGGTTTGTGTTCACATCAGATATTTGGGTCGTGTCCCTGGAAATTTCACACGTGTGGATTCCAAGGTCTGTGGAGTACGCCGCTGGGCCTCCCCGCTCCCCAATCCCCTAGATGCATCAACATTTGCATCCCAAGGCCGCCATTAAAGAACTTACCCGTCCCCCTCGGTCTTCTCCTTTTCGTCCAGCTTGATGTTCTTGGCCTGTGGCTCGTCTGCTGCCATCCTCATGGTTATGTGTGTGCAGAAACCGCCCTGAACTTACAGCACTGGGTCTTTTCTTCTAGGCCCTCTTTTGCCGTATTTTCCTGCCCTCTGCTCTGTCTCTTCTTGCTGCCTTTTCTCCACTGGCACTCTATTTTCGCTCTCCTCGTGCCTGTTGATGTCTCTGGTACCGCCCCCTGCAGCCTCTTTCGTGTGTCTCCGCCCCTCACCGTTTCTTTTGCCCTGCTCACGTGTCTGGTTCTTCCTTCGGTCTGTCCCTTTGGCTGGATTTCTGCCTCTCTAGCCCTAGCACAGTATGTTTAGGGAGCATCCGTTCACTTTGACCCCGTGTCCTCCCTCCAATCAGCGACCCTTGGGCTCTGCGTCTCTTATCTCACTGTCGGTGAGGCGGTGTACGCCACTTACTCTGTAGTCTTTTAAGTCGGTGTTCTTTTCTTTTGTATGTCCCTTTACGTTTTAGACTTGTCTTGTATGCCCTTCTCTGGGATGTCTGGGTTAACTATCCACAGACTGCTCTCTCACCTATTCGTGCCCTCGTCACTCAGACTAGAGCCTGTTTTCCCTCAAGTCCCAGTTTTCCCCTGTTCCCTAACCTACTGTCCTATCTCCTAAAATCCCAGTTGCTTCACTCTCCGAGTCTCCTCTTTCCCGCCCTCTGCCCTTCTCCCCCTGCCCCATATCAGATCCCCCACAATCCACCGCTCACTTCCCCTTCGCCCCCCCTCTCCTCCTCAGCTAAGGCAGGTCGCCAAGCAACCGGGGTCCTGAGTCGGGCTGCCCGGAAGGCCTGATAGAAAGGACTGTGTTTTGCCATCAGACACGGGGGCAACGGAGCCTCGGGGGGTTTGCAGGAGATGCGCGCGTGATTTTGTGTTTCCAGCAGTTTATAATAGCGGAGCAAGTCTACCAAGCCTGGTGTTCTTTATTCCATTTAATCAGGATCTTACAAGTAAGTGTGTATGACAAAAATCATAAGCCCTAATACTGGCATGGGCTATGCCACTCTAGCCCATGGTCGCCGCCGCCTATCTGCCCCTGTGCCAGAGAGGAGGGTTTGGCGTGTACCGCGTTCAGAATGTGCTTCTGCTTTTAGCCAAGGGCGCTGGAGCCGAAGGGATATTATTTGCCTTTATTCAAGGACACAGGACCTGCGAGGATATTAAAGGGCGATTCCGGTTCAAGGACGAGCTTACACTGGCTTCATTTATCGTCAATAGAGTTGTGGGAAAGCTCCAGAAGCAGACGAGGGCACACGAAGCTGGGGAGAAAATAGGGTATTTAAAATCAGACTTAAACAAAATGTATTCGTTTTCCAAGAACATTGCAACCGGTACCTCGCATTCATATGAAAACAAGCACCTCGTATTGCGGTGCAATCACACCACAGGAACGGACAGCGGGAGGGGGGGCAGGAAAGGAACGGACAGCGGGAGGGGGGGCGGGAAAGGAACGCACTTACCTGGACTTCTTCCGGCGGCCGTGGTCGGCATAATGACGAAAACAAACAACCCAAAAAAAAAAAAAAAAACTCCGCCCACCGCCCAATGACGATGCAAAAAGGGTGGAGAGGGAAAAAAATGCATGAGCGCCCACGAATCTGGTCCGGCCATGAAGGACAGATCTCTGTTCCAAAGGCTAGCCTCCATTTATGGAGCTAGCCAATGGAACAGAGGGTGGGACTAAGCAGTACACTGTAGAGACACAAGATTTCTCCTGGGGGCGGAGCTAGGAGCTCCGTGTCCCAGGCGAAACCTGAAAATGGGAACAGTGACAGGCAGGACAGCCAGTACAGATAGAACAGTTAAGCATACGTTCTGCATACGCCCCACCACTTACAAATTCCACCAGCCGCCCCTGCCCCAGGGTACAGCAAAACGCAGATTCCTGGGAGAGCCTGAACTGGTAGAGGGGGTGGTTCTGAGGTTGTAGCACACCTACGGATGCAGGTCTCAGCCCCTGAACGTGACAGCCCAACGCCAGGATTTTGATGGGGTAGGTCAGATGAAGCGGGTAGAGCCAGAAAAAGGGTGGGGACAGGGTAGCCCAGGAAGCAGGGACATACCTGGGTTGGCAAAGTGTCAGTGAAAGCACAGTCCCTGGGCACAGTTGGGGATGCAGACAGCTGAGAGAGCTTGAATGGGCAAAGGTGCTAGTTAAACTTTTCCTCGTGCGGCCAAAGCCCAATGATAAAGGAGTTCTGTTCCCCTTTTACTGCAACCGCCCGCACACGAACACAGACTACACCCGCTGCTAGAGGACCATAATCGCTCTCAGCCTCCCCGTGTGTTCTCACAAGCTCCTGCACACCTTTCATGCAGATAACTTTAGTTGTCTGGGTTAAAGTTATAAGCGGTCCCCGTCTTAACCAAGGGGGCGGTGGGGGCACAGTAGAGCGGACTCATTAACACCCGGTGTGCATTGCCATCACCTTCGGTGGTACAGGAGAACAAGCGGTACTTCAAGCGATGGCGAAAGCAATCCAATTGTAAAAATAAAAAACGCCTTTGAGTGGTGAGCGTGCGCGCCACTGCGAAGCATAGGTCTTCAATTATCGCGGCCGCGTCTGGCCGCGATAATTGAAGACACATGGCCTTTGGTGCGCGTTACAGACACCAATAGGCCATGGGCGGAGCTACGCAACCACCCATGGCCTATTGTGTGATTTCTGCAATGCTGTGGATGAGTCAATCCACCAAGCTGCAGCCTCTGCAATCACTCCTCTGGAGGGCAAACTGATAATGGCATACCGCCACTCCACATCTTTCGGTAGGAGATGACCCATCCATTAGGGAGGATTCATGCACCAATCAAATGGGCCCAACACTGACCCCCAGAAAGTGGGGGCTAAGCGCAAAACGTGTCCAGGGCGTGGACATGGACGAATTTGACTACCTCAAAAAGGAGTTTATGTCCCACTTACTTCTATCAGATCTCCCTCACTCTCAGCCCCGGGGCTCCTTCGACCACCCCCTCCTCGAAGGTCCATCACCCCAGTATGTCAAATATTGCCCGCCCTCTATGGCGGAAGGCGATTCACTGAAAGTCCCTTAGTGGAATTTGGATGGCGAGACCATGGCGGATGAGGAGGCCAATCCCCGCTCCAATCCCCTCCCTGCTGACGCATCTGACATGTTAGATCCAGATGACCGAAAGCTTCCTCCGAATGGTCCCTGTCAGAGAAAGTTGCAACCTATGTTTTGGGCAGGCTACGAAAGCCCCTAGAGAAGAAGTCTAAAGCTCGCCTCAGAGCGAGCCCCTCTTTATGGGGCAATGTACTTAACTTCAGGGATAGGACCTCCAACAACCACCTTCCTGGGGAAATATATGAGGGACCCTAATAAGGGCTTCGACCACTCCTGTTGGTCATGCCAAGCTGCTTCTGGTCCCCTCACAAAGATCCTCAACATGGCCAAGGATGCTAAACATTCGGGCTCCCACATCTCCCCAGATACTTTGTCTGGTTGGGCACAATGCACCATCATAATCTTAGGAAATGCCAACTGCAGCAGATATCGCCTGATTGCGGTAGACCATAAGTTAGGTGAGCTTGTATCTTCAGAAGCGGGCAGGGGCAGCTCCTCCGCTATGGCGGAGTAGTGTCGCCGCACTGCTGACTCGCAGTGCGAGAAGCCAGAACATAAAATTGTAATAACTTTTAGTTATTACCATTTTAGGTTTGCTTTGCGGGAGGGTGAACGCGTTGCTCTGCTCTCCGGCCAGGGGTGGAGTGGTTTGCCAACTCCTGAGTGCGCAAAGACTGTTTGGTTGGTCCTCTCGGGCTGCCAAAACCAGTCATGCGCACTTTGCCCATTTTAATGCAGGCTGCATAGCAGCCTGCATGGAGAACATGCCCACCCCTCTAGACCCTGGCTGAGCGCCTTGCCACAACACTCCAGACCAATCACAACGCTGCATGAAGTATTGTGATTGGCTTAGGGGAGGGAGCCTGGCTGCCTGCTTCCTGTTCGAGGCAAGAGAGCAGTACCAGGCGGAAAGGTAGGTTTTAATATATTTTGTCTTCCAATTATGGCCATTGCCCAGGGTGGTCTCTTCGGGGGCCCGTTTGTGAAATAGCTGGGCAAATTTGTTTCAATCTTTATGTCCCTAGAGAAGGCCCAAGTTTTTAGGAAACGTTGCTTTAACCAACAGGTTTTCACAAGGGCTGGTCATGTTAGAGGGTGCTCAGCCAGCTGAAATCTCACTCTGACCCCTCCAGGGCCCAAGGCTCTCGACATGGTCAATGGCAGGACTAATCCAAGTTCAGAGGCTTCTACCTCTCTAGAGGATCTTGCCTTAGAGGTGGCAGAGGAGTATCACGCGGAAACTTCTACAATAATAGTTCCTGTAAGTCTTCTCCCTTCTTCCCAAATAAACATGGGAGTACTGTTGGCTCAGTTTGCAGGCAACTGGGCTTCTCAAGTCAGAAGCAGGGGTCCTCCACACTATAAAAGACTTGCACATAGAGTTCTATGGCGCTCCGGTGCTAAGACAACTCCTTCGCCCTTTAATGTTAGAACAAGACTCACTTCTCACAAGAGGTAGATGATCTGCTGCACAAAGGGTCTATTTTACCCTACCTCCCTGCATCCCACCGATTTTTAAAGCAATCTGTTCCTAGTTAACAAGTGAGCTGGAGGTCAATGCCAGTTATCAATCTGCGGGAGTTCTGGTTCACTGCCACTTCAAGATGGAGGGTGTCATCTTTCGCGACATCCTACGTCTATCAGACTGGATGCATTGCTTGTATCCAAAGGATGGATACAATATTTGCCCCCCCACTGGTGGTTTCTCCAGTTTATGTGGACAGTCTTAAAATATAGAGTTTTACTCTTTGCCATTTGTCCATTCCTCAGCCCCTCAGTGTTTCACCAATGTGATTAAACCGGTCATGGAGCATCAACGTACCCAAGGGATAAGCGATACTTTATCTGGACAATATCCCGATCATGGAGCAATGTCCGACAAATCTACGGGACCACCTTCAGACGACCATTCAGTTACTGGAAAACTTGGGCTTCATCAACATGAAGTCGCTCAACGCCATCACAGAGAATAACAATTCTATGTTTCGTCATAGATTCCTCCCAGGCTACCCTGAGCCTTGGAGCGAAGATGGTAGCAAAAAAATCAGACAGGAGCTCTGCCAGACTCTCTCAAAAGGACAGACCTCGTTTAGACAGGTGGCTCACCTGATGAGACTCCTTTCCTCGTCGATTCAGGTAATCTTTCCAGGTCCTCTTTATTATTGGGCCCTTCAACGCATGAAGGCTCATCTCTACGGCACCACAAGCTTGGAGACGGTCCGGTTGATGGACGAGGCAAAGGAAGAGATGGATAGGTGACTCACACATATGGAAGTGTGGAACAGAAACAAACTTACATCCCAATCCAGACTTAGCTACCAGACACCAGCAAGGAAAGCTGGGGAGCTCATTGTGGAGAATCGTCCACAGGAGGAAAATGGTCTGCGCAAGAACGACAATTACACATCAATTGTCTAGAACTCCTAGCAGGTTCTTTTGCCGTACATTGCTGGAAGAAAGAACTCAGTGCTGCGTGTTACTGAAGATGGACATTGTGTCCGCAGCATGTTATAGCAATTATCTTAATTATCTTGGTGGGTCACGTTCAAAAGTGCTGGCAGACCTAGCCAAGAGCTTCTGGCACTTTTGCCTAAACCACATCACCACGCTGATCGCGGAAAATATTCCCAGCAAGGCCAACAAGGTGGCATACTGAAATTCCAGATTCCTTAAAGATGTGAGTCTTTAGAAGTTGCACCCCTAGATTTCTAACGCCATCAAGGATCAAGGGGGTCCCTTCTCAATGGACTGGTTTATCTCAAATGGACCACAAACTGGAGAGGTTCTTAAGCTGGAAACAAGATCCCTTGGCGATGGACGCCCTACTCCAAAACTGGAGCAAGGACAAGGGTTACACATTTCCCCCATTCTTAATGATTACGCGGTTATCAGCTAAAGTACAGCAGCAGGTTGCGGTGATCACCCCGAATTGGAGGTCACAAGTTTGATCTATAGTTATGATGAAACTTTCCTGGGATTCTCTAATCCTTCTACCCCTTGTCCCAGATCTCCTCCTGGATCCCCAGGTGAACATGCATTCCCAATATCACTCATGGCATGGTGAGTTACAGGGAATTATGTAAGATCGCAGGACTTTTGCAGAAAGCTCAAAGTCTCTTATCAATGGCAAGGATAGAAGGTAAAATGAAGATACCACTCAGCGTAGGCAAGATGATTGGGTTGGTGTCTCCAGAGGGACATGGATCCCTTGGGGTCTGGTGGTGTTTCAATCGTAAACTTCTTGTCTTCTCTATCCTCACAAGTTACGGCTTCCTGATCGGTGAACACTTTTCGCTCTGCTCTTTCGGCGGGCCACCCTCCAATCAAAGGGCATCAGGTTGGGAAGCAACACTTGGTGCTGAAATTGAGGAAGCATCCATCTCAGCTTCCTCCAGAATTAAGGTCTTGACTTGGGACTTTAATGTCATCCTTAATTTCTTCCTGTCCTGGAAGAGTAATAAATACCTCTCTTGGAAAGAGCTATTAAGTAAACTTGCTATGCTGTTGAGCCTGATCTCATGCAGAAGAGTATCCAATATAAAATAACAGGACATTACCGGTAGATAATTTACCAGGGCTCAAAAAATCCCCAACATTTTACCAGACCTGCAGGTCTAGTGACAAATCTACTCAACCTAATTATTATGATCTTGACCAATAAACTGGTTTCAAATTATGCGATCCTGAGCAAAAAATATTTTATTTCACTGAGACGCCATTTTCTTCTTTATCACATATGAGAGCATCTGCAAATACACAAGTTTAGCACATCTGTTGAACAGAAAACGCTTTTGATTTAACTAGACTAAACATTCGCTCCATATAGAATGCAAATCTAGCCACATACATAAGGTACACTTGACTGCAGACTTGCCTCTTAGTTCATAAAATGCATTGTCATCAGGGCGTGGCCAGGAATGTCTCCCACATCACGTTTAAAAACTATCACTTTTAATAAATACATTACTAAAGCATAAAGTAGCAAGCTTTGGACACGCATAATCCTCGCCTCCATAGAAAAAAAAATCTCTTAACTTCCGGTAATAGTTTAAATTCTATTAAGGACATGGAAAAGAGGATTATACCACCCAAGATATAATACATTTCACACCTGGAATGGCAATTCAAATGTCTCCCCTTGGTCACTAAAGAATAGTAAGTAAAGTCTGTAATCATTTATGTTTTGTGGATTTTTTATGATTTCTTTCCAAAGGTTTTATTGTTTATGAAGATGTATGGAATATTACATGATTGGGAGTTTTGGACATACTCTGAATTAGTTTCATTACATGATGTTGTTTTTCATTAGGAAACGATTCTAACAAACAATTAACATAAAAGGAAGACTTGACCTTGGTCACGTGAAGAAATGGGGCATGAACATAAAGAATGGACCGATAATGGACTATTACTGTGTTTATAGGTTAACAATGTTTTCCTTTCCCCCAGGTCTCTTGGAAAATGTAGTTCTTCTAATGTTTAACATGTCTGCTATTGAAAAACGTGTGAATAAAGAAAATATGATCTTGGTATCATTAATAGAATTGAAACTTTCCATTACAGATGCTAAGAAACTTTTTATTCACGCTGTAACCACTTGAAAAAAAGGTTACTTTGGAGACGCACCCTGTACATATGGAATAGGGTGATGAGATCTGAAGAAAAATGGCTTGTAGCTGGACAATGCTATGGTCACTAAGTAAGCAGTATTCCATCGTAAGTTTCATGTCATAGGATGGCATTTTCCCAAAATGCATGTTAATCAGCCATGCTAGAATCTGACTGGGCAGAGGTTTGGCCCCAGAGGTTCATAGTAATTATTCTTAAGGGCTCAGTACTTTGGGGTTATTAACAAGCAGAGGAAACAAACAACCTTTTTTCAAATATTGTGAGCCTACTTGGAAAAAATGTGACCCAGCCAAGGATGGCCTCACTGCCATGCTCCTGTGGCCACAAAGGCATATATGCTCTCCTTCTCAGCAGAGGGCAAGGTCACACTGAACCGAATGGTCACAGACCTGACCAAAAAAGTTTGGAATAGGTCCTAGTGATCACTTATCTGTTTCCTGGTCAGACTCCAGATTACAAATCCACGAAGAAACCCTTTTACCGATTCCACCAGGCTGTACAGCCATAACTTGGTTTGAATCCAATGAATCAATTTCATTCTTCACTCTCATTTATTCTTCATTATTTAACCTTTAATTTAATCCACTCTTGACTTGTGCTCAATTCATTTTATCCAATCTTTGCCTTGACTCTGGTTTTTCACAAAGGCACAGGAGTACAAAATGGGTTTCTCATACCACAACATTTATTGTAACAACCTAATGCATTTGGGGGAAGTACATTCCCTTCTTCAGAGGCGTCTGTAAATGCAAATAAAGATTTTAGCCATCTGCATTAATTCTGTGCTAACACTTCTTTACATTAAAAACAGTAACAAGATTCATCCGTTATAAAACTTCAATCGTATGTTTGTCATATTTTCCAAAACATGTGCACAGTAAATCAACCAGAGCATAAAAGTCACCAACATAGTGCCTCCCATCCATTTGCATCTTCTCCTTAGTCTCGTAAGTAAAATCCAGCATTTCATTCACTAATCAGTCCTGTCTGCTAAATCAAGCTGAGCTTTTTCTGCGAACACAAGTGCAAATGTAATCAGTTATATGCTCACTGTGGTCTGTTAATCACATCGATCTGTTAAGATAACATATTCCATTTCCATCCTTTCATTTCCTAATGGAAAGAGCCGCTTGTCACACGTTTATGTGCAAGTTAAATCTATGAATACAAAAGCGTTCTTATGTGTGTTCCCGCCCGTATTCGACATCACCAAATTACTAGCACCTGTGTTCCCCAAGGTTTTAGACTGACATCAACTGACTCGCTGAACTGCGTTTTTTTCAGTTGCTTTGAACACGATACTACTACATCTTCCAGAATGCAGTATGTTCCACCCCCCTCCATATACTATTTCATATAATCCTCGCATTTATTGCGCTCATTCCCATAATCTTAAATGAGTCCATTTATCACACTGCCGTCGACGAGAGCAACTTAAAAGTTGAAGAAGGCCCTTAGTCTTCAACTTCGTTGACACACTCGACGTCGTCGTCGACGAAGACGGAGTCTTTCATCGTCGACGGGCGTGTCAACGAGCCAGTCGACGGACTGGCACCTTTAAGTGTAAAGGCGGCAGTAAGAGTCTGAAACGCCAGAGACCAGGTCCCGTAGGCGTGAAGGCCCGCAGACTCCGTGGGGGAACAATATCCAGAGGATCCTACTTTATCCTTTGAGGCCAAGGAGAAGGAATCCCAGTCCCACACCCACGCTTAGAGGACGTAGCTTGTCCAGAACAAACACTCTCCATGCCAGAGACAGGGGTGTCTGAAGTGTACAACCTCTGTAGTCACAGAAGGAGACGGGCCTCTCCGCTCTCAAAGGTCCTTTGAGAAAAAGGTTCCACAGAACCTACGACCTCTCACCTCAAGTTCTGGAAAAAAGATAGCACTATCATGAGGGTCCTTAGAAAAATGCGAAGCTTTCAACAGGCGAAGCAGGGTTGAAAATAAAGACTTCTTTGAAGAAATGAAAAAAAAATTGCAGAATGTAGAAATTTTGAAGAAAAAACTGAGCATAGCTCAGGGAGACTCCCTTCACAAGACGTGCGGTAGAAAATCTGAGAGCCTGAGCCTCTGGGGAGAACATGCTGGTGGGAGCTGTCGCCTGATTGGCTGCAGTTTGGTCTATACAAAAGGACAAGGATAGTCGAGTGTGGAAGTTTTTTGCACTGTAGCTTAGGGCTACTTTACTTCCTGGTTGGTTATTACTAAGGATTTTGGCTTCTTATATGCAAATTACTGCTTTTTTATGTACCGCGGGACTCCCACTCCGACGACGGGGAATGATTCAGGCATGTGAATCTATGAAAGACACCCCAATACTGGAGAAATATTGTTTCTTCTTCCTTTTTTCAGTTTTGTGGTCTTTGGTCTAAAGATGCAGGGTTTAGAAGCATGTTTTAGGTCTTGTTTAATTATTTTATAAACTATAGAGAATCAGGAAACATCACAATAATATTTTATATTTTGTTATGTTTGATTCTTTAACTGATAGGTAAAAGGACTGGTTTCATAAGAATCTTTCCCAATAAGTACCATCACATTTACCTACAGAGAATGGGTAATACCCCTTGAAACATCAGACTCCTGTTCTAGCGAGTCAGTATTGATAGTAGTTGAATTGCCAAACTTCCCGAGCTTTAAACATTCAATACAAGGTGTAGTGACAGGTATATGTGAAAAGAGTGCTGTCACCAAGCATCGGAGATAGTTGTGAAAACAGAGTTTTGGAAAACATGGAATGCAGTGGAATGCTGCTGCAACAAGTTCTTCCCAAGTTCAACACAGATTAGAGTGATGTTGTTTGTATTTGCAGTGATTCAGCTATGTATATAAAAAAGCTGTGTAATAACCTGTCAAACTCAATACCTTAACTGAAGTGCTTCCAGGTAAGAGATCCTTGCCCCTTGCTAGATGGTATGCTGAAAGAATCTTTACAATTTTCAGAACTAATGAAGAATGCTATTGACCTGCTATTTTAACCCCTTCTGGAGCAGTTTTGTTATGCACAGGAACCAAAATGCAAATATTTCTCATTTTGTGCTTGTGTAGAAAGTCATCCCAATTTAGGAAATGTTATTTTACATTTGTTGATGGTAAACTTCAAAAAGACTGTCAAAAAGTTGAAATAACTAAGGGGAAAAAATGACTGACTGGGTTGCTCTTCCTAGATCTGAGCTGGCTGGTGTGAAAAGAAAAGATCTTACATTAGTGTGCCTAGTTGGCGCCTATATAGGTACTGTGAACGTCATGAACGATGCACACAAAACCATGCAGAGCCGAACATCACCTACCACCGCAGAGGGGTACTGCTCAAGAAAAATGTCCTGATACAGTCTGATGCCTGGGGAGAAGTCTAAGGTAAGGAATATGCAAGTAGAAGTATCTACCCAATACAAAAGACATAAACATGAGTGAAAGATTTAAAAAAGAAAGAAAAAGAAAACCAATTTTAGAAACCGCATTTCAAAGGTAAGAAGCATACACTGATAAAAGCTTATGAATTTTAGGTATAACAAAAAATATGTATTTATCTGTTAGGTGTTCACCTGCAAAATCTTTCACGTTCACATCAGCCCCTTCATTGATGAGCTCCTTTATTCGTCGGGCATCTCCTCGAATGGCTGCCCGATGCAGACGAGTCTCCCCACGCTCGTTTCTCTTGTTGACTTTATCTTTGGTTTTGGAGGCAGAGTTTGGAGTTCCCTTCGGGCCAATAGAAGACTGAGACGGATGCTTTGGTGTTGTGTTAACTAGAAACAGGAAATAGAAATTTGCTATTATTTATCATCATATAAACGTTTCAAAAAGAGCATTCAAAAAACTATGATGACACCATTTCAGATAAGACCTACCACATGACAATTAGACACATTCAAACCAATTTGAATTTGAATTTAAAAGAATTTATAAAGCGCACGTGTACCATGCGGTTTCTTGGCGCTGGAAGATGCTAATACAAAGGGCAGGGAGGCGGGTGCCTAGGACGAAAAGGCTTGCCGGAAAAGGAAAGTTTTAAGGGCTCTACGAAACACCATGTAGGAGGTAGCCGATCTCATGGCGAGTGGGAGTGTGTTCCAGAATGATGGGGCAAGGGCGGAAAATTTCAAGCCTCCCATTTTGCGTTTCTTAAAGTGAGGAACTGAGAGAAGGCTTTTGGAAGAGGAGCGCAGCTCTCTAGTAGGGTGATAGGCCTGGATTGCAGAGGAGATGAAAGCAGGGGCCGTCCCTGCACGGGCTTGAAAAGTCATACAGCCCATCTTAAAGAGAGCCCGCTCTTTAATAGGCAGCCAGTGTAGTGCTTTGAGTAAAGGGGTGGCATGGTGAAATTTAGGTAAACCATGGATCAGGTGGCCTGATTCTGCACTAACTGAAGGCGTTGAAGGGCATAAGCGGGAACACCGTTATACACGATGTTCCTGTAGTCCAACCGCGATAGAACCATCGCCATAAGGATCAGCTTAAGGGCGGGAGAGAAAAAAAACTAGAAATCTTCCAGATAGTGCGAAGAATGAAGAAACAAGAGGAAACAACAGAACTGATCTGGGAGTGAAGTGTGAGATGTTGGTTTAATGTGATACCTAGTGTTTTAACTGAAACTGAGGGAGAAGGAGGGGGGCCAAGAGAGGAGGGCAAAAAAATGGGGGACCAGAGGCTGCCGCTGCCAAACCAAATGGTCAAATTCAACTCACATAACAATTAAAATTATTGGGAAGAGGAGTTAAACTACTTAAAGTTTCTTTCAGAGAAAACATGTGATCCATAGACCAGAATTGAGGTTTTTTCATTTTCATATCATTACTACCTTTGACTCCAGCATGTGTTACCTACAGCATCACTGTTAGGCAGTCCTACCAGGTGCAGCAGTTTTAAGTAAGGCTTCTTATTTATGTCGACCTCATCCAAATTTCAAGAGCATTCTGCAATCTTTTTACTTTTCAGTGTTCTTTATGGTCTTACAAACCCAACACAAATAACTATTGTAAACCCATGTAATATTTAAGACGAAACCAACCAGTAACACTGCTGTTACATCTGCAGAAGTGTGGCTATTGTCACATGTTAGTTATCATTTTTGTTCAATGAAAAGAATCGACTTGTATCATAAAGAATGAAAATTGCTGGACTGCAATTAGACATAAGCTCGATGTATGGACTGCATTCCTCCTCTAACAAAAAAGACAAAAACAGTATCTACCTCTACAACAAATGGTCAACATCCAAACAGTTTCCAAATGCAATGAATGAGATGACATGTTGTCTGTGAGAACAGATGTGAGGCTGGAGACTACTAGAGATTCACATTTTATGAATTCCACCTGCCAGTTGTTGGTTTGGGAAAAGCACACTTTGATCATTTTAGTGCTGACCATGGACAAAGTCTGCAAGGCTCATTAGATCCTTGACCTTTAGGCCTCGATGATCCACAACATGTCTGCCATACTAGAAATACATTTTCCAGTTGCAGATCATCATTCTGAATGCGAAAAACAATTGCAAGAATACTTATTGATTAGGTTGGAGGGTATCGTGAATATACAATGCTCTCAAGCTGTAAAGAAAAGAACATTATACTTAAGTATCTCTTCATCTGGCAAAATGAACACATATTAAATTTGAAGTCTTCGCACTGACTGAACATCCGTTTTAAACCAATGGTTGTAAACTTGAAGTGAGGGCAGTAGCAAATAGGTTGTTTAGTTCCACCTGCCCCACTTTAACTTCTATTATCGCAAATATCCACATACTCACATTAAAGATTAATTTTTACTAAAAGTAAACGAAGCTGTTTTTCCTTGTTGAATATTCTCTAGGTCGAACATTGAAAGTCTAGCATAGCTGACACCCGTAACAACTTGCTGCATACAAGTGCGTAACAGTGGAAACACGGATTTGGTGAGTTCTTCTTGGGGTTTTAATTCTACATAAGAGACTGACATTCAAATCGCAGAAAGTCTTTCGTGCAGCAGATTGTGGGCGAGAAAAATAAGAAGGCAACAAAAGAGTTCTATTAACATGTAAATATTTACCAACCTTTAAGATAAATGATGGCCGATCAAAACACAAACTTATACAAACGTAACTTACTAGATCTATTATACAGTCAGACAGAATTCAGTTAATTTTTTTATGCAGTGACAGCAATGAAGAATACTACTATTGACAAGTGTTAGCAAGAGAAGTAAACTTATGATCAAAGGCAGCTATATTGCACATTTTGACAGCTATTTTCTATTACTCAAGAGGCCTCGCAATGCTTCTTGATAAACAAGTAAACTACTACTACGTTTGTTATGCAGATTTGGTAAAGTCTTAGTTGATAGTGCAGATTCTGTGCAGTATGTTTAGAGCTGTGTGTTAAGTTCAAAAGTGTGCATCAATTATGCTGTGGCAAACTTTGTCATGCTCAAGAATGAGGTTAGAGATGTGAGTGTATACACTTACTACACTTAACCATACCAATTTGTGGCAAATGGGTCAGTCATACACCTTGGGAATGAAAAAAGTAATGTTTTTTCAATAACCACCACCTCTATGGTCACTTTTTTTCAGCAGAGCAAAGAATGTTGCCTTTTATTTACATTTAAAGAAAAATAGAATATGTTAGAGTACATTCCGGAAGAAGGATAGACTGGAAAGGAGGGACAGTAATGAGCGAGCGAAACCTTTGCAGATTAGTTGGATGACAGGTCTGCTGTGTTTTTCTCTTAGTAGATAAAAGATCCTTCATCCCACTGGAAGATGGCTTAAGGAGATGGAGGAGAGTCAGATTTTGAGGCAGCAGATTCGGCAGAAGATAGCCGAGACAGAATATACTGCTGTTGCGGATGATGGCATCTCCTACATCCAACCTTGACCCAAAAGAAGCTGTATAGTTGCTGTGGTATCTGGGACGACTGAAGGATGCCTGTGCCAAGACTGCATTGCCCTTGAGTAGCCACAAAACATTCTATATTGTTGGTGAAATTGCCACACTGGAGAGGCTAAGGCCACTGCACAAGACTTAGATCTACTGTTTTTGATATAATGCAGGGTAGAGTCATTCTGTTTGAACAGTCAATCTCTATTGAAGGGCGTGTGCATAAATGTGGCATTGGACATCTCCGGAGAATCCAGTGTAACTTTTTCAAGCATGCCAATGCAGCATGACAACCATCTCCATGGATCAAGGGTAAACAGTCTTTACAATGGGATTTTTATTTTTTTACATCGCAGTGACTTTACCACCCAAGCTTTTACCACGTATAGGTCTTTACCACTCATTTTATGGGAGTTTAAGGGGTCTCTCGCCAAAAATAAAAAAAATGGTGTATATATGTATGTATATATAAAAAAAATTTTTTAAAAATTTACCAATCCGGTCATGTGATCAAGCCCTGGGATCAGGGGGAAACACGTTATGGCGGAGGTGCGGGCGAAATAAAACAGCTTCAGCACTAATTTTGGGTCTGCATCCTTTCTTGCTGGCAAAGCGGATTTGGGAACAATGCTACATAATAAAATAAAAACAAATGTCATTGAAGCCCCTATCTTTTTAGTAGAGTGGGCTTTAGGAGGAATAGATAATGTAAGTTTAGCTTTGTGGTAGCAAATTTTGTACACATTTGACAATCCACCTAGCTATCCCCGATTTTGATATGGGGTTACCTTTGTGTGGTGGTGAGAAAGACACAAAAAGTAGTTTGCTTTTACGGAAGGATTGTGTTCTTTCAATGTAGTAAAGCAATGCTCTTTTGACATCTAGAGTATGAAGAGCTCTTTCTGCGACTGTGGCTGCGAAAAGAATACTGGCAGCTCTACAGATTGATTGAGATGGAAGGGTGAAATTACTTTTGGAAGGAATTTAGGATTGGTACTGAGAACAACCTTATTATGATGTATTTGCAGAAAAGGTTCTTGAATGGGTAATGCTTGTAGCTCACTAACTCTTCTTAGAGAAGTAATAGCTACTGTGAAAGCAACTTTCCAGGTTAAGAATTGCAACTCACATTTATGTAAATGTTCAAATGGAGGTCCCATTAACCGTGTGAGAACAATGTTTAAATTCCACACAGGTGAAGGTGGTGCTCTGGGAGGAATCATTCTTTTGAGGCCCTCCATAAAAGCCTTTATGGCAGGTACTTGAAAGAGTGATAGATGTGGTCTATTTTGTAGGTATGCTGAAATGGCAGCAAGATGCAGTCTAATAGATGTGCACGCTAGGTTACATCTTTGGAGGTGTAATAAGAATCCTATGATGTGTTGAATAGACTTCTAGAGGATTGATGTTGTTATGGCAGTATATTACAAAATGTTTCTACTTTGCTGCATAACATGCCCTTGTGGTGGGACGTCTAGCTTCTTTAATGACGTTCATATAGTCAGGAGGAAGGTTAAGATAACCAAACTCTACGACTTCAGGAGCCAGATCGCTAGGTTGAGCTTAGTCTGGTTGTCTGACCTCTACATGGTTCTGGGTTAGGAAGCGTGGAGACACACACACACACACACTAAGCTTCCTAATAATTATCTTAGTTACACTAATAATGCGTGGCAATGGTATTACGAGGTAGAATCATGCATGCTTAAAAGAAATGCAGGGTAAAAAATGTGTTGTAAAGGAATGCAATGATTTTACATGCATTGTTCCGTCAAACTGGATCAAGCAATAGTATTCGTAGGGTCTAGACCACATTTCAAGATCTATTTGGCATCCAATCAGTCAATGACCAGGTATGCAAAGGTATTTTTTTCCCCAACATGGTCTGGCAAGCTGATCTGCTTTGTTTATTGCCACAAATAATGAAGAAAACGGCCCAGGTGGCATAAGCAGGGCAGACGGCCCAGCTGCTAGAAGCAAATGTTTTTCGGCTCACAAACACGTTTTTTGGAAGCCCTATCATGAAGCACTATGGGGAAGGCAATAGGGGTTTGTTTGGACTATAACCTTTTCACATCCAGCCTTTTCAGTAGAAGATAAAAGATCAAAATTGTGAGTGGGAGAGAACGGGGGTTCACCAAGAGGCCTATTGTGTGCAGCTATCTGAGGATCTCTAGACCCAAAGAGTTCATCCAAAGCAACCGAGACAGAATACAACAGGGCATCACAAGGGCTTCCTCAGAGAGGTTTTTGAAAATTCTCAGTCAAAATGTTAGAATACATACAGATTTATCCCACAAAGATTCACACGGCATAAGATGAGATTCCCTTTTAATGCACTGGCATTCTTCCAGAGAATCAAGGATCCTCTGACCATATTCCTAAATAATTTTGAAAAAACCTTCAATAGCCATGATTTGGAGTTTAAGTTCATTCATCATAGGATGAATTTTGGTCCGAGATTCATAGACTTTGTTCATCTACAATAGAATGCCTCTATGGCGAGGGCAAAACCAGCAAGGTATGGTCTGTTCTTTTCCCCAATAAGCAGGATATCCAATAGGGTTGCTGAATTTCTTCCTCGTTGCTTGCATTGATGATTGAGCATCTGGCAGCATGAGATTGCTTGGATGGGAGGTGAGGGTTCCAGCTGTAAACAAGATCTAGAGGACAAAGATTCTCTATACGCTGATAACCTTATTTATCTAAGCAAACCTCAAGGTAGATTTGGGAAGGTCTAGCATATTCCCTGACCACAGAATGGTGGGTATGGTGAATAGGTATCCCGCTTGTATCCTACTGTACCACCAGCCAAGCTGTGTCAATGTCAAAGATTTACAAACCAATATTTGAAGGTGTGGGGTTGGAACTGCAGATTTCACCTAATATTATCAGTTCACTCACTTGACAGTGGTTAATGACTGGATACAGGGTCCTGCATCAGACCCAGAATTCAGAGCAGCGCTTTAG
This sequence comes from Lissotriton vulgaris, assembly GCF_964263255.1. NCBI lineage: Eukaryota > Metazoa > Chordata > Amphibia > Caudata > Salamandridae > Lissotriton > Lissotriton vulgaris. The sequence goes on along the minus strand of NC_141700.1, from coordinate 638,345,525 downwards.
ACCATGGGAAATAAGCCAACAATTTCACGGGGAAAATTCCCCTACAGCCATCCCTCCTGTGACCAGAGTGGTCCTCTGAGTTTGGATGGGCGCTTGGTTGCAAATGCAGCTGAAAGTTATGCTAGCGCAGAAGACCTCATTAGGGGTAGACTAGTGACTCCTCAAGGTGGCAGAGTTGGGAGAGACCGTTTGTAAACACCCGATGAACTAGGGGCATAAAACTACATGAAGTTCTTCTCTGTTTAAGTTTCATAAAAGAATAATGTTACTTACCACGGCTCAACAAATCCACTCGACCGCTTGCATTTGCGAGGTATATTTTATGAGGTCGAGCTATTTTTAGGTCCTACTCGCCCTTTCTGGCGAGTAGGAAAACATACTAACTTTTGTCCTCCGTCTTTGAAAACGGAGCAAATGTGACAAGATAACAAGATTTAAAGGCCTTTTTATTGCTCACAAAGCAAATGAGCAATAGAGACGCCTTTAAATCTTGTTATCTTGTCACATTTGCTCCGTTTTCAGAGACGGAGGTCAAGTAGGTTACTGTTAGGTCGAGGAGATTTTTCACGGTACTAGACTTGCAGGACTAGTAGCATTTTTCAGATTTGTCGAGCTCTGCTTACCCTGTAAGCATCTGTTCATGGCTTGTAGGTCTGTAGATTCACATGCTCTGCATACTTCTGCCACCTAGCATTGGGTCTGGATGTGCGCAATTTGTTTTTCTTTGAAGAAGCCTTTCAAATCACAAGATAGTTACACCTCCTCTTGGTGATATTGCGCATGGTCATCTACTCCATTGATAAATTGTTTTCTTGATACGAGGGTGAGAATGAAGTGAAATAATTATCAGTAAAGAAATGAACATGTAAATTAAATAGTGTTAAGGTACTGCAATGTCCACAAGGAGGAGGATGGGCACATGTGAACCTACAGCACTGCATGCAACAAAAAGATGCTTACAGGGTAAGTAACAAACCGTTCGAATTAGCTACACATGCTCTACATAGACTGTAAAGTTATACCGTTCCAAAAGTTGTTTCAAGCCTGTGGGTGTTATAGTTGTTTGAAAGAGAACGTAGCACTGCCTGCACTACTGTGGCTTGTAGGCATGCTAAACATCCACACAAGTGTGTGATGTAGACCATGTAGCTGCTTTACAAACATCAGTTATAGGGATATTGTCTCGGAAGGCCATGGAAGCCACTATTTTATGGGTGGAGTGTGCCCTAGGCAAAGTTCTCTTAGCTTTGGCATACCACATCTGAATGAATGTAAAAATTCACCCAGAAATGCCTGTTTTAGATATGGGCTTTCTTGTGTGAGGGAGCGAAAAAGCAAAAAAAAAAAAATTGTTTCGTTTTACTTAACTCCTTAGTTCTGTCAATATAATACATTAGAGCCCTTTTGACATCCAGGGTATAAAGAGCTCTTTCCGTAATTGAATCTGGCTGTGGAAAGAAAACAGGAACATCCATCGGGTGATTAGGTTGAAAAGCTGAAACCACTTTTGGAAAGAATTTTGGGTTGGTTCCAAAGACTACCCTATCTTGGTGTAGTTGGAAGAAAGGTTTTTCCAAGGCTAAGGCCTGGAGCTCACTGACCCGTCTACATGAGTTAATGGATACTAAAAAAGCAACCTAACAAGTTGAGATTTGTAGGAACAGTCGTACAATGGTTCAAATGGTGGGCCCATAAGTCTGGTAAGTGCCATATTAAGATTCCATGCTTGTGACGGAAAACTAGGTGCAATCACTCTTTTAAGGCTTTCCATGAACACCTTAATAACTGGTACTTTGGACTAAGTTAAATGTTGCCTGTTTTGTAGATAGATGGCAGCTGCAGCTAAATGTAGACATATGGAAGTGTGTGCAAGGCCTTAGATTTGTAAATAAAGGTAGCAAAGCATGTTTTGCACAGGTGTATCAAATGGATTAATTGGTTTGTTGCAGTAGTAAAACAAATATTTTTCACTTCGCAGTATAAAATGGCCTAGTAACAGGTCTACATGTTTCTTTAAAAATGGTGCATTCAGGGGAAGATTAAGGTATCCAAATTCTATGACCTCAAGAACCAAATTGCAAGGTTGAGTTCCTTTGGATTTGGCTGCCTAATTTCTCCATGGTTCAGAGTGAGAATATCAGGGTTGAGGGGAACTTTCTGGTGGGGAATTGCTGAGATTACGAGTAGTGTAATGAACTATGGTTGGCTAACCCAAGTGGGAGCTACTAGAATGAGGGTGTGTAACATTTGTCGGAGTCACCGAACCACAAAAGGAAGAAGAGGGAGAGGTGTAAAAGCATAGTCAAATATCCCTGACCAGTTCATCCATAACACGTTGCCCATGGATAGAAGGTGTGGGAACCTGGAGGCGCAGTCTTGGGATTTTGCATTTGGTGCAGTGGCAAATAGGTCTATTTGTGGAAACCCTCACTTGTGAAAGTAAGGGAGAAGGACTTGTGGGTAGCATTCAAACTCATGGAGTGGTCACAGAGCATCCTGCTGAGGAGGTAGGCAAAGTGGTTGTCTATCCCTGGGAGAAGCACTGTCAGCAGATGAAATTGGTGATGCATTGCCCAACGCCAAATCATCTGAGAAAGGAGTGATAACTGTAGTGTATGCTAACCTCAATTGTGTGTTGAGAACGGCGCCCCTAGATATGGTTGAATCTTTAAGGGTTGAAGGTGTGATTTCTGTATGTTGACTGTAAATCATAGTTGATGCAAGAGATGGAGGGTAGTGCGAGTGTGTTGGTAATACAGGAGATTTGTACTGGTTTAGATGAGCCAGTCATCTAGATATGGGAAGACATGAATGTTCTGTCTTCGTAGATAAGCTGCTACCACTGCTAGACATTTGATGAGCACCCTTCGTTCGGTAGTAACTTTGAACGGAAGAACTTTGGAGTGATAATGCTTTACGGTTATTACAAATATGAGGTATTTGTGATGAGCTGGGTGGATTGGAATGTTGAGGTAAGCGTCCTTTAAGTCTAGTGCTGATATTCCCCTGTCTGAAACAGTGGAATAAAGCCTTGAAGACTGGCTATGAGGAAGTGTTCTGATAGTATGTAATGATTTAAGGGCCTGAGATCTAATATAGGCCTTAGTGAGTAATCTTTTTTGGGAATTATAAAGTATAGGTGGTAAACTCCTTTGCCTTGATATTGAATAGGAACAGACTCTAAAGCTCCTTTGAATAAAACAACATCCATTTCCTGCTTGACCAGACTGGTGTTTTATGGAAAGGTTGCGTCTGCGAGGTAGAATGTTTGAAAGTGTGGTGATGAGCTTCAGACAAGAACTGTGTTGGATAATGTCCAACACCCATTGGTCTGACGTTACTGTTTTCCAGGCGGGGAAGAAATGTTGTAGCCGTCCCCGGATGGGTGTTTAGTAATTGGGGGGAATGAGCAGAGAGTCACTGCTTGGAGGTGGAGGGGACACGGCGTGTTGAGGCCCCCTACCTCTAGAATTATTACCTTTGTACGTACCCCTGTAGTATCCCCTGGAATTGGAGGTTTGTTGTTGCCTGTAGGAGGCAGAGGCATCAGGGGGTGATGTTTTAGCACCCTGTTTGTAGAAGGGACGTAGAAAGTAGCCACGCAAAGCAGGGGTTAGTAGCGCTTCCATTGATGTAGCTACGACAATGTCCTTTTTCATTTAATTTTTTTAATGCTTGGTCCAATTGGGGACCAAATTGATGTTCTTTATCAAAAGGTTAATTAAATAATGTTTGTCGCACTTCTGGCTTGAAACCAGAGATACGTAGCCAAGCAGGTCCACGCAACAAAACACTTGTGTTGACTCCTCTGGCGGGTGTGTTGGTTGAGTCTTGAATTGTTAGATATTAATTTTCCATCATTTACAATTTCATGACCCCGCTATTTATATTCCTCAGGGAGATGTTGGAAGAGTCACTCCATTTCATCCCAGTGTGACCTGTCATTACCAGCTAACATGGCTTGTGCATTAGCGATCCACCAATGTGGAGGATTGCGCTTCTACCCGCTTTACTGAAGCAACAATACATTTGGATTCCTTATCAGGTGGCCGAGCATCCGCTGAGGATTGAGAATTGGCTCTTTTCCGAGCATTAGATACTTCTAATGTGTCTAGAGAGAGACGATCATGGATGTGAAAAGGGTTTGAGGGTGCAGGCTGTTACTTTTTGTTGACCCTGGTGTGATTATATGTGCACAGACGGAATCTTTGAAAATGTCATCAGCATGTCTAATCATACCTACAAGCATAGGCAGATATTTTTATGCTCTATGCGCACTGGACAAGGTTTCAAAGAGGAAATCGCCCTCAATAGGGTCTTTATGTAGAAAAACATAGTGAAAGGTTGCTGTTCCAGTGATGAGATCATGGAAAGATTAAGCATCACCTGGGGTGATGGCCTGGCTGAGTAAAGATCTGGGTATCGCCCAGGAGATCGACATAATTATCCCAGGGAATTTGTGGGCTGTGCATACAAATCCTCTCCTCCCTTCTGATTATCAGTCAGTGACTGTGGAGACCTCTGTGGTGTGAAATTGTCTGGTTCCCTATGTGAATTATGCGGTGACGGTGAAGAGTGTGGAGGAGGTGGTGGTGAAGGAATTAGTTGCAATGTCCTTTTTAGAGGACACTGGAACATCTATGGCCTCTTCTGTAGGCAACTTTGATGCTGAAGCCAAGGTTTTCGGCACCGAAGCAGACCTTTTCAGATATGAAGAGGTTGGAGCCAAAGGCAGCGAAAGTCCCTTGGTCAGAGCCGTTGAACCAGATGCCAGACTCTGTGCAGAGTCTGATTGGCTCAGTGCTGACACCTGTTTCGGTGCTTAGCCTGCAGGTGGGGCTTACGTAGCAGTGTATTGGAGCCTACCATGGCCTGCTGGCAGTGGTTGCCCGATAGCTGAAGATTCAGTAAAAACCTAATATTTTTTGGGATGTGGAATAGGGGTTTGTGTACTCCTTCTCCGCTGGCCCCAAGGAAGATCCTGTGTTTTGAGTCCAGAGTCTAGGTCAGTATTGGAAGCAGAGCCAGACATGAAGTCATGAATGAAAAAGGCCTCCTCCTCCGCTGCAGAGCCTCGTGAAGCTCTTCCTATACTTGTTCAACATCTTGACTGAAGATTTCTTGTGTCCCTTTGATCTTTGTGTGCTGCATTTCTCTGCGATGCACCAGACGGTCCCACAATGTCTTTCTGGATCGAAAAGATCAACACGCTTCACAGTCCATCTCACGATGATCAGGAGGCAGACATAAGTTGCAAAACCTGATTGAGGTGGGTTATCAGGGACATTGTTTGGCATCCGAGGTAAAATATGAATGGAGTCAGTTCCATTAGCAGCGCAATCTTGGTTGAAGCAGCATGAAACAGAGTAGGCTCGAACAGGCAATGACCGAGTGCCGTGAAAGGAACACATCAAATCGACTGGTAAAAACACATTTTCCAGATGCAAGGATGGAAAATGTGACCGAAAAAATACAGACAAGGGTGGAAATGGATAGCAAACCGAAAGGAACTTGGTCTTCAACCAGACCACCACAAAACAAGTCCGAACCCAACAGCGGAAAAATAATTAATCTAACAATGAAGTTGATACCCCTGTGCAATATCAGCAAGAGGAGGAGTCACTATCTTGTGACTCAAAAGACTTCTTCGAAGAAAACACTAGATGGCAGAAGTATGCAAAGCAGCTACACATGCCATCAAACAACATGTTAGGCTTCGCCTCCTTGGTGAGCAAGGTCAATTCGAAGGCTTTCTCTGCTTTGTAAAGCAAGGGCAATGGGTAAGAATATTCTGTTCACGTGACGTGTCCAGGCCACTTGCATTGTAGAAGTCCAGATATAAGCCAACATCTGTATTACAATGAGAAAGAGGTGATCAGCCTCTGGAGTCATCATCAAGGTGGTCATTGCCCTCAACAGGCTTTTGGAGTGCTTTTGAGTCAGAGCTGAACCACTCCTATATAAAGGCATAGCGGACTCATAGGAAGGTGTTCTGCCAACGAAAGATCGCTTATGCTATTTCACTCAAAAAATAGAACTTATTTATGACAAGATCGCTCCGCCTGGGAGTCAACAGATTACTTCAGTTCCCACCCCCCTCGCTCCTACCACTCCACAACCCCTTGATAGCTTTCCTCCTATGTCTAATGAGGTGACAGCCGCCTTACTCTGTTCAGTTAAATCTGGCTAGCCCATGGATGTCATCCCAGCAAAAGTAGCCTCCTCCCTCTATAATGAACTCTCTACACCAGTAGGCACCATCCTAAACCTTTCCTTGAAAGAAGGACATCTTCCTTGTATTTAGAAGGCGGCTCAGGTCATACAAATTCGGAAAAATCATTAGGCTTCCATGGAAGAACTCTACAATCTCCGTACCATCTCCCCATTACCTCATCTAAGTAAAGTCTTGGGAAAATACATAAATCAACACCTATCCGCCCATGTCGAAAATAATGGCTATCTAGACTTCTCTCAATCTGGTTTTTAGGCCCAATTACAGCACGGAGTAGGTCCTACTTGAGGTCATGGACAACATCAGAATGACCTTCGACAGTGGCCACTCCACCATCCTTGTGCTGTTGGACCTCTCTGCAGCATTCAACACGGTGTCGCACCAGATTCTGCTTAGGAGAATGACGGAGATTGGACTCAGTGGAACTGCCTTTCAGTGGATGACTAGCTTCTTGTCCGCCCGCACTCAGCGACTCACCTAAAACTACCTTACATCCATCCACCTATCGGCCGTGGAACAAACTCAATTTGGAACACTTGGAAACACAACTAACATCCAGTATAAATCTGGAAACCATAAATTCTGTTCAGAATCTATACGAGTGGCTACAGGAAGCTTTTGACATCCTGATACCACTCAAAACCACACAACAGAACAAAAGAAAAAATGCGCCTTGGAGAAACATAGAAATAAAAGACATAAAACAGCAAATTAGAAAGCTGCAACGTACCTGGCTCAAAACGAACGCCAAACAAGACAAACTTCACCTACATAAAATTAACAGATTATATAAGTCGGCTATCAAAAAAGCTAAGAAAAGGTACTATTCAGACAGAATTCAAAACGCTAAATGTGCAAATAAAGAATTCTATAAAATGCTCAATGAATTTTGAAAAACAAATTGCTTAGAAGGAACCCATCCTGTTACTCAAGATTTCACAGACAAACTGGCAAATCATTACACGGACAAAGCAGACACGTTGGACTCGTACTTAAAACAGAAACAAAGCACCAGCTAACCCTTGTACAGAACAACTATCCAAGAATGCTCTAATCAAGCCTCTCTGTTCCTTCCAACACATCTCACACGATGAATTTATGGACCTGGTCAAAGCAAGCAGGCCTGCCGGCAGCCCTTCTGACCCGTGTCCGCCACAAACTTTCAAGACAATTCTTTTAACAACCTCTGCTGCCATTCCAGTAAGAAGAATCATTAACGATTCCTTAACTACTGGAATATTTTCAGAAGAACTCAAAAGTCATACATACGCCCTTTGCTGAAGAAAACAAACTTGGACCAGCTGAACCCCGACAACTACAGACCCATTACAAATGGACCTTTCCTGGGCAAACTGATAGAAAGAGCAGCGTTTGCCCAGATGTCACAATTCATTGAAGAGAATGGCATACTTTCAGATTTCCAAACAGGATTCCGTCCGTGGAGAGGCACTGAATCTGCCCTCCTTGACATTTGGGATGACATAAAGAATACAGTTGACCGCAACAGGGTTGCTGCGCTTTTCCTCTTGGACCTTTCAGCTGCCTTTGACACTGTTGACCATGACGCTCTGAAACAAAGACTTTATGAAGCGCACAGAGGGAACTGCTCTAGACTGGATCGCGTCCTACCTTCGAAACAGAACTAATGTCATCCACACCCCACCTTTCTCGTCCAAACCGTACTCCACAAAAGAAGGGGTCCCACCAAGGTTCTATCATCTTGTCCATGCTTTTCAACATCTACATGAAGTCTTTACCAGTACTGATCAATAAATTTCACCTCATGTGCTATAACTATGCAGATGACACGCAAATACTCCTTCAACTGGAATGCCCCAAAGAAATTGGAAAATCACCAATTTTCAGAGCCGTGGATCAGTGGATGACTTGGAAGCATCTCAAATTGAATGCTTCAAAAACTGAAATACTCAAGTGTGGCGATTGGAAAAATTACAACCCGCTTGCCGCATGGCCTGATGAACTGGGATCACTGCCTAAAGTATTGAAGGAAGTAAGAAACCTCGGAATGACCATGAACTCCAAGCTGTCGATGAATGTCCAAGTGGATAAACTAGCAAGATCAAGCTTTGCTACTATAAAAACGCTGAGACAAATTTTCCCTCATTTGCGATTTCCACACAAGGTTCAAGCTACCATCTCCCTTGTTTTATCCAAACTGGATTACGCCAATAGCCTCTACCACGGATCACCTTTAACGACCATGAAAAGACTACATCGGATTCAGAACTCAGCTGCCAGACTACTCTTGCATATCAAACCACGAGACCACATCTCCCCTGCCTTGAAAGCCCTACATTGGTTACCGGTTGCCAGAAGATCCACGTTCAAGCTGCTTTGTATTACCCACAAAGCAATATATGGAATAGGACCACTCTTCATCAGGAATAAAATCACCAAACACATTCAACAAAGGAACCTCCGCTCTAAAGGAGCATCTCGCCTCAAAATCGCACCATACAAGCAAAAAAACCATGAGTGGCACATCCTGCTCTGTTCAAGCAGCCAAACTATGGAACTCTTTACCCCCCAACATAAGATCCACCGACAACCACCTTATCTTCAGAAAACTAGTCAAGATCTGGCTCTTCCCCACATAAGCACCAAACGGAAACAGAAATTTACAGCATATCCCTCTGTAAATAAGCATTTTTTTTCACTATTAGACGTGTACCTATCTTTGTATTACTTTATAAAACATGTAAAATAATTATGTTGTTGAGAAAAAAATAATATTAATATTCATCAATAAATAAAAATCATCTTTCGGTCTACATGTACATACTTCCATTGTGCATCTATGTACCTTCCATGTACTTGGATCTGTGTCTGTTACTTTTCTCCTGAAAAAGCATATCCAATGCACTACCCTATTTCTCATCCTGTGCCTCTATCAATATATTTAATCTAAATATACTTACTTCCTTTCTGTTTCTATATACTTTCAATGTACTTATGGATCTATATATTTATCACTTTCTTCTAATTTAGCATTTCCAATGCACTAGCCTATTTCTCAGCCAATACTTCGCTCAATATATCTTCTAGCCCAACCTTCTGACTCATCTCAAACTTCTTTCTACTACTCCTTCTAATGCACTACCGCATCTCTCTACCTTTACATCTATCAATATATCCTCTACATCCACTCTCTCATTTATCCCAAACCCCATACCACTACTATGACCGCCAAAATAACCCTTTCTAGACTCTCTCCTGCTCTACCCCTCCTTGCATCATCTGACATCTTTTCACTACACTGGTCCCCTAAACAAACCTTTCTAAACTCGCCCCTCTGGCTCCTTCCCTCCAAAACTCCATTTTACTCATCCAAAAGCCTCTTCCTACTGCTAAGACCTAAAAGAAAAAACTATTCTTCACTCTTATCCCTCCACTATCCTTTTCAATCAAAATTAACAGACTAACATGTTCACTTCTCAAATTCCATATTCAACTATACTAATATACTGCCCAAATAACTGAATAACATATCTACTACTCAAATTACTTCCTATTTATACTATACTAATTTTCAACACTAATTCTTTATGGGTTCCGGAGTGGCATGCTACTCGCCAGAAAAGCGCTTCAACACCCATCAGGGGTAACAAGTGCTACATGAATGCAAATCTTTCTTCCCCTTTTATCCCTCCGCTATCCTTCTCACTCCAAGTAACAGACTAATAGCCACCACTGAAATTACCTCATATTTCACCATAATAATTCACCACTAATCCTTTATAGGCTTCATGAATAACGTGCTTCAACAAGCGATAAATAAATACAAACCTTTGTCCTCCTCTATCCTTCTGCTATCATTCCAAATCCAAATAACTGACTAACCTATCCACCACTTAAAATGTACTTGCATGTTTTACTATACTAATTCAACACTAATCCTCTATGGATCACGGAGTAGCGTGCTACACGCCGAAAAAGCGCTTTGACGCTCCGTCAGGGGTAGTAAGCGCTATATAAATGCAATTACAATTACATTGTTCAACATCTATATTGCCCCTTTGGCAACCTACTCAGGTCCTATGGCTTCCTGCCCATTTCGTATGCTGATGACACCCAGGTTCTCTTCTCCTTCAAGAAATCTTCCTCGCTGGCTCTGTCCACCTATTCGGAAGGAATGACTGCTATTCCAGACTGGATGAAAAGCAATTTTTTACAACGTTACGCAGGAAAAACGGGGATAATTCTCTTTAGAGATGCCCCTCTTCTATGGTCCCCAAATTGGTGGCCGGCGGCTCTCTGACCTTCCCCCAATCCCAAAGCTCTAATCAAAAACGTGGGCAATCGCCTTGTTCGAGCCTTAACATTAAAGGAGATGCCGCCAGCACTGCCAGCACCTGCTTCTGTGTGTTGGGCTTGTTACGAGTCTTTCCGCTCCTGCCAGACCATACTCTTAAAACTCATTCAGACCATGGTCATGAGCCTTCTTGACTAGTGCAATGCTCTCCTGGCTTCTGGAAATGAGTCAACCCTTAGCAGGTTACAGGTGGTTCAGAACACTGCTGCGAGACTCGTCACAAATTCTATATTCAACCCCCCCCCCCCCCCCCGCCCCCCCAGCTACAAAAACATCACTGGCTTCCAATACGCGAGCGTGTCAAGTTTAAGGTCTGCTGCACAGTCTACAAAGCCTTACATAACATAAGGCCCCTCTTACATTTCTAGGAAGTTTTATGCTCCCTCAAGAACTCTTAGGTCAGGCAGCAAATCACTTCTGCAAGTTACCAGGGTTAGTAAAGCATGACTTGGTTGGGTAAAGCATGACTTGGTGGGAAATCCTTTTCTCACTCGCTCCCCTTTATTGGAACCAGCTGCCCACACACCTGAGGAACAGCCCTGACTACCTGCGCTTCAGGAAACTACTCAAGTCCTCTCTGCTTTAACACCTTTAATCAGACTGCCAGCAGCTTCGCCCAAAGCGCAGAGATACCCCTTAGGGGGTGATTCAGGCGCTCTACAAAACCAATAAATAAATACAAATAAATAAATATGCTCACCTAAACTTTCTCTTTCACCACACAAATAATTCCCTACAACGTCCACAGCTCTGAAAGCAATATAGATTGTGTTGCGCTTACCAATGTCGGCACCAAAGAGGTTCTCACCAAACGGGGACCAGAGCCTTAGCAGGCTTCAACTTTTTGCGCTGGAGCAGTAGACATGCAGCATAAGGAGGTATCAGATGTCAAACACCCAAAATGTGCGCTACCTTCAGGAGCTGCCAAAAGACTAATGGAGCTGTCCTGAACAGAACCAGCATAGCCAGTTGCAAGCCCTTGACCTGCGATGGGTAAGATGGACAGGGAAATCCCGACTGTCTCATATTTCAAAGTCAGAATCTTGTCTGTCAGAGTACACCAATTGGAAACAGCGTCAAGGCTTCAAACAATTCAGCCAACAGTTTGTTATTGGGGAAAAGCAACACAGACTCCACACTATCATGGGAACAGGATAGTTTCCTCAAGGAATAAAATTACTTTTCCTTACAATGCCTCTTTATTTTTCTAATGAGACAGCTCTTGGGAGGCAGTTACAAAACAGGCGACTTACTTTTGTGAGAAGGAGAGCACTCAAGTGTCTCCCTGTGACCCTTAATCAAAAACATACATCTCCTGCTCCCTGTTGGCCTTTAAGTGCATGAAAGTACATGAATCACAGGTGGCAGATCCCAGACACCAAAAGCAGAGGACATGCATGTCTGAAAGAGACATCTTCTTGAGGCATCTGTGACAATTGCTTCAACCATGAAATTTTCGGCAGAGATTTGACACGGTGTACATTTAAAGTGTTAAAAAAATTCATTTGTTTAAGACAAAGCACTGGACAGCATTGATGAGGTGTGGAAAAACAGGTATCGCCTAATATACTACGCGGAGTCATCATTTTCCGAGGAAAGTTAAGACAGACTACACAGCATTACCTGAGGGTGCTGAAGAGATTCCTGTGGAAAGATTACGGTATCAGTTAAAGCCTGGTTAAATAGCTGATAAGGTGAGGAATCTACAGGAGGATTTATACATTAGAAAAGAGTCCCAAGTAAGAAATGTACAAACAAGTAAAAAACTGTTTAATTACATAATAAATCAGCGACAGAAGTCCAGAGAAATGAGGAGCAGATCAGAACACAGCAGGAATTTCACAAGTATTCAGCAACTACACAGCTGTGTAGCCAGGAACACACAAAGCATTATTCGAAAATAATGCAATGGAATTGTGTTTTAAATATAATGCAAGAGAGCCACATTTTGACAATCGGCTACTTAAGAATCTGAAGTGGCACTCTGGTGGCAGTCTCCTTTCCCTTAGCTCTCTAGAGCCAATATGGAAAAAGCAGCATCCACCCTACCCACTTTGGGAAGTAGCAGTAGTAATCAAAGTAGGCACAGGATCTCATAGTTACCACCCTATCAATGTATTGGATGGTACCCACATATATGGTGGTGCCCAGAAGTGCAGAGTTTTCAAACCGTTTGTAACACAAACACTAGAACCTTACTGTCCCCCAAATCTCTAGGCCATCCACTTGTGAGTTGCTCCTGAAGTGGGCTTTTATGCAGACATGTAAATGCAGGATGACTGCTACTGAAAATTTCATAAATGTTATACCTGTGAAAGATTTATCTGATAAAGGATTTTTTTTTAAAGTAATCTATCTTACGGGAGGAGTAGCCACTGGTATCAGCTTGCATACTAGCCTCCAGAAATGTGCTGTTGTACGGTTGACAATGCACCATATATCATTGTACTAGGGTGCCTACAGGGTATGCAGTGAGCCATCACGTGTGAGGTGAAGGTCATGCTGTGAATGTCAAAAGTTACAAGGTGTACTACAAAAGGAGTCTGATTATAATCCTCTTTGTACATGTTTATTCACGCTACAACCACAAAATGAGGATAATGGATGTTCCACAGCATAGCTTGACACATGGCAAACCAATTCGGGTTTTTGCAATGATTGTCCTGTTAAACCACTCCGTAGTTTTCATTAATGAAAATAGTACTTGTTTGTAGCTTGTGTCGCTGTAAATGCACATGCTATGCCAATTCTTCAATTAATCAGGGAATTGTAAGCGTGCTACTCACCTGTGAGGGTCTCAAGGCGCTGAAGGGAGGGGGTGCAGATACGTTCAGCCGAGGAGCCAGGTCTTGAGAGCCTTCCTGAAGGTGTCCAGGGAGGGAGCGCGTCTGATGTCAGTCGTTAGTTCGTTCCAGGTCTTGGCTGAAATGTGGGAGAATGATCTTCAGCCTGCTCTGGCTCTGTGCATGCATGGGGTTTCAGCTAGTGCAAGGTTGGCGGATCGGAGGTTTCGATTGGGTGCGTGGAAGTTTATTCTGTCGTTAAGGTATAAGGGTCTGTTATGTAGGCATTTGTAGGCATGAGGGAGATCTTGAAAGTGACTCTTCTCCACGGGGAGCCAGTGGTGTCCCGCAGGTGCTGGCGGATGTGTTCGTGCCGGGGGATGCCAAGGACGAGTCTGGCAGTGGTGTTCTGTATTGTCTGGAGTTGGTGGTGTAGGGATTTGTTGATGCCGGCGTAGAGAGCGTTACCATTGTTCAGTCTGCTGGTGATGAGTGCGTGGGTGACTGTCTTCCTTGACTCCGGGGGGATCCATTTGTAGGTCCTTAGAAGGATGGGGTGGGTGTTGAAGCAGCTGGGAGGTGACGGCGTTGACCTGTCAGTTCATGGCGAGTGATGAATCTAGTACGATGCCGAGGTTTTTGGCATGGTCCGAGGGGGTAGGCGGGTTTCAGAGGGCGGTAGGCCACCAGGTGCATTTGTGTCCGCAGCCCTGTAGTAGGCGTGCGGGGGGCAGGGGTAGCTGGGGACCATGCGCGGCATGGTGGCTTGCAGGGAAGTGGTGTGGCTGGAAGCCCCTACTGCAGCCACGAACCGAACAAAAAGTGGATTGGGGAGAAAAGTCCATAGCCAGAGAGTCCTTGAAGCGCTCGAGCACCTAATAAACATAGTCTCCGAAGAAATGGATATCAAAGGGCATGTCCATAAAGGAAGCCCGGACATCACCAGAAAAGCCAGTCGTCCTCAACCAGGCACAGCACCTCAGGGCTACGGTCGATTAAATCGCAGTGCCTATTGAGTTGGTTATGTAAGGTTCGCATCTAATTGTGGATCTTGCTGCATATCTCCCATCGATGATAACTTTGGAGAATACAGCTTGGGCCTCCTCCGGGACCTGTGTCAGCACTTGCGTAACTGTGCCCCACCGAGTGTGAAAATAATGGTCCAAAAGGCATGTAGTGTTCACAGACCGCAATGCCAGGCTAGCAGAAGAAAACATCTTTTCCTCCAATGAATCCAATATCTTGGATTCTCTATCCGGGGGTGCTGTAGGGATTGTACCCTGGGATGTGGAGGCTTGGATCACCAAGCTCTCAGGGTAAGGTGTTGGGTGAGGAAGTTTTGGTCCCCTGGAGGGAGGGGGCGCGCGATGGTGGTCATTGATTGTTCTATTCACAGGAGCCCGTGTTCGTTTGGACCAGGTCCCTAAAAGGAAGTCTGTGAGGGTGTCATTGAACTGTAGGGTAGTTCCTATATTCCCAATAGGCTTTGCGCATTGGAATGATATATCCAATAGATTTGACGTAGGACTGAGGTCTACAAGGTCTCTATCGAATATACTAGACTTAATTGTGTGTGCCAGCTAGTCAGAGGTCACTAGAAGCTTTCTCAAATAAACAAGAAGGGATTAGTTTCGGACAACCGCATAAACATGACAACTTTGTTTCCCAAGAATAAGAAATGTATCTCTAGAGTCGCGGAAACAATAGATAGATATTTCATAGATATTTCATTCAATCGTGCATAAATGACTAAAAGTACTCAACTGGTGCTTCTAAAATACTCCTACCCTGGTGTACCTAACCTAGGTCTAGTACGAGGGAAGAAGTAAGTGAGGTGTAGCTAAAGTTTAGTATTCTTTGCCAAGAATCTCTCCAAGAATTTTCTAAGGGTCCAATCAGCTCCGTACCTTGGTTTTAGAATGAAGGAGGTCTTGTATCTCTCTCTCAGAACTCTATTTCCCAGCAACCCGCAAGGGCAGCCTGGAAACTGGATTTCTCGGCAGGAGAAAGGACAGCGTCTCTCAGTGAGTCTGCTGTAAGGACGGCTTCCTTCGGCATTTGCTGCGGCGAGCTGTGTCGTGTAGGTAGATAGTCGAACTGCTCCAAACCACTGTGTTTGTCTGGGCAAGTGTGGGCATATTTATACCTTGAAGGTGCATAGTTTGACATAAGGTTGGACATAACATCATCAAAGACTCAGTTCTTTGAAAACTCAATTTGGATGAATCAATATTCAAGCAAGGGGAAGTCCCAGTAGCAAGGGGAAGTCCCAGTAGCAAGGGGAAGTCCCAGTAGCAAGGGGAAGTCCCAGTAGCAAGGGGAAGTCCCAGTCTGCTGAAGGAGGGTTTTTCCAAGAAACTGTTGTGGATTTTCAGAACTAGTGGAAGTAGCCATGCCGTATTTGGACTGCATGGGCTAAGTCTAAATATGGTTTTGATTTCTATGCCTATATAAGGATAGGGTGATTTATACCTATATATGGGCATGAATCGGGAAAATTACACTAGGGTCCTAAATTCATATACAACAGAACAAGAGCAGGGGTTTCAACATGGAGACTCCTGATGGCAACATCTGTCAAGATGTTAGGCTTGACTGCCACCTAGGGCAACTGAAGGTCAAGAACCTCAGCAGCCCTCTCCACATCACCATAACAAAACAGGCTCCCTCCTCTGTAGCTATGGTAGGGGGAAAAGTATGCCAGCATCTCGAGAAGTTTCCAGTCCACTGGCTTCACCTACTTACTCAAACCTGTCCATATTTGGGTCTTCTTCACAGAGCTAATCTTTTGAAGGGTTCCACCACCTCTCGGTCTTCCCCAAGGCTTAGCCCAGGGGAATAGAGCTCAGGCTTTGATCTAGGAGCCAAGGCTCCTGTCGGAATCTGGTGACACCCATCAAGCTCTTTGTTGGAGATGCGGATGATATTGGGGATGGCACTACTAATGGGCGGCGGGAGTGTCCGCATCAGGATAGGTGCCAAGGAAGACCGAGATAGTACTACAGGCATCGAATAGATCCAGCAATGGATCCTTGGGGGCCTGCTGGAGCTGCCGGAGTGGAAGCAGATTGGGCCCCATCTGGCCCCAAAAGCGCATTGGAGGAGTTAGGCTGTCCAAATATGAGGCACATGGCCTCCTAGAACTCCTTCAGTTGGGCATGGGTCACAACAGCCCTGGCAAAGTTGGGGAGGCACGGCGTCGGTCCAGTTTCCGAGCGACGAGGCCTTGAATGCCAATGCTTTTTATGTTATCAGCCGACAAATAAGTCGAAGAGCATTTTAACTTCTTGCATTTATGCCTCAACTTACCACAGTGTCTCAAGGACTTGGAATGGGATGATGACTACTTCGGGCTCCGCGACCGATCCTGGGACCTTCCTCATGACTGCTCGATTTGCGCTGAAT
This sequence comes from Lissotriton vulgaris, assembly GCF_964263255.1. Taxonomy (NCBI): domain Eukaryota; kingdom Metazoa; phylum Chordata; class Amphibia; order Caudata; family Salamandridae; genus Lissotriton; species Lissotriton vulgaris. The sequence continues at coordinate 638,328,772 of NC_141700.1, read as the reverse complement.
CTCATGCTGAGCCACCATGAGCTTTACAGACAGCTGCCTCAAAGAGTTTAGGTTCACGGCACAGCAGTCAGAGCACAACTGAGTCGTGTCGTGCTCCAAACACCACAGGCAGACAATGTGTGGGTCCGACACCTCCCTTGACTGGTGACAGGTTACGCATGGCTTGAATCCAGTCTTCCTGGATGACATTCCTAAACAAACCAGGATAAAAAAGTCCTCAAACTGGTGACAAAACGTGGAAAGAATCCAGGCAAAAAGTGACTATGGAGTAGCTCTTTTCTGGAGCAGCGCTGGCTAGTGTGTAAAGAAATGAAGGAACGTGAGCACGCCTAGGTAGCGCCTATATAGGTACAGTGACATCACTTCTGGCGTGGATGATCCAGACGATGCAACGCACAGTCGATCGGCTCCACTTACCGCTGAGCAGGGGTACTGCCACAAAAATCTTCCGGAACCAGCCTGATGCTTGGGGAAATTCAAAGGTAAGGAATCTGCAGCTCTAAGTCTCTAAGATACGTTAACTATGAAACATAATATATATAACAAATATACATGCACACATATACATATATTAAAATATATACATACACACACCAATGACTATAAAAGAGCATGCAAAACATAGCAATAACGTCAGAATACCACTGAATTGAAATTACTCACCTCTAAAACAGAGGCTTACCTTATTGAAAGATTACGTAAGATGGCTTGTCCTAACACCACTTCCGTAGCCAAATCCAAGCAGTAATGCCACCTAAATGTATGTACACTTTTCCATGTTGCAGAGCAGCAAATTTTATCCTGTGCCACTCCCGCAAAGAGCGCTGCTATGGACGATACTGCTCTCGTAGAATGAGCCTTCGGCATGAAAGTACGTGGCCTAACTGCTTTAGAATGGCAGAAATGAATAGCAGCCGCAATCTACCTAGCAATCGTTGCTTTAGTCACTGCAGTACCTGGCTTTTGTGTACCTTAGGAGACAAACAGCTGATCAGATTTTAGGATGCTTTTAGTATGTTATAAATAAAACTTGAGAAATCTCTTTATATCCACTGTATAAGAGCTTTTTCAGCCGGGGGAGTAGGATTTGGAAAGAATGTTCTCAGAATCACCGGCTCTTAAGGTGGACAACAGAAGGTACCTTTGGAAAAAATACAGATTTGGTCTAAGCAGTACATAGTCTTTTGTAAAACGAAGGTAAGGTTATTTAATAGTGAAAGCTTGAATGTTGCGGACTCTCCGGGCTGAAGTGAGAGCCCACAATAATGCAACTTTCCAGGAATTACACTCTAGCTCAGCTCTGTGTACAGGTTCAAAGGGGGGTTTTCATAAGTAGTGCAATAACTAAATTAATTCTCCATCCTGGAGGAGGAGCTCTAATAGGAGAGTACACTCTGAAAAGCCCTTTCGTGAAGGAGTAGTTTGTCCTATAACTCCAGTTCTGTAGTAGGGGTATCTCTGTTATAGTCATAATCTAGTGAATAGTCCCGCCCATGTACGCGGACCCCGGAGCAATCAAAAATAATCTCTTACGTTGTCAAAACATGCAGACCGACACTTAAGAGAGAATTTAAAGACAGATAATGCAGCCTATATCCACAGGCTACACTGTCCAATACTTCAACTAGAAATTCCACCAAAATCAGCAAACAGCACAGCCTGTCCAGGGTTTTCCACAGAGAAAACCTTGCCTTTAACAGCAAAACCCTCTGGAATGATAGAGAGGAAGAAGTGGACAGACAAGCCCCATAGGCTGCCATTATGTGGCTCAAAACAGGATACTGTGCCTTTAAGAGAACTTTCCAGAAGCCTCACAGTATCCCAGAATGCAGTGCAGGTACCTTTCACCTTCAGTTCTTTTTTCCGGCTCCTGCTAGCAGGACCCTGGAGCATTAGCTCTTCTTTTTTGAGTTTTTTCTTTACAATTTTTGTGATAAGTTTGGATTTTTGTAGCTTCACTCGACGTCTTTGGCCTTTACCTACATTCTGCTGTGTTTTTTTTGGCAGAATTTCTGCAGTCGTCTTGTCCTTTAGACTATTTCTAGTCTGACAAGTGCTTTGTCTGCAGCTGAACTAAAGACCAAAGCTGAAGCTCACAGGGTTTGTACTCTGTGCTTGCCTGTGTCTTTTGACACCTGTCTTCTCTGTACCTTCTTTTCTAGGAGGCTCCCAGGTTTCAAACAGAGGAGTTTAAAGGCATCTTCAGCCTCTGGGTAAGGAGAGGGTAGGTCCTCTACCGAGTCCCATGCTGTGATCTCTGGGGTTCTCCCCAGTAAGGGCACGTCTGAGCTATGACGCGGTTCCGGTCTGCGTCGGGGCCGTCATGGAGTGCCTCGACGTCATGGAGTGCCTCGACGTCATGGAGTGCCTCGACGTCATGGAGTGCCTCGACGTCATGGAGTGCCTCGACGTCATGGAGTGCCTCGACGTCATGGAGTGCCTCGACGTCATGGAGTGCCTCGACGTCATGGAGTGCCTCGACGTCATGGAGTGCCTCGACGTCATGGAGTGCCTCGACGTCATGGAGTGCCTCGACGTCATGGAGCGGCGAGGCTCGACGTCATGGAGCGGCGAGGCTCGACGTCATGGAGCGGCGAGGCTCGACGTCATGGAGCGGCGAGGCTCGACGTCATGGAGCGGCGAGGCTCGACGTCATGGAGCGGCGAGGCTCGACGTCATGGAGCGGCGAGGCTCGACGTCATGGAGCGGCGAGGCTCGACGTCATGGAGCGGCGAGGCTCCTTTTGGGGTGTTGGCCGCTTGGGCTCTGCTCTCTTCCGTTGGGTCCGGACGTCACCGTTAGGGATGGCTCGGCGTCTCCGTGTTTGACACCGTAGTGACATTTTACGTCTGAGTGTTGGTTGTCTTAGATACAGTCACTGTCTTAGTGATGGTGACGTCGTAGTGAGGTCGACGTTATGGGTTACAGCCGCAGAATACTGCCGGCGCTTGACACCTGGGTCTTTTTCCAGGCCTCGCTCCGTGGTGAGCCTCTCTTCATAGGAGGGGACTTTGTGTTCCCGGCACTGTCCACTCACGACGCAGAGCAGTTGCTCAGCGTCGAGGAACCCTTCTGATGGGGAGTTTGTGGTTACTCACCACGTGTAAGCGAGGGACGTTGGTCCTTTTGCTTAGCTTTGAGTATTTGCATACCTACTCGTCGACTAGGTCGCCTCCTGCTCAACCACCATTGGTGAGACCACCGGGGATGTTTCGGAATTCTCTCGGTTCCCTCTCCCACCCACCACCCCAGGGGCCTTTGGTCCCTCAGTCTGCGAACCCCCGTGCCTTGATGCCAGGGATGCGTCTTCCATGAGTATGGGGAGTCTCTCTCCGACTCTTAACTGGTTGGCAGGACTTAACTTTCGTCCACTACCACCTGACAGGAGGTTCTGGGTCCGACCGTGCTCCTGACTTGGTCGCAGGGGTGGCGGCATGTAGACGTCATGCTGTGGCCCGCTGTTGCTGGACCGTTGTGGTGAGATCCCTCTGTGGGGGTGTTTTCTTCACCGATTTGTGGTTCCCCTGCCGAGAGACAGGAGGGAAGCCTTACAAGAGATGATCTAATGGGCCTGATAGTTTCGGTCGGAGCGGAGTTTTCTCTCCTGCCGACCCCCAGGTATTGTGGGTTTGTACTACGTTGCCATACTTTGTTTCGTCTGACGTCTCTGCAGCCTGCGGCTCAGCAGTGTGCATCTACTCTGCCGTTCTTTGGGCAACACTTGGGCTGCCATGAGAGTAGTGAGTGGCTCGCATGAAGTCTGAATCAGAGACTTTTGAACGGCTGTAGGTTTGGGGCGTGGAGAACGGCTTGATGCCTTCTGCCCTTTCTAGCGGCGTTTTTCCTCCCAGGATTTGCCTGTGGTCCCGGGCCGCCATTTAATGCTTTACAAGAATATTGTGCGCATACGTGGGAGAGCTTATTGCTCCTCCGCGAACAAAGGCCGTCCGGGTCTGTCAGTCTTCGGTTCATCGGCCCCCCTCCATCGATTCCTCCGGTCAGCTCGCGGTTTCAGCTGCGCGAGCTCCAAGCAGAGGCCGATATCCTGTTAAGAAAAAGGGCAATAGAGGACGTACCTCTGTCTCAAAGGGGAAGAGGTCTGTACTCCCGGTTCTTTCTGGTTCGCAAGAAGGACAAGAACGAGTTCAGGCCCATTCTGGATTTGCGACAAGCAAACAAGTGGATTCGCAGAGGGAATTTCGCATGGCGTCAGGTTTATACTCAGCTGCAACAGGGAGATTGGCTCTGTGCCATAGATTTACAGGATGCGTACTTCCATGTGCTCATTGCACACAAACACAGGAAGTTCCTGCGATTCCAAGTCTGCGCCCATCATTATCAGTACACAGTACTGCCAGTCGGGCTGAAGTCTGTGCCCAGAACTTTCTCGAAGTGCATGGCGGTGGTCGCTGCACGCCTGAGGAAAATCGAGGTGTTTTCTCTACCCGTACCTGGACGATTGGTTGATCAAGGCCTCCTTCTCGGAAGCTCAGGCACACTTCCAGAGGACATGCGTTCTCTTGAACAAGCTGGGGTTGCACATCAACATGTCCAAGTCTGTCCCGATTCCTGTCCAGTGCGTACAGCACTTGGGAGCCTCCATCAATACGCTGTCAACAGGCGTGTCTCCTTCGGAGGAGAGACGATTATCACTCCTTAGGAAGGCTCAGGCTCTTGTGACCGCCCCATCTACAACAGTGGGGACGGTGTCTTCTATACTGGGGTCGATGGCCTCTTGTATCTTCCTCACGCCACACGCACGGCTGCTCATGAGACCTTTGCAGGAGTGCTTGGAGGATCAGTGGGATTAGAGGAAAGGATCTTGGGGCGACAAGATACGACTGTCTCTACATGCTCGTCAGTCCCTGAAGTGGTGGTGTTCAGCGGAGATTCTCCTCAGAGGAGTTCCCTTTCACAAGGACATTTCCACACAGACTATCGTGACGGATGCGTCTCCCCACGGCTGGGGGGCGCTTTCCGGAGACTTGCAGATACAAGGAACGTGGTCCCTGATGGAGTCCACGTATCACATCATTTTCCGGGAACTCAGAGCTGTCCACTTGGCACTGAAGGCGTTTCTTCCGTCCTTCCAGACCAACTCTCTGCTTGTACAGACGGACAATACGACCACAATGTAGTACCTCAACAAGCAGGGGGGTTCGAGATCGCGCACTCTGTCGCAGGAGGCGCGAGCGATCTGGCGCTGGTTTCTAGCCAGAGGACTTACGATAACGGCTACCCATCTGCCAGGTGTACAGAATGTTCAGGCGGACGCACTGAGCAGACTGATTCAGGAAAACCACAAATGGGTCATAAACGACGAGGTACTAGAAGTCTTCGCAAGGTGGGGGACACCAGATGTAGATCTGTTCTCCACCGCCGAAAACAGCAAATGCCGAGACTTCGCCTCCAGGAACTACCAGCAGGGGACGCTGGGGAATGCGTTATGGATCAACTGGTCGAACAGCTTTCTGTACGCTTTTCCACCCTTTCCCCTGATTCCGGCGGTGCTCATCCAGCTGTCCCAGTCCAGGGCGCGGATGATCCTGATTGCCCCGGAATGGCCCAGACAGTTGTGGTTCACGGACCTGCTTCACCGGTCTCTCCTTTCTCACATACGGCGGCCATGTAGGCCGGACCTTCTCACGAAGTTCAGGGGGCAGGTGTTGCACCCCAACCTCTCGTCTTTGAGTTTGGCGGCATGGCTCCTAAGATAGTGCAATCTGGCCATTTGAATCTACCAGAAGTTTGTATGGACATACTGAAGGAGGCTAAGCAACCTTCCACTAGGACTTCTTATGATTACAAGTGGAAGAGGTTTTGCATCTGGTGCAAGTCCAAGGACCATGACCTGACGACGTGTAAGGAAGATGTCATCCTTCCGTACCTGCTACATCTGGCGCAGTCTGGCCTTAATGTCCATTCCATTAAGGTTCTTCTTGCTGCGCTGACTGCCTACAGGAAATGCCCTGGACAGACTTCCTTCTTTCAGATCCCTGTGATCAAAGATTTTTGGAAGGCTTGAAGAAAGTGTTCCCTCCTGTCCGGCTTCCTTCGCCTTCATGGGAATTGAACGTGGTGCTGTCCAGACTGAGGAAGGAGCCTTTTGAACCTTTTCATAAGGCTTCGTTGCAGCACCTGTCCTGGAAGGCGGCGTTCCTCGTGGCCATTACGTCGGCCCGCAGGGTGAGGGAAAATTCCGGCGTTGTGTTGCCGAGAACCTTATACTGTATTTCATGCTGCTAAGGTTGTTATGCATACTCTCCCTATATTTCGTCCAAAGGTTATGTCTGATTTCCATTGTAACCAGACTATACATTACCTACGTTTTTTCAGAATCCTTCATCTCCAGCGGAAAGGTCTCTGCATTCCCTGGATGTTACCTCTAAACAGTCCATCTAGAGGTGGATAGTGTCCTGTATACAATTGTGTTGCCAAAAGGTTGATAAGACCTTAGGCGGTAAACCTAAGGCTCATTCCACCAGGGGCAAAGCTGACACGACTGCTTTGCTGCGTAATGTTCCAATTGCATAAATCTGCAAGGCGGCCACTTGGAAGTCGGTCTATACCTTTGTTAAGCCTTACTGTCTATACACTGATGCCAGGGCAGATGCTCAGGTTGGGCAGGCTTCGCTGCGAAATCTGTTCGCACAGTAGTGGTGTTATTTCTTGGTTCTCCACCGCCGCTTTGGTGTGGGGATGGGCTTGCCATTCTATTCACTAGATTATGACTATATACAGAGATCCCCTACTATAGAAGGAGTAGTTTCTGTCCTGTAACTCCAGTTCTGTAGTAGGGGTATCTCTGTTATAGTCATAAGCGCCCGCCCTCCTCCCCGGTGGAGAGAGATATTCATGTAAGAAATGCTACAGGTCTGGCGTGCTTTCACTAGTCAGGCATCGAGGTAAGGAAACAGTTGCAGACCTTGAAGCCGGAAATGAGCATCAACTGGAGCCAGACACTCGGTGAACACGCTTGGGGCTGAAAGAAAACCAAAAGGGAGGACTCAGAACTGAAAGTGAGCACCTGTCACCGTGAAACAGACATTTTCGATGTTTTCGATGAATAGGGAAATGGAAATATGTATCTTGCAAATCTAGAGTGGTCATAAAATCCGTATGATTGAGAAGTTGAAGCATCGCATCTCCTGCAGGGTGACCATGCAGAACAATTTTTTCTGCAGATATTGGTTTAGTTTCCCCGAGATCCAGTATTGGCCTCCATTCTCCCGACTACTACTTTATTAGAAAGAAGTGGGAATAAAAGCCTTTTTCCATCTGAGAACGAGAAACTTTTTCTATTGCCCCTTTCTGGAGCATAAGAAAACAAGTTACTTACCTGTAACTACAGTTATCCAGTATTGGTATCTTTCATAGATTCACATGCCTGAATCATTCCCTGTTGCCGAGGCGGGAGTCCCACAGTAAAATACAAAAGTAGCGCCAAAGGTAAATAATAGTAGTAGGCCAAAAGAAAAAGGCCTGAGGCCTAAATCTTAGTAGCCTATCTACCTCATTATGGTAAAAGAACCCAAGTTCAGCTTCAGCCAATCAGCACCCTCTAGAACATACTCAGCAGAGTCAAGTGGGAAGTAGGTAGCCCAAATAATAAAGAACTGACTCTCCGGGGAGGAGGGTGGGTGCATATGAATCTATGAAAGATACCAATCCTGGATAACTGTAGTTACAGGTAAGTAACTTGTTTTCTTATCCAGTATTTGGGTATCTTTCATAGGTTTACATGCCTGAATCAGAGTAGCAAGCAGTATACAACATATACAGTTGGTTGCGGATGGTGGGAGACAAGTGTTCATAAACTCCCAAACTGCATCCATAACTGTTAAGACAGTTTAAAATAAACAAGTCTTTAAGAATTTAAAATCATGTCAGAAACATGCATACAAATATCACTATGGATATCTGTAACTCTGTATATCAATATACAAGAAAACATTACTGTAAACGCATAAATTGTCTGTAGCATGGATACGGACAGCCACAAAATAGCATTTAAAGAGCAGAAGGTACCAGAGTCTGACCTCAAACAAAAAGATGGCGTAGGACAGCCTGTTCGACCGCTGCATCATCTTGGTGTGTAGATTGAAGACAGTAATGCTTCGTGAACGTGTGGACATTCTTCCATGTCGCAGCACGACAGATATTTTCCAGTGTCACTCCAGCAAACAGAGCTGTAGGCGCTGCCATCGTTCTTGTAGAATGGGCCTTGGCTTTCCTCAGCAAATGTTTGTTGGCCTTGTCATGACAGAAATGAATTGTAGATGCCAGCCATCTGGCAATTGTGGCTTTCGTGACTGCATTTTCAAGAGTTGCTTGGCCATAAGCCACGAACAGTTGGTCGTATCGCCGGATGTCCTTTGTTTTTTGTAGGTAGATTTTTAAACAACGTTTAATATCAAGAGTGTGCAAAGCTCTTTCCGATGGAGTGGATGGATTCGGAAAGTAAGTTCTTAATCTCAACAGCTCATTCAAGTGAAAATGTGACGGTACTTTGGGGATGAATGTAGGATTAGTCCGAAAGGTTATGTAGTCTTGAGTGAAATGTAGAAATGGTTCCTTGATAGTGAAGGCTTGGATTTCACTCGCTCTTCTCGCGGACGTTAGAGCCAACAGCAGTGAGACTTTCCACGTGAGGAATTTGAGGTCTGCTTTGTGGATCGGCTCAAATGGATGTTTCATTAACTGCGTTAGGACAGTGTTGAGTTCCCACTCCGGCGGTGGAGGCCGTACTGGAGGGAAGGCTCAGAAAAGCCCTTTCATGAATTGTTTGACCAATAAAGATGAACAGAGAGAAGGAAGCTTAGCACCCTTTCTGAATCTGGAGGGTGCAGCTAGATGGACCTTGACCGATGAAAAGGTAAGTCCAGATCTCGCTAGAGAGAGCAAATAAGGGAGAATTTGCTACGCAGGAGCTTGAACCGGGTGAATATTATTCGCCTCACACCAACAGCAAAAACGCTTCCATTTTAGACAATAAGTCTTGATAGTGCTCTAGATTGTGTCAAGATTTCACGACAGCCTTGTGAAATGTTAAGGTCCTTGAATTCTAAGAAATCAGGAGCCAAGCGTGTAAATGTAGAGACTGTAGGTTCGGGTGACCCACCTGATCTTTGTCCCTCGACAACATCCTGGGCGTTGGAAGAAGGCGATTCGGTTCTTTTTTAAGATAGTAACAGAAGTTCTTGGAGCCTGTACTGCTGTGGCCACCTGGGTGCAATCAGGATCAGAAGGCAACCCTCCAGCTTCATCTTGTGGATTACTCCTGGGATTAGCGGTATTGGGGGAAAAGCGTAAGCACAAATTCCTGACCATCGCATGGACATGGCATTCCCCCTTGAGCCCTGTTGAGGGAACCTGCTGGCGTTATATCGGCATTTCTTGTTCTCTCTTGTTGCGAATAAATCCAGCGTTGGTTTGCCCCAAGTTTGGAACACTCTGTTCACTTGGTGCTGCTCTAGTTCCCATTTGGGGCAGTTCGATTGTGATCTGCTCAGCGTGTCCGCAAGGGTATTGTGGAGACCCCTGACGTGCTCGGCTCTCAGGGTTATGTTATGGAGTGTGACCCATTCCCACAATTCTTGAGCCTCTCGCAACAAAGTTGCTGATCTTGTCCCTCCATGCTTTTTACATAAAACATGCTGGTGGTGTTGTCGCTGAAGACCAGCACTGATGAACCTGCAATCCTTGGAAGGAGAGCTTGTAGGGACAGAAAGATTGCTCATAACTCCAGACTGTTGATATGCTGTTTCTTGTGCACCTAGGACCATTTTCCTTGTATTTGTAAATCTTGTAGATGACCTCCCCATCCCTCCATGGAGGCATCTGTCATCAAAACAAAGTCTGGAATATCTTGAATGAATGCGAGACCTTGTGCTAGGTTCTTCATCTGCGACCACCAATGGAGAGGGTTTCTCATGCGTGGTGCGACTCTGAGGGTATTGTCAAATGAACCTATGGCTTGTTGCCACTGAAAGTGCAGTTCCTCTTGAAGAGGTCTCATTCTGAGTCTTGCTAAGGGGATGAGATTTATTGCCGACTAGCACATCCCCAGCAGCGAAGCAAACATCCGGAGAGAAACTGATTTTTTTCTTGAAATTAAAGTTGCCAGCTTTTGAAGTCGTACTTGCCGTTCGCGAGATAAGAATGCTTTTGCACTGGATTGTAACCAGTAGCGCTCCCAGAAACGGAAGGACTTGCATCAGGCGTAACTGATTTGCTTTCGTTGACAGACAGCCCCACATAATTGAAGAGATGAAGAGACGTAGTTGTGGCAAACTTGACTGTGTATTCCGAAGATCTTTGATCAGCCAATAGTCTAAATACAGAAATACTTGGATTCCCTGAGATCTTAAAGCTGCCGCCACAGGTGCCAAGTACTTTGTGAAGATCCTCGGAGCCGATTTTAGTCTAAACAGGAGCACTTTGAACTGATAGTGGGAGCCAGCCACAGTGAAGCGGAGATATTTTCGATGTGGATTGGAATGTGGAAGTATGAGTCTTCTATATCCAGAGAAGCCATAAAATCTCCCTCATTTAGACAACCTAGAATATCTGAAAGCGTGACCATCCGGAAACACAGTTTTTTGAGGAACTTGTTTAGTTTCCGAAGGTCTAGAATCGGTCACCATTTCCCAGATTTCTTTTTGATCAGGAAAAAATTATAATAGAAACCTGTTAGTTTCTGATGTGATGAAACTTGCTCTATTGCATTCTTAAGGAGCATCGTTAAGGCTTCTTTGAATAATAAGTGAAGACGAGGGGTGGGGGGAGGTTCCCTTGAGCGGAGTGGCAGGTGGCTTTTTGATAAATTCTAGGGTATGTCCGTTGGTTACTAGGTCTAGAACCCATTGATCTGAAGTAATTTCTTGCCACTTGTCCACAAATGCTGAAATTTTCGCACCCACAGGAAAAGGGAGTTGATGTGGTTGGCGCCCAGCGGAGATCAAGGTTTCCTATTGTTGTCTCAACCTTGATTTTGTGATAGTTTTCCACCGTTCTGACGAGAGAAACCAGCTGTGTTGGATTGCCGGTAAGAGGACTGGCTGTAAGTGTCTATACTGGGGTCGGTACTGCCTTTTTTGTTGGCTCTGATATCCTCCTCTTGAGGAAAAACCACGTCCTTTTGCACCTCTGAAAGATCCTCATATAGCAGTGTGCTTAACGATCTAGCGGTATCAGTGTTCATTTTTATCGCTAAAAGTGCTTCATCAATGTGTTTTCCAAACAACTCTTCGCCGTCATAGGTTATGTCTAAAATCTTTGTCTGGACTTTAGGCTTGAAAGTGGTAGCTTTAAGCCAAACCTGATGTCTGAGTACTGCTGCACCTGCAAGCTGGCAAAAATTAGTATCAACAATGTCCAGTGCGCAATCTATGGTTTCAGATGCAGCACGTTCTCCCTCCAACTAGATTTTTCTAGCCATATCTGACCACATTTGGGGGTCATAATGTCCGATTATTGCTAGGGAATTAGCCGCTCTAATGGAAACTGCAGCCATGGTAGAGGATTTTTTGCCTACAAGGTCAAGACGATGCCCTTCCTTGTCAGGCGGGGTAGTAATGGGTGTTGCAGAGTTTCTTAAATCTGTTGGGCAGCCTGAGAAATGTCCGAATCTGGTCGAGGATGGCCAATCAAACAAGATGGGCTGTTAGCAGGAGCACAATATTTTTATTCTATACGGGGAGCGCTGCTGGAATAGATGCAGGCATCATTATTTTAACCCCTTCGTTCCAGATGTAGTCAATGATAGGAACAGCTTTCCTTAAACTCATGTAGAAAGCATTCCGCCTGTTTAAACGTGACAGGCAATTGGAATCTGGCTGCCGCTCGCTGCATTAAATTGTGAAATCTCCTGATATCCTCTGGGGGTGAATCAGATGGTAGAGGAAGCGGCAGAGAAGGTATTGGTATTATGTATTCGTCCCAAGGATCCGTAGTATGGGCATCTGGAAGTTTGCACTCTTCAACCTCATCTTCAGAGGAAGTAGTGTCTTGTCCCTGAGGAGGGCCTGGAGGCTGAGGTGCTGTAGCAGGAACCTCAGGTTGAGGTAAAGGATCAGGAACCACTACAGGTAGAGGTTGATTTTCTGGAACAGCCTGCTGTGGGGGCAACGTCTGCCGGTAATCCGCCAGCATGGCTTGCAGATCCTGTATGAGAGTAGGAGGTAGGTGGCTCCCCTCACTCGAGACTATGATAAACCCTATGGTGTGGAACCATAAGTTCCCCTGATAATATTGTTCCTGATAATCTTCCTCATCATCACCATCATCTTGACACTTGATGTGGAGCTCAGGATGGTGAGCTATTCTAAACGGTCCCTCATCCTCTTCGTCCTCATAATCATCATCACGCACGCTGCGTAGGCGAGACCTAAAAAAAAAGAAATCAAGATAGGATGCCACATCAGACCACATTTGGTGGTCATATCTTCCTAGGATTGCTAGGGAATCTGCGGCACACACTGATGCACCAGCAATGATGGTGAACCTCTTCCATCCTCATCAGGCAGTAATGGGTACAGAATGATTCCGTGATCTTCGCTGCCAAGCCTGGTTAACAACAGAATCTGGCCTAGGCTGTCCCACTAAGCATGCATTTGCATCGTCAGGGGCTTTATATTTATCAATCCTGGGAAGGATTGCAGGCACCTAATGAAGTTTTCATGATTTTCCGCCCAAATATGGTCTATAATGGGAATTGAACATACAGATTTCCTATTCTGATCCTTAAAATCATATAAAAATCAGTCAGACTGTTTAACAGGCATTGGAAGGTGAAAACCATTTGCCGCTCTTTCCATTAATACTTGAAGGCCCCCGATATCTTCAGGTGGAGAGTCGATCGCTTGAGGAGCTGGCAGAGAAGGCGTAGGGATTAGATCCTTTCCGCACTCATCTACAATAGTAGGGGTGTGGCGGGATCGATGGAAACACGAACTCGGTGGGTGTTGGTAAGGCTGGCTTTATTGTTTTTAACAAGCGCTTGCGCCGCGTTATGTTTCTATAATAGGGTAGTAGAGGTTCGGTGACTCGACGAGCTGGGGAACTCCTCTCCTTCCTGTGATCCCCGCCTGGTTTTCCACCCTCCCGTGGACTTCTGGGTGCTGTAGGCGCGTCCGTTTTGCTTGCCGGTCTCAGGTTACATGAAACAAAAGAGAGAAACTGACTCAGAAAAGGGCTCTGGTTCACTGAGAGCGTTAGGGAAAGGGTGTGAGGATCTGCACTCATGCACACAGGTTTCTACGACGTGTCGGTGGTGAAGTAGGTAAGGGGTTCAGTGAAGGGTTGACTGTGGCGGGTGCTCTACGGAGGTTTAAAACCTCTTCTACCCGCCCAGCCCACAATACGGTCCCGTACCTGGCTGAGCCACACTTCCCTTGAAGTGCGGCTGGGCGAAGCGCCTTGTCGTTGGCCTCCTGGCTCTGCAATAGCTGGGCTCGCCTCCTCCTTCGCTCCTTCTTCCGCCTCACTCTCGTCACAGGGTCTGCTTCCTCTACTCCGTATGTCTTCTTCTGCTCTCCTCGACTCCTCCGGGTGATGAACACACCTCCCTCTCGGAAGACTCGGCTTTTAGTTCCGGCGTCCCAGCTGACCAGGAGGCGTGGTCGGGCTCGAACTCCGTCCAGCAGTTAAAGAAACAGCACCCTTCCTCGTCGCATGTGTTGGATGAGTCCCAAGGCGCTGCACCGTTCCAGACCTCGGGTTGCTGTAGGGATGAGAAAGAGGGGAACAGACATCGAGGGGGTGTTGGAGAAGGGGTAAGCCACTCCGCCCCCTGGTCACACACAACCCCCCCCTGGATTCTCCCGATCGGGGAGAGGGTAGCGCGAGAGAAAGTCCGCGCTGCCATTGTGCCTGCCCCTACGGTGACAGACTGTAAAGGAGAAGGGCTGGAGGGTGAGAAACCAGCGAAGAACCCTTGGGTTGTTGGAAATATTTCTGCTCATCCATGTTAAAGGAGCGTGACCCGTGTAGAGGGTAAAAGGATGTCCCTCCAGGTAATACCGGAGCTTTTCTACGGCCCACTTGATGGCCAGGCATTCTTTCTCAATAGTCGGATATTTAACCTCCCGAGGGAACAATTTCCCACTGATGTAAAGGATCGGATGGTCTGTACCCTCGTTTGACAGCTGTGACAATACCGCCCCCACCCCGTAGTCGGAGGCGTCTGTGTGCAATATGAAGGGGCGTGTAAAGTCAGTGGACCTCAACACTGGACTTGTGGTGATGGATTTTTTCAGAGCATTAAAGGCGCTCCACATGTCTGTTGTGGGTTCCTTGAATCCCGAGGGTTCATAGTCTTTATTTAGGGTGTCAGTGAGGGGGGTTGCTAGGTCGGAGAAGGAGGGTATAAATCTGCAATAGTATAGTATCCTATCAAACCTAGGAAGGCCCTCATCTCTTTTTTGTTTTGTGGAAATGGTGTCTCGGCAATGGCTCTAATTTTCTCGATTTGTGGTTCGATTAGGCCATGGCCCAATAGGTAACCCTGATATTTCACTTTTTGGAAGCCCATCCGGGACTTCTTGGCGTTTATGTGTAAACCCGCGGTCCGTAGTTGGGTCAGTATAGTGGTCAGATGTTGCAGATGTTCTTCCCAGGATGAACTGAACACGATGATGTCATCTAGGTAAGCCGAGCTAAAAGATTGGTACTCTCCTAATATCTCGTTCATCAGCCTCTGAAAGGTTGCTGGTGCCCCGTGAAGGCCGAAGGGTAAGACGTTGAATTCAAACAACCCATCGGGGGTCGCGAACACCGTCTTCTTTTTGTCCTTTTCTTTAAGGTGCACCTTCCAATATCCCTTGGTCAGGTCAATGGTGCTGATGTATTTGGCGTGTCCCAGTTTTTCTATCAGTTCATCGATGTGTGGTATGGGATACGAATCGAAAGAGGATACTGCATTTACGGCGCGAAAATCAATACAAAACGTATGCTGCCATCCGGTTTGGGGACCATGATTATCGGCGAAAAACCATTTGCTTCTTGAGGGTCGGATCACTCCCATCTGTAGCATCTCTTGGATCTCTTTCTGGATGGCTGGTCTAAGTGCTGCTGGAATACGATACGGTCTCTGTTTGATGACTGCTCCCTCTGTGGTTTCGATCCTGTGTTCTATGCACGTCGTCTTCCCCGGTAGATCCGAAAATAGCTGAGAAAAAGGCCGAAGTGTATTCCTTAGCTCCTCTTGTTGCGTGCTTCGGAGATCCTCGTTGATGACAAGACTGTCCATCGTAGTCGTTGTACTAGATCCCGTAGGCAGTGTGAGGTTATGGACGATGGGGGGGGAGGTCCAATCCACTTCTTAAGCATATTTATGTGATATATTTGGGTTTTTTTGGATGATATTCTCAACTTGTATGTCGTTTTCCCGATGGTCTCAATTACTCGGAATGATCCCTGCCACTCGGTCTGGAATTTTCTTGTTGCTGATGGCAGTAATACCAGAGCCCATTCATCCACGGCTAACTTTCTCCATCTTTTCCCTTTGTCATAGCAGGTCTTCTGCTTGACTTGGTTTTTCTCCAGTTGTGAGTAGGCCAGATCCCTGATTTTTCCCAATGAACTCTTCAATGCCTGGCTGTATTCGAGGAGGCTCCTGGTATCACCTTGTTGTTCTGTCTTCCAGACTTCCTTTGTCATTTCCAGTAAACTACGGGGTTGCCTTGCGTATAGCATTTCGAACGAGGAGCACCCAAGACTGCTTTGTCTTTGCCCCCTTATCACATACAGGGCCAAGGGAAGGATTCGGTCCCATTCACTTCAATTAACCGCCAGCATTTTCTTCATTATGGCCTTGAGGGTGCCATTGTATCGTTCCACCAGTCCGTCCGGTTGGGGGTGGTAGACCGAGGTGCTGATCTGGTGGAGATTCAGAAGGGCACACACCTCCCGCATAAGTTTGGACATAAAAGGCGCACCTTGATCCGTGATCACCTCTTTTGGAAAACCGACCCGTGAAAAGAGCTCAAGTAAGTGATCCGCTATGGCTTTGGTGGTTGGGGCTCGGAGCGGAAAAGCCTCCGGAAACCGAGTCGCATAGTCCACGATTACCAATGCGTACATATTTCCCCTCTTAGTTTTCGGCAGCGGTCCGATCAGGTCCATGGCAACCCTCTCGAAGGGTACCCCGATTATCGGTAAGGGCTGCAAGGGTACGGCTGGTGGACGGGTGGTGTTCTTTCTTTGGCAGATGTTGCATGCTTGGCAGTGTGTTTTGATATCTTTGTACACTCCCGTCCAATAGAAGTAACGTAGCACGTTCTGTGTTGTCTTCTCAGCCCAGGAGTGCCCGGCTAATAAGTGTGTGTGTGAGTAGTACATTATCTGTTCCCTAAAGTCGTGAGGGACGAGTAGCTGCGCTGTCTCTGTAGGGTTCCCCTGTCGATATAGCAGGTCCTTTTGGATCAGGAAGCGGGGATATCGTGGAGTGGGGTCATCTTGGGTTTGGTGTGCTTGTTCCCACTCGTTAGACTGGCGTCGTTGGCCTGGGCGAACTTAAAAGTTCGATCCGTGATCCAGGGATCGGCTGTCACCATAGCGGGTTTGGCCTTGGGGAAATCAGGGTTCTCTCGTTTCAGGGTCTTACTAAACGTGTCTAGGAACTGGGGATTGTCTGTCCCTATAATGATTTCCTCTGGTAGTGTCTCTAGTACTCCCACTTTAACCACTAATGTCTTTCCTTCTGTCATTTGTAGAGGTATGTAAGCTACAGGGTACCTTTTCACATCCCCATGGACACACTTGATATGAACTAAGGTCTCTGGGACAACCTGACCCTCATTCACCAGGGATCCCTGCACTACCGACTGCTTACAGCCCGAGTCCAGGAGTGCTTTCGCCCTCGTCCCATTCACCCTCACACTTAAAATGCTCCACCTAGCTCTGCTGAGTACATGATTTGTTTCGGTAGGTAGCCGACTTCCATCGGCTCTTCAGTTACTCTCTTCTGTGGACACATGCGGGCTATATGGCCCCACATCCCACACTCAAAGCATTGTGGCCCCTTGAAGATCGGAACATCCGGCCTTATGGGTCGGTTAGGCTGTACTTCAGGAGTGGGCCAGGTTTTCTTTTCAAAACGGGGGGTTGGTCTGATAGGTTTTTCTGGCTCAAATGGATGTGATTTAGGTTGTGCCCTAGCAAAAGTGGTTGCCATTTCCATAGCCTGTATCGTTGTCAGACTCGAATGCTGTCTCAACCATTTCTGTGTCGTGTAGGGGAGTGCCTCTAGGTATTGTTCGAGATACACTTTGTCCATGATTTCTTCTTCGGTACTGGTTAATGGTGTTAGCCACTTGTCGGCGGCCATTTTCAGTCTTAAGAATAGCTTTTTAGGATTATCACCCGGGGTCCCTCTTTCCTTCCTGAAGCGCATTCTATAGGCTTCACTATCCATTCCCAGGTGGTCTAGGATAATGGTTTTAATCTGGCCATACGGGGTTTGACCAGAGGCGTTGGCCACCTGATAAGCCGCCTGTGCTTCGTGAGTCAACAGGGGGGCAAGAAAGAAAGGCCATTTCTCGACTGGCCACCCGCATGCCAATGCCACCCTCTCGAAATTGGTTAGAAATGCGTCCGGATCGTCACTGGGGACGTATTTTTGGAGAGAAATACCGGAAGGGGTTGGATGTGTAGCCCGGGGTTCTTGATATGCAGGGTTGCTGGGGTCCCCCATTATCTTTTGTAGCCCTCAATCTGTGTGGCCACAGTATTTCGGAATGTCTGTCGGCTTGGGCTACAGTAAGTTGTTGCTCGACTGCCCATCCTAATTGCTCTTGTCCTTTCACTAGAGTCTGCAGTAGTTCCTCCATCTTGGGTTGACAGATGGTTACTGGAGTGCTCGCATTCTCCACCACTTGTGGCGGGATCGATGGAAACACGAACTCGGTGGGTGTTGGTAAGGCTGGCTTTATTGTTTTTAACAAGCGCTTGCGCCGCGTTATGTTTCTATAATAGGGTAGTGGAGGCTCGGAGACTCTACGAGCTGGGGAACTCCTCTCCTTCCTGTGATCCCCGCCTGGTTTTCCTCCCTCCCGTGGACTTCTGGGTGCTGTAGGTGTGTCCGTTTTGCTTGCCGGTCTCGGGTTACATGAAACAAAAGAGAGAAACGGACTCAGAAAAGGGCTCTGGTTCACTGAGAGCGTTAGGGAAAGGGTGTGAGGATCTGCACTCGTGCACACAGGTTTCTACGACGTGTCGGTGGTGAAGTAGGGAAGGGGTTCAGTGAAGGGTTGACGGTGGCGGGTGCTCTCCGGAGGTTTAAAACCTCTTCTACCCGCCCAGCCCACGATACGGTCCCGTACCTGGCCACACTTCCCTTGAAGTGCGGCTGGGCGAAGCGCCTTGTCGTTGGCCTCCTGGCTCTGCAATAGCTGGGCTCGCCTCCTCCTTCGCTCCTTCTTCCGCCTCACTCTCGTCACCGGGTCTGCTTCCTCTACTCCGTATGTCTCCTTCTGCTCTCCTCGACTTCTCCGGGTGATGAACACACCTCCCTCTCGGAAGACTCTGCTTTCAGTTCCGGCGTCCCAGCTGACCAGGGGGCGTGGTTTGGCTCGAACTCCGTCCAGTTAAAGAAACAGTGCCCTTCCTCGTCGCGTGTGTTGGATGAGTCCCAAGGCGCTGCACCGTTCCAGACCTTGGGTTCCAGTAGGGATGAGAAAGAGGGGAACAGACATCGAGGGGGTGTTGGAGAAGGGGTAAGCCACTCCGCTCCCTGGTCACAAGGGGTTTTAGGAATTTCACCTTCATTGTCATCCTATGGCATCTGGTCTTATGGCACAGGTACAGGATCTGGTGACTCAGTAGGGGGCACTGAGACTGTTGCAGAGTCCAAAACAGGCGGAGGAGAACTTTCTTTTTCCACAGTTGCTGCTGTTGTAGGGAAAAGTGCATGATAATTGTGCAGCATAGCCGTTAGATCCTGCACCAATTCAACAGGCAATTGTATCATAGGTTCCTGGCGTGGCATCAACACTTGTGAACTCTCCATGGGTTTATAATGTGGCCGATAATACTCCTCTTCACCCTCCTCTTCCTGAAATTGTACATTAAGTTGTAAAGGGCTGCAGGCCGGACTAAACAACCCCATCATCTTCAGATTCCCCCAAAAATTGACTAGGAGGTAAAGGGGAGATGTACGATAAATCTTGATGAAATTCTCCTGATGACTGGATCGCCAACAAGAATCTGGAGGACAAACCGGCATTAACTCTTTGGTTGAGGAGTCGACAAAATCCTCAGACTGTGAAACAGATACCGTTGATGTAGATAAAACAGTTGTCAATGATGGTGTCATCATAGTCAATTCCATCGACGGCATAACTACCGATGAGGTCATCGATGAAGTAGTTGACAGTGGAGGAGTCGACGCTGAAAGTATCGTCTATGATGGAGGCGCCGTTGCATTAGGAGCATTAACATGCCAAGCTAACTTAGTGCCAAAAATATCAGGTCCAAACTGGCAGGTGAAGTAAACAATTGACAGTCCTGTACCAGACGGGCCCTCTAAAAGAGCTGTGGGTGAATCGGTCTCAACTCAGGAGCCCGAAGGGCTTCTGTAAAGTCACTTGCATGTCAGGCTGATGGCTTTTAAAGACAGATGGGTTGGGGCAGACACATTTTTAATTCAGGCTGGTGCCTTCTGAATGGCTGGGGGACATTTAGGTACATGTTGTAAACTAGGAAACATTTAGGGCCATATTTGAAGTTTTTTTTTTTGACAAAGACAAATGCCTCGATGCAAGTCAACAGCCCTTTAAAGGAAATGCAGCATCCTTGGGTATTGGAAGAGAAGGACTTATACGGGAGACCTGGCAGGGTGTACAATTGACGGAAATGGAATTACAGAAGGCAAACGCTGCTAAATTGGAATTTAGGAAAAACTAACCAAGGGTATTAGACCGAAGGCATTAAATTGCTTGATCAGGAAACCAAGCGAGTTACACAGTTTTAGCCAGAGAGAGTTTATGCAATTTGCCCAGAATCACAGGTTCTTGACCCAAAGCCGGGATCTCACCCTGGTTCCCCATTTCGAACACTGGCTGCTCCAGCCATAGCTCCTCTCAGGTAGTAAAAGAACTGATGAAACAAGACCCATTCACAATCTACAGAAATTAAACATAATACAGGTGCACAAGCAAGGTCATTTTTAAAAAAAATACATCCCTTTGTTTTACTTCTTTTATTAACATCGGCAGGGGTAGTAAGCATTATATAAATACAATGCCAATTACTATATTATCTGAATTTGGAGATAAAAAAGGCATTGGAACGCAAAAATAAAGGGAACGCCTAATAATAAACAGCGCATGAAAGGTAGTAAGACAAGAGATCAAGCACAGCAGCCACCAGCCCGGAGTGTGCATCCTAGAGCCGTACAAGCAATTAGAGAAGTCCAGCATAGTTAAGTATTGATATAAGTCACAGAACAGAAATCAAGCAAACGGGGAAAATGCAAGGATTCAAGCACACTGGGGACTGCGCATGGGTCGGGTTCAAGCAGTTTATTATAGAAGCTGCGCGCTGGACAGGCACCGAAAAAAACCTGTATTAGAGAAAAGTGGTGAGGTGTGTCCTCCTGAGTGAACTAAAGGCAATAACAGGGGCTGTGCAGAGGCAGTACAGGAAGAAAAGAAACCCGTCACAGCAGATTAGCTGTGAGTGGAAGGGGTGAGAGTCTGAACGTATGGGGGAGTGAAGGGGGAGCGGAAATAGTGAGCTGGGCTGCTGAAACAGGGCAGTATGGGATTAAAGCAAAAGGACACAATAGCGGAACACAGGCTTAAGCCTATATTTCGAACAAAATTGTAAAGAGCGGACCCCCAATCACAGTGGTCGGTTTGTACGGCAGTATTGTATTGCAATGGTGGGGAAGTTTGTTGTTTTTGGCTGCCCGAGCCTTACTCACCTGCCACCACAGCGTGATTCGAGGCAGATCAGGTCGGCGGTGGTGCCGTAGATGGTGCCCACTCTGCTCCTGTCCATCCTGCTGCCAACCCCATAGCCCTGCTCCTAGCAGTGGGACCCAGGCGGCAGCGCAGGCAGAAAATACTGTTTTTACATTGCATCTCGTAGGCCGTCTGGCACGAATGTGGCCACATTAAACAGCCCCGCGTGACATAAGAATGTGAAACCTTCCCTCAGAGTGAGACAAAACAAAACCCAGCGCTAGCATTTGGTGATGAGTATTCTAATGAGGGGAATGGAGCTACATGCTTTCAAATTCAAACAAGCATTTGCAATACAATAGATCTCGCATTTACAAGAGTTTAAGCTATTTTAATTTACAATGGTAATAGCTTAAACTGTCCTAAATGTGAGACCTCAGCCGCCATTGTCCCGGGGGGGCTGCTTGAAAGTGAAAGCGGGCAGGGAAAGCACACAGTGCAGCAGTAGGAGAAACCCATGAAAGATAAGAGTGCTAACAAACTAAATAAGACATGCTGTGTCGCTTCCGAAGTAGAGGGGCCAGTCGCCATGGTGTTAACAATTGCAGACAAGGCAGTACCAAGGAGGGACTAACAGCCCTAAAATAACTCCTATGCCAGCGTTTACAAAGAACAATGACACAAGCCAAGGAAAACATGTGTGGAGAGTGTGCGGGGCTTTTTACATACTCCACCACAACAGGTCTCGCAGAGCAGCGCATGCGTGCGGACGCAGGCTCGACCTAATAAAGGGGAAGGTGGTAACGGGAAGGGTCTCTATAGGGAGGACACCTGAAGAAAAATTAAACCTGAAGGCAAAGCTAGCAGGACTTGAAAAAAAGTGGAAGCAGGACCTGAAGCAGGTAAAGTAAAAGGTTTACAGAACCACTCTGAAAAGGGACATGGACAACATGGGTTAAAGGGCTGTAAAAAGGGAAAAAACGTCTTCCTTCTCCGTCATTGAAGCACAGTCTTGCATCAGTAGATACCAACATTTGCTTTCTAATTTAACCGCATCGCTGCTGCGGCGATTTTTGCGCTGTGCGGCATTTTTTAAATTACTGCAAGACATGACGAGCTTAGCTCGTCATCAGCACACGCCACCCGTGGGTGATGACGAGCTCAGCTCGTCATCAGCATCGAAGGGGTTAAGTGTGAGTCTCTCCAAAATCAGACGAGAGATACAATATAAGATTCTGAAATGTGGAAAAAGGATAGGTACACATCAAAGCATGAGAACTTTCTGTTCGTGCATATCCCTGATCTCAAAAAAATGTGAAACAGAATATTGGGGGACCCTGAAAAAAGCTCAAATTAGCCATCCGAAGAACGCCCCTTCTAAATTGCCATCAATCACAGAAGGAAGCCATCAAAGGAGATGCCCAATGTAAAAGCCCACTTATTCTGAATGGAGCAAAGTTTTGCTCTTACAGATCTAGCATATACAAAAATAAGTTTTTTTTATCAGATGGTGAAAACTCTGATGAAGATTGATAACCGATTCAGGCGGACTTTTCCAAGCATGATTCACTTCTGAGTGGATAAACAGAGTGTCCGTGCTAATAGGCAAGGCAATGGTTTGAAAGTATCCAACATACCGATGGAAGGAGAAAAATAGTGTAAGCTCCAGGCATGAACTGGGGAAGATAAGTACAGATGCCCCACCGAAGTGATAATGCTTGATAAAGAGACAGTGGCCCAAAAGAAAGAGGACAGAGGCCCTGCTGAATGAGAACTGTAAGGACACACAGGCCTTATGTAGGTTAGCTGTAGCAAACAAATGCACTCCTCTGTGACCATCAGATGAGCTGAGGCAGCAGATGTAAGATTTAGTGCAAAAAGGAAATTAAATGTTGAAGGATATTCATTATGCAGAACAGCCAGGAAAGCACGGTGGACAGAGGTTTGGTTGGGATGATGGTCACAGAAGAGAGCTGTGAAGATACTGCTTCGGGAAAGTGCTCTTTAATTATCTTACTCAAAATCAGTTCTTGGACACATAGCAAAGAGAATACAAATAAGGAATGCCCGGACGGTTTAAGGGAGAGCGGAGTAGACATTTTGTTAGTTCACAAGCAGGTACTCCGGTGGGTATATGAAGAATCTCTGAATGCGTCTCAGTGGAGGACAGACTATATCCAAGTATTAATTTGGAATTCTAAAGAGTTGTAATACCCTACCAAAAGAAAGAGGTACTCGGTTATCTCTGTTGACAAGAGGCGGACATTGTGGCTCCACATAAAACGCTTTAAGGGGAAGGTGATGCTCATCAACATAACTAGTGTGCAGATCTATATTTCATGCCACATCAGTGACTTAGACGTGTGGTATCGCTACTCGTCCACCACACATTAAGAGTTAATGGGACTAACTATTTAATGGAGAGAAATTCACCCAGGTAAATGTGATTACAAATTCTATTTTCAAGTGCAGAACATTTGCTAGAGGATAGATTAAGTGTACAGCTTGAAAAAGTTAGTGAAATGGGCAACAAGAATGGATGGAGGATCTAACTCCGTTCCTGACCATGCACAATTAAAAGTGACACTAATGGCAAGAGGCACGCTTCAGTAAGACAAAGTTGAGACTGGGCAAGTATCTGGTTCATGAAGCTAAGTCTAGCGGAATAATGTACTGGGCATTTTCAGACACTTTATGGAATGTCCTTAAATGAGTTGTACGATGAAAGCAGATAGTACTGGCAAGAAGGGGATGGGTGGTGGGGAGGTTAAAAGGGAAACAGATGTATTGTTACAAGCTGAGCTAGCAAATAAACACCAATTCAAAAGCAGATCTCAGTTTGCCAAGATACAGGAACAACTTAAAGTGATGCAATTGTAGGACTTTGAAAGGGTGCCCTTAGTGCTCTAAAGTAGGGTATTTGAAATGGGTGATAAAGCCCACAGGATGTTGGCAAGAAGTCTGAAAACTAAGACACAGAGAAACAATTCACTGCTGAGGAATAGCAAGAATTAAGTCTTTGCAAAGAACAAGATGAAAGGTGATCTGTCCCTGGATGTTTAGATGCTTTTAAATTCTGAGGCGCAAGGAGCAATTTCCTAATGATGGTGAAGCCAAAGGTGGTCTAGGCATTCACTACATGGGGTTACTTACCCAAGGATGGTGGCTCCATCTCTTAGGAAAGGGATACTGCAAGGAGAGGAGTTCATCTGAGAGCTTATCTGGAGAGATTAGTCCTCATCCATCGCTCCAAGTGCTAAAAAATTATGCAATATTTTCATATCAGGCTTAGATCCTGAAATCTAGTATAAAGATGATTAACTATAGAATGCACAGTTATAAATAAAACATGCAATCCAAATGAAGAAATGTAACCAGCAGGAACATGTTAACACTGGGTAATAGGTGACAAAGTTGAACCCAGAGGTATTCTGCACAACATTGGCAACTTCTGAGACAGAAAATAGAATGAGATTTTTTAATATCTTTTGTGGAAAACTGAAACTATCTTAAAGACCCAAGCCTTAACTCTTCACTGCATTCCCTCAGCCAAGTTTCCATAATATCAATGATGGTAATAAATGCTGCAAACTGGCCCAACAACAGGCGTTCTTTCACCAACCCAGTTCTCATTAAATCTCAATACCATGATGTGTCCTAAAGGTCATTTACGCCCCGTTCAGCAGACTGCCAAATTCAATATAGGGCTGCAACTATGGTCGTGCTCACTAAGTCTTTGGCTTGCCTTTTGAAAAGGAAAATAAGTACTACAATAATATGTTACATTTTTCCAAAAGCAAATGTAGATAGTCTGAGAATCTCCAATCCACTGAGGAAAATATGTTCAAACAAACTACATCTTAACATTCTCTGGTGAAAGCAAATTATACTAGGGATCAAAAGGTCCAGAGATGCCAAGAAATAGCCCGATGAACATCATAAAAAACAAAATACTACCAAACCTGCAGAAATGTTAAGTATTCATAAGGTGTGTTTGGCTAGAAGTCTCCATCAGATAACTGTACCAGTCTAACCTGTGTCGTCTCTGATTATTAGAACTTAAGGACATGATCAACTTCTGCACAGTCTTACATTATAAATTGTTTTCCTTTTCATGCTTTTCTCTACAAGTCTCAAATTAGCCGCATAGCATATTTTATTCAGGAGATTAGAACAACTACGCTTCCTGGTCTGTTCTGCTCCGTGCTGCAGTTGGCTCACCCCAGTGTTAGTCACCCACATCTTGTGTGGGTGCAAGCCCAAAAAGCTTAATAGTTTTGTTACTACATGAGTTTTATATGCTGCCCCTTCATTTAAGCTGTGTGCTCCAGCTGATGGAATGAAGCTTAAAATCCGCAGCTAAACGAGAGAACAAGCTTTGGTCATGGTTTCCGGATCAATGAAACTATCAACACACATCCTGTGAGATATTCTAAAGTTGAAAATGTGCTTCTATACTAGATTTCATGTGATCAAGTACACGTTTTAGTCAGTCTTCATAATCACCGGTGAGTGTACTCCGTATGCCAGATGCTGACCCAATACCGTACCCAAGATGTTTAGCAGGCCAATTCCAAAATTTAAAAGATCCCATGATTTGACTTTCAACCTCTGCTTGCAGCACAAGAGATGTTAGAGATCCTCCTTTGAGTGTGGACAACAAAAACAAAATTGAGATGTCCTTGTGGAATGTAGTCTAAACTCCCTAGTACAAGGGTACGAGTGTATAATACGGTTACATTTTAAAAAGCATTACTTTGAAAGGTGTGCTTTGGTATTAAAATGAATACATTTACTAGAGCAGAAAACCAGTAACTTAAAACAACTGAACGATATTTCATACAACAATTTGAAATTATTAGATTAGAAGTTATAAAACACTTGTTAAAAAACGTAACACTCACCTGGGCTATTTAATGATTCTTCGGCAGTCATCTGCATTAACAGAGCAACCTGCTGACGTTCTGACAGAGGATAACCTGCCCTGATTCCAGACAGACCCATTCCAAACAGTAATCCAGGCTTTCGATTGGCTGGCTCCTTCTTAATTCGTTTTCGCTCTGGACCTTGTTTCTCTGTGAAGTCATTCAAGAAACCATTTTCAGGCAAGGACACACACGTATCCAACAAATAAACCCAATAATTATTTCTTTAAATGTAAGCAGCATAAACGGGTTAGCTACAGAGGTTTTTTCAACCAAAGTTATGGACCTTTATTTTGATCTTTTTGGCACTACATGATTAAGCCTTCAGAACTTCTTGCCACTGTGGAAATAAGACGATAAATATGAACATTGCCGGCGCCATCTTTTGTAATGAAGGCCCCTACGAGCGCGTAAGCGGCAACCATTTTAGTCACTGCAGCCATTTCCCACATTGCTGGTCACCTGCACATCACCTCAGCTGCCCTCAGCCGCCCCCGCGCTCTGACTGAACCCGAGCACACATAAAGGAGTCCTAAAAACATGTCAGAATGACAATACCCTAGAGCCACTTCCCACACCAAACCCACTTGTCCTTTCATCCTCTGCGCGCAATCAGGCCTCCCTGATAACCTCCTCCACTGCACCAGGCTACTCACTCCGGCCCCAGGCGCTAACACCCCTGCAGACTTAGTTTATTGCCCGTGTAACGACAGAACTTGCCTCACCAACAAAGGGGCCGGAATTCAATCAGTGACCCGACCCCTTTGATCTGACCGATCCCACATGTTTTAGGTCCTGTCAGAATGTCCAGCTGTGAGACATCGATCATCTGTAAGATCCGGGTGGAGGAACATTTGCTACTGGACTTGTGTGAGAACTAGCTTAAGGCGGGGATTCCAAGGATGTTTCACTATGTAATAAAGTAACGCCAGAAATGTTTGACCATGTAATAAAGTGACCAAAAAGAAACATAAAAGGCCAGGCCTCAGAGATGCAGTTAGAGCAACTCCTGACGATAGCCCCGGTGTCTAATGCGATGTGCTCTCCTCTAGAGCAAATAAACTTGTTCTTCGCCTTCCAACTACCAGCGCCTGCCTCGTTATTTTGATCGCTATTCTCAAGGTGATTTAGAGGTGGTTTGCACCAAGCAGCATCGAAAGTCTTGGGAGTCTCGTTGCTTTTCATCAATTGGCGCAGCAACGTCGGGGCCCATCAGCGACACGTGGGTCCAGTGAGAGAGGTCCTAACGACGGAGTGAACATCTAAACGATCAGGAAGTGCACCTGCCTGAAAGAGACCCTCGTCTGGCGGCCGATCAACTGAACTTCACCGGTTCCGAACGGACCTCTCTCGAGTGACCTACGGTCCTGACTGGGACCTTGCGGGAACGCTGCATCTTTGGAGTGAGAGGACAAACGAGCGCTGGAAGGGGGCGCCTAAGAAACTGTCCGTAACGGTCCAGGTAAGGTCGTGATATATGACAAAAAAAAACTGATTGTTTGATTGTATTGAAATTGTTCGCTCGAATACTAGTATTCTGTTCTTTGAAGTTATTGGTAGTAATTGAGGTATTCCCTGCTTGCAAACAAGAGTAGAATAGGAATATTCCCTCTTTGCAGGCAGCGAAGGACAGGTAGTGTGGACCTTTGTCCACGACCTATTGAGATACTCATATTGACCGCTTGTACGTCATGTCATGCCGGTCTTCTCAAAATTGTTTGATTGTTTTGGACCGGACCGTTTGTTAGAGGTCAGTCATCCAGCAACGCCGGAAGGCACCCCTAACAAGGACATGTATGTCAAATATGGAGTTGCCACCGTTGCTTACAGCAAACTATGGCACAAATATACTAGAAAGGACCGGGTATATCAGTGGCCACTGACGGGATCTTTGGATCTCGCTACAATAGAAATCTTAGAAACAGCGCTCTTTAAAAAGAAAACCACGCAAGCCATGCTCGACAACTTCGGCCTCTGGCGAAAGTAAGCAATGCATTGAGTTTTTGAGGGTACTCTTCATCCTTTAAACCGAAGGTTAGAAGGTGTAACAAGTGTCCACTTTTTTCTGATTAATCGCATCTAATATCCGGGGAAAGAAACGGACACTACTTTTCCTCATCCCTCCATTTCTTGATGAACATATGTGGCATTTCTCTCATCCCTCTGCCTCTACCAGCTCCTAATAAGGCTGGGCACTGAGACTTCCAGTGCCCGTATTCCTTGCAGAATGCGCATTGGTCTTGTTCCAAGTCCTGTCGTCGTACATACGGTGTCACTGAGTCATTTCTAGGAGGCTGTACTCTAGGGATGTTGTGTTGGTAACTTACTTTATATGGTTCCCGTCCCGCATTCACCCCTTGGAGCTGGGCTATCATTACTCTTTCCTTTAAGTCTTTCTTTTTCTTTTCTGTGGCCCTGTCATTTTCGTTTTTCTGATGCTCATAGTACTGAGCCATTTGGAGAATAGCCGCTGGCTTAGAAGGCTGCCCAACTACTTTCGCTAGTCTGTAATTTCTGGGATACCTCGGGTAGTAGTCCTTTAACGTAAATCTGCACGAATAAGCGGTGTCCGGTCGCAGTGGACATGTCCTGTCCACTGTAGTCGGAGAACACTGTTGGGAATCTCGAGAAATACTGAGACATCCTCTTGAGGTTTCTGGCGGCATGCTGTCACTATGGACCAGTCTATCTTTTTCTCTGGTATCAATGTTTTTATTTTCTGCACTACTTTATCGGGGAGCTCCAATATAGCTTGAACTGTTTTTTGGCCAGGATTCCGTTGCTAGTCTAATGTGTCGAGTTGTTCCCAGGTATGGCCAAACAATTCCGAATGGTTTATCTTCCTGATCTGCTTCCACACATCGGCCGGCAAACATAACCCAAAGAACAAATCAATGTCGGCAAGTGTCATTATCGTGTACCCCAAAGCGGTACCTAGTTCGGTGTAAAAGGCAGTGGGATTCATCCGTAAATCTGGAAGAGATTTACGGAATGTCAGGATGTCCTGTCTGTTCCATGGCTGATACACCCAATTGTACACTACCCTCCCTTTAGCGTCCTGATAATGTATGTCGAAGAGTCCCTTGTCCTCTAGGGGGGACCCAATACGGGGCAGCCTCTTATCGGCATCATGTTATCCAGTTTCTCCATTGGGGGAGTCACTGGCTTCGATGCTCTGTCTGCATCTATCCGCCCTTGTTCTAAGAGGTGGCGGAATACTTCTAACGTGAACAAGAAGAGTTCTTCTACCTCGCTGTCATTCTCTTCTCCTATGTCCACTTTTCTATAAAGTGCCATTAGCCTCGCTGGTCCTACATCTTGGTATTTCTCTTCATAGGCAGTGAGCGCATAGTAGCAGAAGCGCGCAATGAAGAATCGCTTGTGGCTCGCGTCATAAGAATTGCAGATGTCTGTCACATACTCTCTGTTTCTCTTCTATTTACAAGGGTTTTGACTATCTTATCAATATTTGCCCGCTCGTGTGTACTTAATCACGGAATCCTGGGTAACCCTTTTTCTACTGGTCTTACTACCACTAATGCGTTCGTGGATGAGGCACTTGGTGCAAGTGGCTCGACTGGAGCGGAAACGATTGTGGTGTCTCCGCTGATATCTTGCTGTTCTTGTTGCTGTACTATGGGGTGGTTAGGGGCATAAGGAGGTGGCATGTGGATAATCGGGGGACCCAATAAGAGGTCATCGTTTATTCTTTGTTTAGCCGGTAACTCTGGGTACAGAGTTGAAGTTGTTTTAACAGGGCACTGGCCCGATAATTTCGCTTCTTGTTCTCTTTTATCGTTCTCTTTCTTTGATATCCTCTTCTAACTTTTTATGGTTCTGGTAACCAGACTTTCGTGTTTCTTTATCCTGCCTGGCTTCATCTCTTTTCTTTTGTTGCATTGCTTCCAATTAGCGGCAATATTTTAATTTGACATAGTTGTTATCAAAGAATTGTGTGGTGCGTACTTTTAAACAAGGGGCAAGTTGTGAAGCGCCAGAAAAAGTAAAAGGCAAAAAGTCCTTATTAGAGGCAGTCACGTTGCGGTGTTAATGAGGCATAATTAGCAACATCTAGGGATTTTATACAGTGGTACCCTAGATGTTGCTAATTATGCCTCATTAACACCGCAACGCGACTGCCTCTAATAAGGACGTTTTGCCTTTTACTTTTTCTGGCGCTTCACAACTTGCCCCTTGTTTAAAAGTACGCACCACACAATTCTTTGATAACAACTATGTCAAATTAAAATATTGCCGCTAATTGTATGCATGTATGACCAATATACCTATTCATGATACCTACTGAGCTTCCCTATCTCCTTGCTTACAGTCAAAACTGAACCCCTTCCCCCCACAACTCTGCCTTGCAAAGCTTAAACTTGTTTTACTAAAAGACAACGTTTGATCCACGTTACCCCAAATGCGAAGAAATCGTACTGTGATTACTAATATGTATTTGCACATTAATATGTAATTCTTTTTCAGAAAACGAAAAATTGATTAACAGATACCGCACAAATAGTGTGAGTATAATTTGTGTTTATTGTTTGTATCAGTCCTGACGAAGGCTCCATAGACCCCCAGGGCCCAAGGAGCTGAAACATGTCGACGCTTTTCTAATAAATACCGACAGACTCAGTAACCCGGTCTGCACAAAGTATAGTTCTGTTTTTAACCATAGTGGAAATATACCCCTCAATAAATCCTTGGGGTTATTTCCCTTTTTTAACTATTATTCTTCTGCACATCACTTTTGCCACTTTTTCTTTGCACGGGGAAACCCTCATATCTCTGGACACTGCACCAAATAACCCAGAGGTGCCTCGGGTGAGGCTGGCAGTTCACACACAGAAGATAACCAGATGATAACTGCCACAACTACAATGCGGGGCGGATGAACCATATATACTGCACCTTCGATTTGCATTGAGTTTTTGAGGGTACTCTTCATCCTTTAAACCGAAGGTTAGAAGGTGTAAGAAATGCCACATAAACAGCGAGGAAGAGGACGTAGAAGAGGGTATGCGAGCAAAGTTAGCGAAGGAAGAGTGAACACATTTGATCGCCCTAGACAGAACCAGTGCCAGCAGACAGATTACGACAATATGTATGACTTTGCATAGGATAGCCAGGGGCAAGGGAGGGATCCAGTCGAGCTCTATGTTGACCAGCAAGGCCCTTATGTCACCGCAAAAGGTCCTGGGAACGGAGTCACCATTTTTGGGAGACACAGGAGCAACACGTAGTGCACTATCCAAACGACTGATTCCACGGGCACCCTTGTCTGGCTCACACAACCTCTATAGGATTTGACGGTACACCCTCCACCAACCCTTTGTCCAGACCAATCCCCTTCAAACTGGAAAACAATGTTATTGACACAACGTTCCATCTCTCCTCCAACACCCCAGACGCCATTATGGGTCTCGACCTACTGAAACATTTCCGTGCGACTATCAGGTGTTCGCCGGAAGGAGTACGAGTCATCTTATATGACAATCACCAGCTCTCGAGAGACAACCCCTCCCAACACATGTACCCCATCTCTGAAGCAGACACATCCCTACTAGATACTTTGCCCTCGCATCTATGGGCTAAAGCTGATTCCGACGTAGGACGAATGATGATCAACCCAGTACATGTGACTATACAGCCAGACGCAACCTTACCGAAAATACCCCAGTACAAGATATCGCCAGAGGGCCAGAAAGCCTTGATCGAAATCATACAATCACTCAGAGGCGGGAGTGGTGGAAGAGGTAGTGAGCAATGTTTGTAATAGTCCCATTCTACCAATCATAAAGAGACAGGGAGAGGGAGATGGAAAGACCTACCGCTTTATCACCAACCTACAGAAAGTAAACAAAATAGTAGTAGTACCACAGTATCCAGTAGTTTCTGACATCACCACCATCCTAACCCAGATTCCGTCAACTGCTACCACTTTCACTGGTATTGATCTCAAAAATGCTTTCTTCTCCATACCCATTCACCAAGACAGTCGCTATCTCTTCGGATTCACTCTAAGATTCTGCTCATATAGATTTTGTCGAGCACCCCAGGGGTACACCGAGAGCCCGAGCATCTATAGCCAGGCGCTCAAGAGACAGTTAGATGCAGTTCAATTGCCGGACGGAGGCGTGTTGATCCAGTATGTGGACGATATCCTTCTAGCAGCAGACACCACTCCACTAGCTGTCAGAGCCACCATCCAACTCCTACACTTCCTTGCGGACAATGGCCACAAAGTTTCTCGAAACCACAACAAAGTTCCCAGGTCAAATGTGCCTCCTTGTCACGTCACATATTGTGGATTCCAAAGGTACCCAGTATTCATTGATTCACCTCGAAGTAACCAAAACATCAAGAAAAAAAATTTGTTAATAAAAAGTGCTAACCAAGCAAGCATTTTTTTCTAAATAGAATCAGCAATTGCTAATATCACCATCTGTCCTACTTTTACTAACACATTTTCTGCATCCTTCTAAGTGGTAATCCACTTTTTTGCAGTTTCAACGTACTTGCAGTTTGTGGTGTAAATAGAGGACATAAAACCCATAGGAGAAACTGGAAAGATATACATCTTTAAAAACTAGTCAAAATACATAATTCAGCAAGGAGTAATTTTCAAGATCTCTCAGTTTATTCAAAGAAAATACTGGTTTAAATTCTGAACAAGTGAAAAAAAACAGGAAAATACGTTTTCATCTCATTTTTTGACATAATGGCAGATTACGAAAAATAAAACACCATTAAGGAGCCTATTACAATGTTGGGCAAAACTGTCTTGTGTGAGAACCGACCATAGGTCTGCAGTTCCACCCCCACCTATTATGATGCAGCTTCACCTGGTGCGGTCGCAAACTCATTTCACAGTGGGAGCTTGTGTTGTGGTCAGAAACCAGCCGTAGCACAAGCTCCCATAGAGATGGGAGTTTCTGTGAATACCTGCACTGCGTGGAGAGATTGACAGCCCTCAACAGGAGGCCGCTGAGGGATGGAGGCCCTACTATGGGCCCCCTAAGTAGCTTTCCGACTGCATTTCCATGTCGGAAAGCCAGACATGTAAAGCCTGCCTAAAACAGACATAATCCGGTCAACGTAAACGCCATCCTAAAGGGATTATGAGCTGCCTCTGACTGGCCAACAAGCTCCTTGAGCCCGATAGAAACCAGCCAGAATGACCGGCCGGTTTAAACTTCGACCTCCTTCTTTGTAAGAAGGCTGTTGGAGTTTAAACCAAGGATGGCGGTCGGAGGCTTTCCGACCGACATCGTAATCGGCCCCTAAGTGTCAGACCCCTATGCTGCCTTACTGTTTGTTGGTTACTTTATAAGCGCTGCGGTGCCTGAGGGAGACGTATTTTGATTATTGCGCTCAATGCATCTCACAACCCCCTGCCGGCGCACATCAGCTCTCCAAAGCGAACAGCGTGGCCAGCTGGGTGATAAGATTCTGTGTTTTCCAGTGCCCAATATGCCTGGAGCGACTACGCCCTCACAGAGAGCCTGTATTTGAAACACTTATGGTATTTCTGTGTCAAGAGCATTTGGACACCAGCCTAGGCGACTACAGTTGCTCAGTGAGTTATTGTGGGTGCGTGGTGTCCTGATGGGGCAAACCCGTTATTGGCCCCACAGGCGGCATTAATGATCTGGGAGAACCCCACCTTGCTAAAACCCTCTGACTCGCTGGAGATCCCAGCACTAGTACCGCTGCTCACCTTGTTATACCCTTGTGTTTACAACCCAAAAGTCAAGGATACCTCTATTTCTAAAGTGATATTGCAGGCAGTGGCCCCTCTAGACAGAAAATTGCTGCAATATGCAGTGTGTTGCTTTATACTCCTCCCTGGGAGGGAAGACCCCTTACAGCTAATGACCATTTTACCTCCGGGAGGACCATTCCACTTACACCTCTCCATAAACGCAAAAGGGACTCTGTGCCAGGCGGCTATCTCAACGCTTTTGACCGGCTGAAATAGACCCTCATAGACCACTCTCACCCTCAAACCTGACCCCTCACAGTGCCTAGTTTGACCCCAGCAGTACATCACACAGACCACATTTTAAACCCACTACCGATAGCCCAACCACCTCTTGGCATAACTTCCCAAAACACTAAAACCAATATGCACCTTAACCGGTTTAAAACGAAGATATAGGTAGAGAAGGAACAGATGTCCTGAGCTGTTGATTGTCCTCCCACAATCATGATACCCACACTCATGGAATTAAAACAAAATTCATTAAAGCCTTGTTTTAAGACAAAAGCATAAAAAAATGGTAAGAGCATTGAAAGGCTCTCGAAATCAGTCTCTTCAATTATGAAAAGGAGCAGAAAAACACACTTCTTTCGAGCATATTCCTGTGGATGAAGAAGAACCTCTTAGGCCTAGGTAGCTCTAAGATGTGGAAACTTAACTGAGCATAGGCTAAAAGGCACCTCTTAATTCATACTAACCCAAACAGCAAGATGCTTTGACAATGCTCTTTGGGAATCCTTTGACAATTCTCTTTCAACTCAAATGAATGTGGTGGTGAGTAAAGAGAACTATCATTTGAAATTGTTCAAGATAATCCTTTCAAAAATCCAGTCAGATCATCATGTCCAACTAGTAAGGAGGATATTCCAATGCTCCAAAAATTGCATCAACTGCAAATCAATGTATGTAGGCCACTAAAGAAGCAAATCTTAAAACCATAAAAAACGAAATTAAGTACAGAAGCCCTAATCAAGCAATTTAACAAAATCCCAACAACTGCGATAGGGATTGAACATGGATGCTGTGTCCCAATTGGCAACAGACAACTAACAGATATTGTCTAACTAACGACCTGGGTTTCAAGTGGGATTTGGTAGGAATTCTGTAACTTTAAACTTTCTGGATATTTATTGCATCCTGAATGGTGGAGACATTTGCTTATTTGCCTTACTGTATCTTGCATTAACCAGCAACATGTTTGATCATCTCAGTATGTTACATAGGTTGGAACAGAGGATAGGCTTCAGAAACAAATTTTTGAACTCCTGCTCCTTTTCTCAAGTGATAAAGATCAGCACGCACACCTCGAGATCCTAACACGTTATCGGATTTTTCCTAAGGGTCCTTAATTTCCCTGACCTTGTATAAGGTTTAACTTGTACCAGGAAGTATATAGCTAGGGGAGTGTAAGAAGTTGGCCTGATATATGATGTCTCCAATTCTGGGGGCACCTTGTATCAGTCCAAACAAACCCTTATGGTGTTGGTTGTAAGTCAACCTTATAGACAAGCTATCCTAAGGGTAGCATGGATTAAGCAGCCTTAAAGGCTTAACTCAAGAGGGCATGTGAAGCCAGCTGTTTTACCAATCACAATCCTGTAATTGCAAATGAAAGGACACCACACAAGTTATATATTATAAACATGTATGTATTTATTACTAGAATAATCCTCTATACTCTTTATGAGTCTAGAAGCACAAGCGTTTAAACAGAAGCACAGTAAAACATATGAAAGTTGCACAATTATGGATGAGGCCCAAGGGGCCACGCAAACCATATACAAAAGTAGTGGTAAAAGTATCACTACTAGAACAGTGGTAAGGCCTGAGGCCTTGGGAATCGCTGGGGCTATTCGGGACTAGCAGTGGTGAAGTCGGGAAAAGCCCGCGGGACTCGGGTGCAGCGCTTCAAGCACACGCATGTACCAATGCAAAGTCAATGGTGCGTAAAAGTTACAAAGTTACTATTAAAGGAGTCTTCCGACTGGACTAGGATTACCAAACTTTAGACTTAGACACTAGAGGTGTATACCAATGCAGGAGAACCGGCGTTCACGAGTTACCTCACCCACAGGAAGCAGGTGCATAGGTGCCAAAGTATGTCTGGTTTCGT
This sequence comes from Lissotriton vulgaris, assembly GCF_964263255.1. Taxonomy (NCBI): domain Eukaryota; kingdom Metazoa; phylum Chordata; class Amphibia; order Caudata; family Salamandridae; genus Lissotriton; species Lissotriton vulgaris. The sequence continues at coordinate 638,293,063 of NC_141700.1, read as the reverse complement.
CACGCAGTCTGATGGTGCCTGGAGATGAAGATGCTGCAGGCGTCCAGAGGAGAAGTGTCCGGTGCGATCCAAGGGTGGATCGAAGCTGAAGGGTACCTGAAAGCAGAGGGGACAGAGTCTGGGTCACTCAGCAGTGAACAGGGTGGAACCAGGAAGGAAACAGGCAATGTCTGGCGCAATCAGGTGGTTGTCGAGAAGCTTGTCTCCACTGCCACGTGGACTCTGGGGCACCTAGGATGTCGAGGAGTGGATCACGAGCTGTCCCACGAAGGCTCTCGCTTTCTGCGGTGTCGGCTTCCGGATTGGAGCAAACAAACCTTGGCAAGCGCAACCCACTCAGGATTCGAAGATCGCTTCTTACTCGGACCAGCAAGGTCAGAGCGGGTGATCCTTTTCAGGGGAGCGAGGGCCAGTCCAGAGCAACCGGACTGGCAGAGAAAATTCAAAGGTTCGTCGGTACTGGGGCCGCTAGCCAACGGGCAAGCGACCGGACCAAAGCGTTGAGCAGGAAAATGCAAAAGGGTCCCACGCAGCACTCGTCGAGTGTGGAGGGGTGAGGTTCGGTGCAAAAGCTGCTCAGGGCTGGGGCTTCTCAAACCCCAATGCACAGCTTCGAGGGAGCCTCAGGAGCTGCACGGTCAGCACGTCGTGGTCTTTCCAAGATGGCCGGCCCCACGCTTCAGGTCGCCTCCACGGGTCTCAGATTCGCTTGGACTGTGAATCGGGCTGTAAGAAGGCAGGAACGCTGGGTCTTGTCGATATGTCGCTCGAGTTCCGGCGGGAACTGCAACAAAGCAAACGGTGACGCGCTGGATGGTGCCTGTTTGCACAGGGTGGTCACTCCTTGTCCACAAGGGAGATTCTTCAGTCTTCTACGTCGAGTAGGATGTCGAAGGGTCCAGAGTTTCGTTTCATAAGTTTCAGTCACGATAATCTGAGTGCATGGGCACTGCTCCCACCTTTATTCCAAACTGGGGGGCTGGATTACCTGCTAGATCCCTCCTATGGGTGGGACCCAGGAAGGGGGTGGTTACACCCCTTTCCCTTTGTCCAGGGTCGCGCTGGGACTGGGGCTGGTGTGCCCCAGAACCGGTTTGACCAGATTATGCAAAGGGAAGCGTTGTGCTCCCCAGGCAGTGTCTAGTTTCATTCAACCCACCCTGCCCCAATACACTATCTCCTGTCTGGGGAGGTGTAGCACCACCCTGCGACAGGAAACCCTTTGTCCCGGCCTCCTCTGCCAAGTTTCGGTAAGGAGCAGGAGGTCAGACTTGTGTCTGTGGCAGCAGCATCCATTTTGTGATGCTGAGGCTCTGGTTAGAATTAACCACATTTTAGCAAAGTAACAGGTCTTCTCCCTCTAGAAGGGTGGAATGCTACCCCTGTCGCCAGGACTGGCGAGGGGGTAGTATTCTAAAGCGTATGACACCTTACACTACATATTTTGATAAAGCCAAACCAAAGTTAGCACATAACCGCGATGGATTATAATGCACTCAAGAGTATATGGTATGGCAATATCCCGAAACAGCTAAGGGAGTAGGTCCCGACAGCTGCAGACCGGCTCAGCTCATGCTAGAGCACCATCTCACATAAAACCAAGCACTCTGCCTCCAGGATTGTTAACGATTCAGAAAAGGGGGTGGTGATGAACAGAGTGTCTGAATTAAGCAGACCACTCTTACCCAGTCCAAAGATCAGGGCTTGATCCATCACCGTTATTTATCTCACTGCACCATCCCAGCTCAGAACCTGGCTATATGCAAATCAGTCTGTCCCTGGCCCAGTGCATCATGGGAACAGGGCAGACAAAACTACCAAGCCAATTCTTCACCAGAAAGAATTGGCTTGGTAGTTTGGTTTGCCCTGTTCCCATCATGCACTGGGACAGGAACAGACTAATTTGCATATAGCCAGGTTCTGAACTGGGATGGTGCAGTGAGCTAAAAAACGGTGGTGGATCTAGCCCTGGTCTCTTGACTGGGTGAGAGTTTTCTGCTTAACCCCTTGCGTGCGGGGCGTTTTCACCGCCTGTGCTGACTCCGCCTTGCGCGGGCGTAGTCATGACGGAACGGTTCCGTCATCAGCACAGGTCACCCGACGCTGATGACGGAACCGTTCCGTCATCAGCGTCGAAGGGGTTAATTCAGAGACTCTGTCCATCACCACCCCTTGTTAAATATTTTGTCCACCCTAAGCGTGGAAGGGTATACTCAGATGCGAGTCCCTTGCTCATTGCACCATCAGGATTCAAGCAAGCCGGGCCGACGGCGGCTGAAATGCCAGAAACCGGTCCCCGGAAGCTTGTTTCCTTCCCAGTGTAAGAATTGGCTTGGTAGTTTGGTTTGCCCTGTTCCCATCATGCACTGGGACAGGAACAGACTAATTTGCATATAGCCAGGTTCTGAACTGGGATGGTGCAGTGAGCTACAAAACGGTGGTGGATCTAGCCCTGATCTCTTGACTGGGTGAGAGCATTCTGCTTAATTCAGAGACTCTGTCCATCACCACCCCTTGTTGTTAAATATTTTGTCCACCCTAAGCGTGGAAGGGTATACTCAGATGTGAGTCCCTTGCTCATTGCACCATCAGGATTCAAGCAAGCCGGGCCGACGACGGCTGAAATGCCAGAAACCGGTCCCTGGAAGCTTGTTTCCTTCCCAGTGTAAGAATTGGCTTGGTAGTTTGGTTTGCCCTGTTCCCATCATGCACTGGGACAGGAACAGACTAATTTGCATATAGCAAGGTTCTGAACTGGGATGGTGCAGTGAGCTAAAAAACGGTGGTGGATCTAGCCCTGATCTCTTGACTGGGTGAGTGTATTCTGCTTAATTCAGAGACTCTGTCCATCACCACCCCTTGTTTTTAAATATCCAGGATTGTTAAGGCCTGCCATAGGAGTGACTTATAGGTATATATGTGTCCAGATAGGGTTAAATATAGGTATACTATATCTAAGCAAGGGGTGATTACACCACCTTGCCCCAGCTGAGTGATCAGCCAGGTGGGTCAATTTTGGATAGCCAGCCAGGGGTGGCAAAAGATATGCTGCAGCCCCTGGTAGGCCTTGGATGCACCTATGCCCTGGGCACCTATAGTGCACTGTACAGGGGCTGATAAGGTGACCCAAGCCAATTTAGGTATGCACCTAGGGTACATGGAATCCATTTTAAAGAGAGCAGATAGCAGGGGCCCTGATTAGCAGGGAACCAGGCCAACTAAGTCGAAAACCAGCTAAACAAGGCAAAAAAATCTGGGGTAACTATAGTCAGGTATCCACCTTCCTACAGGGACTATGGGGTTACTATGCATCAATATGCAGGAGACACCCAATTACACCCAAGGACACCATCGGGAGGTCAGCAGAGCCACAGGCACAAGGATTCACTCCTTCAAAACAACCGTAGCCATTAAGCAATTATTTTGTGGAATAGCCACTAACCTAAAGAAGAGTGGAGAAAACAAACTAACCATCTTTATTTCAACAAGTTTAACACCCATTTTCGACCCGCACCTAAACCAACCAAATACCTAAAAAAGTTGCAATAATGAGAAACTAGACTCTACTCTTCTTCAGGAATTGAGCTGCAACTTGATATGCGCTACTCACCAACTATGCTATTTCACCCCATCCTAGATTCTCGCGGTCTTAGTTCAACATATTTTAATCCCAATTTTTCTACTTACAATTAAAGAGCAAAAATACCACCACTTTAAGTTTGAGTAATAGAAAAATATTAAATAAAAATGTTTTGATATCAGCAAAAATAAATACATCTATAACTGAAATCAGAAGAAAAATAGGAGTACATGCATTAAGTCAAGGACGTCAGGAAATAAAAAAAAGATCTCAGTGAATTTTTAAATCGTCTATCTTCATGTACTAGAGTCGGTTGCACTAACAAAGTAGGGCACAAGTCAAACCCATAGTTTGCTATATGTGAAGTGTGTTATTTTACAGTGCCTGGACTGATGGCTCTCGTTCATTCAGCCAGGAAATCACCACGAGAAGTCAGCATACAAGGGTTTTATATGTACACGCATTCTTTACTGCTGCATTAAGCAACACTATTCCTATTGTGCCAGAATATGAAGAAATTGAATTAAAACCAATTAGACTGATGGGTTTGGGAAATGAATATTGAAAACTTGCAAAAAAGTTCATAGTGTGGTTCTGCTGGAAAATAAAATCCACAGAGAAGAGATTTTAGCCTCTACCCCAATGCCACTTCCCTAAGATCCTCAGACAAGAAGAGGGTTAGGAATATTTTTTTCAACACTTGAGCCCACATTTCTGTTTCCCAGAGCTTTTTAATAGCAGCTCTTGGAATTACTCATAGCGGCCATCAAGTTACATACCTCTAAAGAATGAAAGCACAGTTGGATTTGAATTTAACTAGCAGAACATAGCACATTAACTAATTGAACCATCTTGCTGTAACAATGTATGCATGGAATCTGACAGTTATGTGCACTGCATGCAAAGTAGAGTCTTGCTACTGCGTTGATTATAGTTAAGAAATTACAGATCATGAATCTACCAAAACTATACAGTCCAAATTTGTATAGAACTCGGTTATAACTACATTCACATAAAGAGTTTTATGTCATATTGATAAAATCCTCAAGATTTGGACAGGTTTAGACAAACATTTTGCCCACAAAGCCACCATAGTAAACCATATGTTATTAGCATTAAGTCACATTCCTTGATAGAAATCTTTTTTTTTTTTAAGGACATGGGCCAAGTCAAGTCAAGTCAAGTCAAGTCATGAAATTTGTATAGCGCACTACATACCCAGAGGGTTTCAAGGCGCTTAGGAAAGGGGGGAGGATTATTTGTCAAATATCCACGTTTTAAGCTGCTTTCTGAACGCTAGGTGATTGTGGGTGAGGCGAAGGTAAGCGGGGAGTGAGTTCCATGTTTTGGCAGCCAGGTGTGAAAAGGATCTGCCTCCCATGGTGGTCTTGTTGATGCGAGGTACAGGGGCGAAGGCTTGGCTGGAAGAGCGAAGTTGGCGGGCGGGGGTGTAGAAGGACAGCCGAGAGTTGAGGCAATCTGGTCCGATGTCGTAGAGTGATTTGTGTGCGTGGGTAAGCAGTCGGAAAGTGATCCTCTTATTGACGGGTAGCCAGTGGAGGTCTCTCAGGTGACCAGAGATGTGTTCGTTGCGTGGGATGTCTAATATGAGCCTGGCTGATGCGTTTTGGATTCGTTGGAGTTTCTTCTGGAGTTTAGCGGTGGTGCCTGCGTAGAGGGTGTTTCCGTAATCCAGTCGGCTCGTGACCAGAGCATGGGTGACTGTTTTCCTTGTTTCGGAGGGGATCCAGCGAAATGTTTTTCTGAGCATGCGAAGAATGTTAAAGCAGGAGGAGGATACGGCGCTGACTTGTTTGTTCATTGAAAGTGAAGAATCTAGGATGACGCCTAGGTTCCGTGCGTGGTCTGTCGGGATGGGTGCTTTTCCGAGGGCTTCCGGCCACCAGGAGTCATCCCAAGCCGAGGGGGATGTGCCTAAGATGAGGACTTCTGTTTTGTCTGAGTTTAGTTTCAGGCGGCTTTGTTTCATCCATTCTGCGACTTCTTTCATTCCTTCGTGTAGGTTAGTTTTGGCGGTGCTGGGGTCCCTGGTGAGAGAGAGGATAAGTTGAGTATCATCCGCGTAGGAGATGATGTTGAGATTGTGTTGGCGAGCGATGGCCGCAAGGGGGCTCATGTAAACGTTGAAGAGGGTAGGGCTGAGCGAGGATCCTTGTGGTACGCCGCAGATGATTTCAGAGGCCTCGGACTTGAATGGTGGGAGGCGGACTCTCTGGGTTCTTCCATTGAGGAACGAGGTGATCCAATCAAGTGCTTTGCCTTGGATTCCGATGTTGTTGAGGCGTTGTAAAAGGGTGCTGTGGCAGACTGTGTCGAATGCTGCAGAGAGGTCAAGGAGGATGAGGGCGACTGTGTCTCCATTGTCCAGTAGAGTTCGAATGTCGTCTGTTGCTGCGATGAGGGCGGTCTCAGTGCTGTGTTTTGCTCGGAAGCCAGATTGTGAGGGGTCGAGGGATTTGTTGGCTTCGAGGAAGGCGGCGAGCTGGTTGTTGACTGCTTTCTCGATGACTTTGGCCGGGAATGGAAGAAGCGAGATGGGGCGGTAGTTTTTGAGTTCGGTGGGGTCTGCTGTTGGTTTTTTCAGAAGGGCGGTGAGTTCAGCGTGTTTCCAGTCATCCGGGAAGGTGGCGGTGTTGAAGGAGCAGTTGATGACGTCTCGGAGGTGCGGAGCTATGACGGAGTCTGCTTTGTTGAAGATGTGGTGAGGGCATGGGTCTGTGGGGGATCCAGAGTGGATGGAGTTCATCAGGCGGATGGTGTCCTCGGTGGAGATTGGGTTCCAGGCGTTAAGGGTGTTAGCGGGGGGAAGATGGTCTGCAGATGGTAGGGTGGGTTGGCTTCCGGGTTGGTTGTCGAAGCTGTTGTGGATGTCGACAATCTTGTTGTGGAAGAAAGAGGCTAGGGAGTCGCAGAGGGTTTGAGAGGGGGTGATGTCGTTGGAGTTGGCCGAGGGGTTGGAAAATTCCTTGACGATGTTGAATAGTTCCTTGCTGTTGTGGGCGTTGTTGTCAAGTCGATCCTTGAATGATGTTTTCTTGGCTTTTCGGATCAGTTGGTGGTGAGTACGAATGGCGCTTTTGAAGGCATCCTTGTTGCTGGTGGATGGGTCTTTCTTCCAGGTCTTTTCAAGGGAGCGGCACAGTTTCTTGGATTTCTTGAGGTCATCGTTGAACCATGAGGCCTTCTTGTTTCCAAGTTTGTGAAGACGTTTTTTCAGTGGTGCTAAGGTGTCGGCGGTGTTGGATAGCCAGAGGGTGAGGTTGGAGGCGGCTTCGTTGGCATTAGAAGAGAGGGCTGGGGGGTTAAGGAGGAGCGATGAGGAGATCTGGTCGATGGTGATTTTGTTCCAGCTTCTTTGTAGAGTTGGTTGGTGGTGGTTGATGGGTTTTGGTTTGTTGTAGGCGAAATGAACGCAGCTGTGGTCAGTCCAGAGGAGCTCCGTAGTGTGGCTGAAGGAGACATGGTTGCTGGAGGTGAAGATTGGGTCGAGTGTGTGACCTGCGATGTGGGTGGGGGAAGTGACCAGTTGTTTAAGTTCGAGGTTGGCGAGGTTGTCCAAGAGGGTGGCGGTGTTGCGGTCGTTGAGCTTTTCGAGGTGGAAGTTGAAGTCTCCTAGGAGGATGTAGTCTTTGGAGGGGAGCGCGTGTGGGGTGATGAAGTCTGTGATGTCTTCACTGAATTTTGCGCGGGGTCCTGGTGGTCTGTAGAGGAGGGTGCCTCTGAGAGTTGTCTTGGGGTCGATGTGGATCTGGAAGTGAAGGTGTTCGGAGTTAGCGAGGTTGGCGTCGGAGTTGGTGGAAATGCGGATGGATTTCTTATGGACGATAGCGATTCCTCCTCCTGTATGGTCGGTGCGGTCCTTGCGTGTGATCTTATAGTCTTCAGGGATAGCGATGGCGATGTCAGGGGCGGAGGAGGCGTTCATCCATGTTTCCGTTAGGAAGGCGACGTCAGGAGAGATGGTGTCTAGTAGGTTCCAAAGGTCAATGGCGTGCCTGTGGACCGAGCGGGTGTTGAGAAGGATGCATTCTAGGTGGTTGGGGTCGGGAATCTGTGTTGTGGTCGTAGCGGAGATGTTGTCGGTGCCGCTGAATCTGCAGGAGTAGCAGGAGAAAGGTCCATGGGTGTGTCCAGGAGCGGCTTGGACGCAGGTGGGGGCGCGGCCGGGGTCAAGGGCTAGGAGGGAGGCGGCATCATAGGTAATGCGGGGGGGCTGGGGAGCGCGATGGGCAGGGGGTCTGGCGCTGGGCGCGGTCCAGGCGCGGACGGGCGTAGACGGGCTTACCTTTGGCGCACCTTCGGCGCGGGTTGGGCGCGGTCGCTGCGCGTGAACGCTGCGCGCAAAAACATCTGTCATAAGTGGATAGTGGAAGGGGAGGGGCGAGGGAGGGTCAGCAGGGAGGCGGGAGCGTGATTGGAGGGACGGGGCTGGGACTGGCCAAACAACAAAATGGCAGCAGCAGTAAACAACAGTGATCAGGGAGAGGATGGGGCGAGCAGTGAGCACAAAATTAAAATACACAGCAGCGCTATGCTTACAGCGCGTTGAAGCAGGATGCAGCGCTATGGGATGTGGCAACAATGAAATGCAGTACAAGTAGCGTCTCCTCACAGGCACAGTGCGTCTCTAATCAATGTAGCCAATCAAGTTAAGTTAAAAGCACAAGTAGCGTCTAAACATGAGGCCCAATGCGGCGCTATGAAATGAGATGGAATGCGACCCCAAAAGATAGCAAGCAGAGCCCAGGCAGCGTGGAGCAAGAAGCGCTACGATACCAGGAGGGAATGCGTGGAGCGGCCGCTTCTGTGCAGGACAGGACGGTCACAGCTCACATGGGGGGTGGGGTCGGTCTCTACTCTTAGTGGGAGGGAGGGTCAGCAGGGAGGCGGGAGCGTGATTGGAGGGACGGGGCTGGGACTGGCCAAACAACAAAATGGCAGCAGCAGTAAACAACAGTGATCAGGGAGAGGATGGGGCGAGCAGTGAGCACAAAATTAAAATACACAGCAGCGCTATGCTTACAGCGCGTTGAAGCAGGATGCAGCGCTATGGGATGTGGCAACAATGAAATGCAGTACAAGTAGCGTCTCCTCACAGGCACAGTGCGTCTCTAATCAATGTAGCCAATCAAGTTAAGTTAAAAGCACAAGTAGCGTCTAAACATGAGGCCCAATGCGGCGCTATGAAATGAGATGGAATGCGACCCCAAAAGATAGCAAGCAGAGCCCAGGCAGCGTGGAGCAAGAAGCGCTACGATACCAGGAGGGAATGCGTGGAGCGGCCGCTTCTGTGCAGGACAGGACGGTCACAGCTCACATGGGGGGTGGGGTCGGTCTCTACTCTTAGTGGGAGGGAGGGTCAGCAGGGAGGCGGGAGCGTGATTGGAGGGACGGGGCTGGGACTGGCCAAACAACAAAATGGCAGCAGCAGTAAACAACAGTGATCAGGGAGAGGATGGGGCGAGCAGTGAGCACAAAATTAAAATACACAGCAGCGCTATGCTTACAGCGCGTTGAAGCAGGATGCAGCGCTATGGGATGTGGCAACAATGAAATGCAGTACAAGTAGCGTCTCCTCACAGGCACAGTGCGTCTCTAATCAATGTAGCCAATCAAGTTAAGTTAAAAGCACAAGTAGCGTCTAAACATGAGGCCCAATGCGGCGCTATGAAATGAGATGGAATGCGACCCCAAAAGATAGCAAGCAGAGCCCAGGCAGCGTGGAGCAAGAAGCGCTACGATACCAGGAGGTATCGTAGCGCTTCCCTAAAAAGACCCATGCTGAGGAATAGCAGGGTGATAATACTTTAGAGGAACCAATGGAATTTGGAATAAATTCCAGGCATAGCTTCAATAATAAAATAATTACACCAGTGTTTTGTCACTCCTGAGGTTGAACCTAAATTCACAGCTTCTTTGAGAATAACAAATAGGCACCATAAAAAATGTAGATTCACAGGAGGTAACAGGGCTCCAGGAGCGTGGCAATGCCTCTTAAAAAAGGTTTCTGCAGCAAAATGGTTAAACAATTGGGTATGGCAGCCATTCAAATATTTTCACATACATCACATTAGTAATGAAAATTAGATAGAGGATTGTTCACTAATGCTTGTGCATATAGGACTTCACATTAGGAAGATAGACGTTTTACAGGGAATGATCGGGTGCACTAGAGAAGATGGGAAGCACTGTCCATTCATTTTCAGTTACCTGTATCTGAATCTTTCTGCTCTCCATTTGCTCCAACAGTGAAAGGTAATTTTCTCTTTGTTGCTTTTTCCTTCACCTCCTTGCCGGCATCATTTCTGTCCAACTTGGGAGTTTTGTTCAGGGAAACTTTATCTTTATCCTGTGAAAATTGAATGGAAGAAACCCTTAACATACTTTGATACTGACTGATCTGTTAAAACGCAAATATATGGACACAGAATTTAACACATTAACATTTAAAGGTTGTGCTCAAGCAGGAGCTAAACTGTTTAAGATTGAGAAGGATGTTATAGTAAGACAGTACAGATAATAAGAAAAGGGAGCATTACAAGTGTTCATTGTTTTCTTCAAATTCTCATTCATGATTTCTCCCACCATCTTGGATACATACCAAGCATCAGAAGCTTCTTCAAGAAGAGATGGCGGAAAGAATTCTTTGAAAATAGGCCAGATTCCACAGGACCTCCATGCTAAAACTTGGAATTGGTGCTTGATTCAGACAAGTGCTCCGCTGCTTTTTGGGTGGAGTTGTGCGATATCAATGGCTACATACATATATACAGTAAAGCTTTGTAGAGGAACCAAATGATGTTGAATGAAAATGTAACTTTCCCTGTAAGCATCTATTCGTAGCCTGTAGTGCCATACATTCATATGCAGTTCGAGCTGGACTGTTCCCATGAGGCACAGGGCAGACTGATTTGCATATAGCTATGTCTGAACAGGGGTGGCAGAGTGGGCTAAAGAACGGTGATGGATTAAACCCAGATCTTTTGACTGGGTGTGAGTGTTTGATTGATTCAGATGCTCCGTCCATCACCACCCCCTTTTGTACCGCTTTTGGCCGCCATAAGTGTGGCAGGGTATGCTCAGACGTGAGTCCCTTGCTCACTTTGCCACTGGATTCAAGCAAGCCGGACTGAAGACGGCTGGAATGCCAGAAACCGGTCCTCGGAAGCTTGTTTCTGGTCCAGGGAAGACATGGCTTGGCAGTTCGGGCAGGACTGTTCCCATGAGGCACAGGGTCAGACTGATTTGCATATAGCCATGTCTGAACTGGGGTGGCAGAGTTGGCTAAAGAACGGTGATGGATTAAACCCAGGTCTTTTGGCTGGGTGTGAGTGTTTGATTGATTCAGATGCTCCGTCCATCACCACCCCCTTTTGTACCGCATACATTCATATGCTTAGCATTACCTTGCCATCCAGGATCAGACAAACAAAAGTAGTTTTTCTTCGAAGAAGTCTGAGTCATGAGGTATAGTGACTCCTCCTGTGGTGTGCATCGCACAAGTTGCTCGGCTCCATTGTTGGATTGTTTTTAGCTCATCGGAGGAAGGGTTAGAAAGGGGGTAATATAGTGAGAGGAGAGAGAAACATGTGTAGAAGTGCGAGTGTGGAATTGAGTGTGTTAGATGGAGAAGTTGCTTACCTTTGGTAATGCCTTATATCCGCAGATTCCTTACCTTTGAATGTGTAAGGTGTTTGAGTGGATCAGTAAGATTTTTCTTTGAGCAATACCCCTGGCCTGAGCTAGCTCAACGTGACGATGTGGGCGCCGTGGTTACGTCCGCGTCACCTATATAGGTGCCACCTCGACGTGCTGTCAGTTACTTTACGTGACTTAAGCGCGGAGGCATGAATTGCACAGACATTGGTGTGTTTTGAACAACTAGGTCCCTGAAAGGGAACAGCCAGACTCTAAAAACCTAACCACAATGTAGTGAGGTAGGGTAGGTCAGAAAGAAATCTGCGGCTAGGTAATGTCTCTACCAGATAAGGCTTTACAAAAGGCAAGTAACTTGTCCATCTGATAGAGGCATCTAGCCGAAAATTAATTACCTCTCGTTTATAGCACATTGTTCTAGCACAAATTGATAGCAACATAGTGAATACTGAAGGGAACACTTTTAGTCCTTATGAAGAAGCCTTGATGCTTCGAAACATGTTGACTTGATCGGAAGATGAAGCACATAACATGCAGGACCACTCCGCACCACCTTTTTAACAGCACCAGCCTCTATGGCCTATTAAAGTTTAAGTCCATGAGGTCAGGTTCTTTTTAATTCACTTCCCGCATCCACCCTTGACCCTTCCTCTCACTGCCTCTACATCACACATAGTACTGTAAAATCAGTGCTCCCGCGTAGTCGCTGGTCGTAGCACGCCCCGTCCCGCAGCAGGGCGGGAAGACCCCTATGATGAAGCATGACACCAAGGGCCCTTTTGGTGTGTGAGGGGTATTTAAGCAAGCACTGAGTGCATCCTACCATGATAGGAAACACATTCTCCTGAACCCCCGTGAAGGTGGATCCTTTTGGATTTGCCAAAACAACATTACAGACTTCAGGAGGAAGGTTGAATGCTATCAACTGCCACCACTCAATCTCCACACAAGAAGGAGTAGTTGACAGGTTCGGGTGGAGGACCCTCTCCTGCTGCTGCGACAGAAGATCCTCCCGAAGGGGCAGCCTTATCAGAGGATCTTTGCTCAATTTGGAAAAGCTCGGGATTTCAGACTCCACGTGCCCAGTCCTAAGCCACAGTAATTACTTGGGCCCGGTAGCTCCTGATCTTCTGGAGGACTTTAGACAGAAGTGGTATTGGCAGAAAGGAGTATATGAGGCCTGAGCTCCACTAGAGATATAGAGTCTACGAGGTGAGTGCCACCTTGGAAACTCCAGTGAGTAAAACTGCTGACATTGCGCATTCTCAGCAAAGGCCAACAGATCTAACCAAGGCTGTCCCCACTGTTGAAAGGCGCTTTGTTCTACCTCCAGATGGAGACGCAATTGATGAGTCGCAAGGCAACGACGCCGGAGTTAATCTGCCCTGGTGTTAAGAGAACCTGTCAGGTGTTGAACCACCAGGGATTTGCCCTGTTTTTCCAGCCATGCCCGGAGACGCAGGGTCTCCTGACAAAGGCTCAACAACCTCATCCCCCCTGTTTGTTGCAGAATCACATGGCGGTGGTGTTGTCCGTGAACATTTGAAAGAGCTTTCCCTTGATTGAAGGAAGAAAGACTTTCAATGCCAAGCAAATTGCTCAGCGCTCCAGCAAGTTGATGTGAAGTCTGGATTTCACGGAGACTACAGTCCTCTGTTCTCCACCTCTGCCATAATGCCGCCCCATCCCAGAAGTGACATATGTCACTACTGAGTGGTCTGGTTGGGTAAGGGAGAGGGATCTGCCTCTGACCCAATCGTGGTTGTTTAGCCCCCACTGCAGATCATGTACAGTTCTCTGAGATCTGGAACGTTTTGGAGGAATTCCCCTGATGCTATGTCCACTGCCACTTGAGGTCCCACTAAAGAGCCAGTATATGTCATCTGGCGTGTGTCACTATGAGAATGCAAGAGGACATGAGGCTCAAAAGCCTCAGAGTAATTCTCACCAAAATCTAGGATAGAGGCTTAAACATCGGTATCATAGCCTGAGTATCTTCGAATTACCGCTAGGGAGAATAGTCACGAAACTGCACAGTGTCCAGAACAGCTCCAATGAAAGGGAGCGTCCGAGAGGGAATCAGGTGTGACTTTGACATGATGATAGTGAATCCCAGCAAATGCAGGAGGTTTGAGCATTCAGGAGTTGGAGATGACAGCCTGGGGCGAGCTCGCCTTCAATAGCCAGTCGTCGCCATGGAGAAAGCTGGCACCCCACCCCCCAATCTGTGCCGATGAGCGCGACCACCACCAATACTTTGGTGAACACCCGAGGAGCGCTAGTGAGGCCAAAGCGGAGTATGATGAATTGAAAGTGCTAGTGGCGTACTGTAAACCGCAGGCAGCGCCGATGTGCAGACGGGAATGTGAAAATAGGTGTCCTGGAAGTCCAACGCTACCATCCAGTCTCCTGGGTCCAGAGCAGATAAGACCCGAGCTAGAGTGAGCATCTTAAACTTTTCTTTTGGAGGAAGTAGTAGAGGGCTCGCAGATGTAGGATAGGGCGTAGCCCCTTTTCCTTCTTCAGGAACAGAAAGTAGAGGGAATAACAACCACAGCCTACTTCTGGTGCTGGAATCCTCGCTATTGCTCCCTTGGCGAAGAGAGTCAATACTTCTCCCTGAAGCAAGGTCAGGTGATCCTCAGTCAGCCAGTCGTAAGCGTGAGGCATTGAGGGAGTGGTATTCTCGAAGGGGAGTAGCCCCTTCTGACTATCATGAAGACCCACCTGTCCAAGGTGATGTCTTGCCAGTGGTGGGGGATGGTTGATCCTCCCACTAAATGGCCGCCCATGATCTTGAGAGGTTTACCGGACCTCTGGCCACCGACCCACTTTGGGCCGTAATGAACCACCCCCACAGCGGCACACAGGCTGTAGGTCTTGTGCACCTTGTGGCTGGGATATGGCTGGCACGGCTGAAATCACCTTCCGCAACCACAAAAGGGGCGAAAAACAGACTGGGGGCGAATGGCCAGTAAAATGCCTAAGGAGTTGGCAGTAGCTCGCAAGTTCTGAAAGTGCTCTAGCGCCAGGTCTGCCTGGTCTCCGAAGAGATGAGTGCCATCAAAAGGCATGACCATGGGAGGGGCCTGGACACATCCCTTGCAAAAACCAGAAGTCCTCAACCAGTCGTGGCATTGAACAGCCACTATCAATAATATCGATCTGCTTAGCAAGTCGGTTGTGTCGAGACCACAATGAATGACGAACTTTGCTGCATCTCTCCTATCTGATACTGCCTGGGAGAGGATGGCCTTGGCTTCCTCTGGGACCTGTGGGCGCACTTTTGCAACAGTTTCCCACCAAGTGTGAGAGTAATGGCCCAATAAGCATGTGGTGTTCACCAGCCACAATGAAGGCTGGTGGAAGAAAATAAATTCTTGGCCCAGCTATCCAGCCCCTTGGATTTACTATTCGGGGGTGTGCAAGGGAATGCACTTTGGGAGGTAGAGGCCTGAACCATCAAGCTCTCGGGGTAGGTGGGTTGGTGAGGAAGAAATGTGTTACTTACCTGTAACTGCAGTTATCCAGTATTAGTGTCTTTCATAGATTCACATGCCTGAATCATTCCCCGTCGTCGAGACGGGAGCCTCCGGTATATAAAAAAGTAATGTCCTAAGACATACATATAAAAGAATAGGCCTAAGGGTCTCACCTTAGTGTCCTATCTAGGTCCTTATGTAGGAAGGACCAAACAGAGTAGGCCCAAGGGTCCCACCTTGCTAGCCTATCTGTGTCCTTTTGTAAAAAGGACCAAAGTAAAGAGAAACAACCAATCAGCTACTACCTCCCTCTAGAACCTTCCTGTCAGGAGCCTCAGTCTCTCAGATTTTCGTACGCACCAAGCTAGTTAGGTGTAAACTTGTTAGAGAGAGGTGAGTCCTTCCAGGGGAGGCGGGAGGGTGCATGTGAATCTATGAAAGACACTAATACTGGATAACTGCAGTTACAGGTAAGTAACGCATTTCTTATCCAGTATTTGGGTGTCTTTCATAGATTCACATGCCTGAATCAGAGTAGCAAGCAATACAATATGCACATTCTGTGTTGGTACAGCATACATAAGTCTGCAGATATGAAACATTTGCGACTGTAAATCAACAACATACGATGTCATGTAGTATCTGGTAAAAAAGAGATGTGCATACCAGTCAAGGATGGTGGGAAGCAAGAAGGCTCAACTCACTGGAATAGATGGCGAAGCACTGCTCTGCCCACTGCTGCGTCTTGTCAGCTCAGCATCCAAGCAGTAGTGTCTGGTGAAGGTATGCGGGGACTTCCAGGTCGCCGCTCTACAGATGTCCAGGAGTGGCACTCCAGCAAACAGTGCGGCAGACGTGGACATGGCTCTCGTGGAATGGGCTTTGGCCTGCGAGTCCAAAGGCCGCCCAGCCTTGTCATGGCAGAAAGTTATCGCTGAAGAGATCCACCTTGATATACTTTGTTTCGTCAAGGGCATGCCCTTCCATGGTCTGCTGAATGCGACAAAGAGTTGGGATGATTTTCTGAATTGTCTTGTTCTGTCAATATAGAATTTGAGGCATCTCTTAAGATCTAAAGAATGCAGCGTTCTTTCAGCCGAAGTAGATGGGTTCGGAAAGAACGATTTGAGAACCACTGGCTCATTAAGATGGAAGTCCGATGGGACTTTGGGTATGAATCGTGGGTTAGTATGCAGGATGACTCTGTCCTCTCTGAATTGTAAGAAAGGGTCTTGGATGGAGAGGGCTTGCAATTCACCGACCCTTCTGGCTGAGGTTAAGGCCAGGAGGAGGGCCGTCTTCCACGACAGGAATTTGATATTCGTTTTGTGGATAGGCTCGAAGGGATGCTTCATCAGTTGGTGAAGGACCACGTTGAGTTGCCATGACGGAGGGATAGGTTTTGGCCTTGGAAAGGGCCTGAATAGGCCCTTCAGGAATTGTTTGATGAGCCTGTCCGCCCACAGGGAAGGACCCTTAGAAATTCTTGTGAACCTGGATATTGCTGCTAGGTGTACCTTGATGGACGCATGTGCAAGTCCTGACTGCGCCAGATGTAGCAGATATGGCAGCAGTTGCTGTGGGGTGACATGGAAAGGGTGTAGGTCTTCTTTCGCACACCAGACACAGAAGCGCTTCCATTTGAGGGAATAGGTCTTTTTAGTGCCGTCAGCTCTAGCGAGGACATCTCTACACTCCTGTGGAATGTTCAGGTGGCTGAATTCGCGGTATTCAGGAGCCAGGCTGATAACTTCAGAGGGCCCAGGTTCGGGTGGAGAACCTGTCCTTGGGACATTGTGAGCAGGGTCGGATGACTGTGTAGGCGAAGAGGTGGTTGGATAGACAGGCGATGAAGTTCCGTGTACCAATGCTGCCTCGGCCAGGATGGGGCGATGAGAATCAGGGTGCAGGGCTCCGATTTCATCTTCCTGATTACCCTGGGTATCAGTGGAAATGGCGGAAAGGCGTAAGCAAACACGTTCCGCCAAGCTATGGAAAATGCATTCCCTAGTGTTCCTGGTTGGGGAAGCCTGCTTGCTTGCTAAGTTTGGGCATTTGGCGTTCTCCCTGGTGGCAAAGAGGTCTATCTGTGGTGTTCCCCACTCCGCAAAGATGTAGTTTATCGCTTCCGCATCCAGCTCCCATTCGTGGGATAGAGACTGTTCCCTGCTCAGGGCGTCCGCTAGGACATTGTCTTTGCCCGGAACGTATTCGGCTTTGAGTGTTATTCCATGCTGGAGGAGCCAATTCCAGACTCTGAGATTCTCGAGAGAGAGAGAGAGAGAACGCGTCCCTCCCTGTTTGTTCAGGTAGTGCATCGTCGTGGTGTTGTCTGTCCTGACGAGCACTGGGGAGTTTCGGATGCGTGGGAGGAACGATTGGAGCGCCAGAAAGACTGCCCTTAGCTCCAGAATGTTGATATGGAGTTTTGATTCCAGCGGCGTCCATTTGCCGTTGATCTGTAGTTCTTTCAGGACCGCACCCCAGCCCTCTAGGGATGCGTCCGTCGTGACTACATGTGGTTGCGCCGGAAGCAGGAATGGCAGTCCCTGCGACAGGTGTTTGGTCGACCTCCACCATTGTAAATGGTTGACTATAGAGTGAGTGACTCGTATGCGGTCTTCGAAGGATCCCGCAGCTTGTGTCCACTGCCTTGTCAGTTCTTCCTGAAGGGGGCGCATTTTTAGACGGCAGTGTGGGATGAGCAGAATGCATGAAGACATCATGCCGAGGAGCGACTTGAAGATACGGACAGCCAGAGTCTTTTTGGATGCCACTAACTTGGCTAAGGAGATCAGTTTCGATTTTCTCTCCTGCGATGGGAAGGCTCTTGCGCATTCCGTGTCCAGGGCCGCTCCAAGGAAAGTGATGACTTTGCTTGGTTTCAGTGATGACTTCTCTCTGTTGAGGGTCAGGCCTAGTTGGCGGAAAAGATGCAGACAGGCGCTGGAAGACGCGGCTGCGGCTGTTGCCGACGGAGCCTTTACCAGCCAGTCGTCCAGGTATGGGAAAACCTGGTGTCCCTGTTGACGAAGAAAGGCTGCGACAGGAGAGAGGCATTTTGTAAATATCCGTGGGGCAGATTTGAGGCCAAACGGGAGAACACGGAATTGGTAGTGGATTCCTGCTACTGTGAATCTGAGGTACTTCCTGTGTCCTTGGAGGATAGGGATGTGATAGTAGGCGTCCTGAAGATCTAGTGATGTCATGTAGTCGCCTTTTTCCAGGAGTCCCAGAATCTCTTGTAGTGTGACCATACGGAACAACTGTTTCTTTAGGAACACATTGAGCGCTCTCAGGTCGAGGATCGGTCTCCATTTCTTGCCTTTTTTATGAATTAGGAAGAAGTGGGAGTAGAATCCTTCCCCCTTTTGGGCGTGTGGAACTTTTTCTATTGCGCCCTTTTGAAGCATGGAAGCGATTTCCTGAAGAAGCAGCCGTAGGTGTCTGTGAGGGCGCTTGGCAGGTGGTGTCGTTGGGGGATTTGAAAGGAATTCCAGTGAGTGGCCGAATTGGAGAAGTTGTAAAACCCACCGGTCCGTCGTTATTTGTCGCCAATTCTGTAGGAAAAAGGAGAGTTTTCCTCCAAGTCGTAAAGAATGTGATGGAGGAGGGGCTGGCCAATTGATAGAGTCATTGGCGATTGCCCGCGGGTCTCTTCTGACCTTTTCCCCTGTAGGACGATTTGTTGTAGGAAGTTTGACGTCCCGACTGGTTTTGACGCTGTTGGAACTGCGTCTTGCCCTGGGAGTACGAATAGGAGGACCTATTTTGGTAGGAACCTCTGTACGAGATTGTCCTCTCCCTCTGTTGCCACGAGAGGACTGATTTCTAGATTGTAGAGTTCCCAGAGCTCTGGCTGTATCGGTGTGTCCTTTTTGATTGTGGTGAGGGCTTCATCGATCTTTTCGCCGAAAAGATGTTCGCCATCATACGGCATATCGATTATTTTAGTTTGAACCTCCTGTCGGAAGGAGGTGGCCTTAAGCCAACCTTGACGTCTTAGAACAGCGGCGCCCGCCAGCTGTCTGAAGCCAGTCATGGCTGCGTCGATGGCACAGTCGATCAATTCCGAAGCCGATGTTTGGCCCTCAAGGAGTAGCGAGTGTGCCTCCTCTTTCAAATTCTCTGGAAGGTCAGCGAGGTAGGGCGCGATGTCCGCGCAGAGTTGACTGTTGTAGCAGCCCAGGAGTGCGATAGAATTGGCGATCTTCATCGTCGTCGCAGACGTGGTGGAAAAGCGTTTTCCGATGGCATCCAGCTTCCTGCCTTCTTTATCGGGTGGTGTTGATAAGGGAGATGCAGGGTTTCGCGAATTCTTCTGCGCTGCCTGAGTAACCACGGAGTCTGCCTTGGGGTGACCCGTAAGGCATGCTGGTGCCGAAGATGTAGCTTTGTATTTTTTGTCAAGTCTGGGCACTACTACCTGCAGAGAAGCTGGCGTCTGCATGAGTTGTTTGCCCTGTTTCAGTAGGTAGTCAATGATCGGGATCGATCTTGTTGTTTTCTTCGCAGGTTCCTTAAAATCATAGAGGAAACATTCAGTCTCCTGTGTTTCCATGGACATATGGAAACTTTTGGCTGCCCTTTCAATGAGGTTATGGAAGCCGCCAATGTCTGCGGGTGGAGACTCCGAAGACTGTGGCTCTGGAGAGGCCGGAGAGTGAGTGACGTAGTCCTGGTCTGCGTCAGGGTCTGTGTCATCGTAGCGGACTTCCCCTTCTTCATGGTCCCGCTCATAGTCATCGGACGAGATGGTGTCTTGTGCTGGATCCTGAGTTCTAGGAAGTACCAGCGGAGGGGGCTTATGTCGTTGTACGGGCGCAGGTACCTGCGGAGCCGGAGGAGCAACAGGAGTGGCTTTTTCTGGAAACCACTCTTTATAGTCTTGGATGAGGAATCGCAAGTCCGAAACTAAGGATGCTGGCAGGCACACCATTGGTGTCACTTGTGTGTGTACCTGAGTATGGACAGCTTGAGTCACAGGTTCCTCAACATCTTGCTCCTCATCTGTACTCTGGCACTTAAGCACCAGTTCCGAAGATCTAGTGGCCTGGGTAAACTGTTCCTCATCCAGTTCCTGGTCTTGTAAGAAGCAGGATGGTGTTAGTTGTTGCACCTTACTAGGCGATGTCATGGCCGGTGTTATCGGTTTTTTAGTAATCCTGATTGTGACATGGGACGTCTGGGTATCCATAGCATGTGAGAGCAGCTCAGACTCCTTCCAGGTACCAGTTGCCGTCGACGCCTGTGTCGATGGTGCCACCAAAGAGCATTCCGTCGTCGACGGAATTTTTCCCTTCGTTGACGGTATGTCCGTCGTCGATGTCCTCGTCGACTGTGTCCTCGCCGACGGCAACTTTTCCGTCGTCGACGGCTTCATCGCCGGCTTCGTCGCCGTCGACTGGGTGCTCCTCGTCGACGATGGAGGCTTCGTCGACGTTGTGGCTTTCGTCGACTGTGTCGTCGGCGTCGACCGCGTCATTGACGACGACGTAGTCCTAGTCGTCGAGGGAACAGTAGATGACAGCGGTCTACTCGTCGACGATGAAGGTATCGTTTTCGTCGACGAGGAAGACGCCGACGAGGCTGTCGTCGTCGACACTGTCGTCGTCGACGTAGAGACGGTTTTCAGCGCTGAGGAGGCCGTCGACGTTGTCGTCGTCGTTGCAATCAGCGACTGCTTCCTGGGGACAGGAAGGTCCTTGTCAGACACAGGTGGCTTGCCCTCTGAAGACTTTCTGGCCTTCTTAGGAGGGGTGTCTGAGGGGCCAGGAGAGGAAACCCTAGGCCTCTTCAAGGATAACTGCGAGGCGCCAGACATGCTCTCACCTTCAGAAACCAAGTCGCTTTCTGGCTTGTTTTTAAGTCTGTTCAGCCATATCAGAAGACGTCCTTCCCAGCCCTTCTGGGTTTTATGGGAGAAAGTACGACATATTTTGCAGTCCTTGGCATGGTGGTGGGGGTAGAGACAGTATAAACAGGTCTCATGTGCACGTGAAGCCTTTTTTTGCCACAAGAAACACAGGCTCGAAAGAGTCCTTTCTTCCGGCTATCAGCCATAGCAAAGAAGTCGAGAAAATATCGAATTATGATGAAAAGTTAAGTTTCCTGAGGAGAACTCAGGTGGAGACTCCCTAGCACAACCTGCGGTAGAACTTCTGAGAGACTGAGGCTCCTGACAGGAAGGTTCTAGAGGGAGGTAGTAGCTGATTGGTTGTTTCTCTTTACTTTGGTCCTTTTTACAAAAGGACACAGATAGGCTACCAAGGTGGGACCCTTGGGCCTACTCTGTTTGGTCCCTACATAAGGACCTAGATAGGACACTAAGGTGAGACCCTTAGGCCTATTCTTTTATATGTATGTCATAGGACATTACTTTTTTATATACCGGAGGCTCCCGTCTCGACGACGGGGAATGATTCAGGCATGTGAATCTATGAAAAACACCCAAATACTGGATAAATGTGGTCAACACGGTGAAGGGCGATGGTAGCAGGCTATTGTCCTATTCACAGGACCCCCTGTGCTGGGCTTGAACCAGGTTCCCAGTAGGAAATCAGTTAAGGCCTCATTGAAAAGTAGCAAGGATTTTGAGGAGGAGATAGCTGGCTGCAGAACCTCCATCAAGATATTAGTCTTGACCGCCACTGAAGGGAACTGAATGTCCAGGACCTCAGCTGCTCTTCGCACCACCATAGCGTATGATGTTTTCTCCTCCCTAGCCACGGTTGCGGGAAAAAGCAGGCCAGAATCTGAAGAGGTATCCAGTCCGCTTGCCTCCTCCAATTCTTATACCAGTCCATTTCATAAAGCTGGCCTGGTAAAGGGTCCAGTGATTCCTCCATTCCTAGCCCTTCAGAATACGGCTGAGAGAGCGACCTACAACCTAGGGTGTTCTGTCGGCACCGATCAGGCTCCGGGTAATCAGGGATAAGAATGGGGCTGATGCTGCTTGTGGGTGTCACCAGGAGTCTTGGCAAGGTATTGGTGCTGGGGAAGGTGACAGTGGTATGACCGGCATCTGTTCGGAGCCATCACCGGATCCTTGGGGGAAGTCATCAGCGCCGGGACCAGAGGCGCCAGTGAGGAACTCTATGGAGCCCGCCTCTGAGGTTGCAGGGCCCGAAGGCGTGCCGGCAGGGTCAGGCTACCCAAATATGAGGCACATGGATCATAAAATTACATGAACTGGGCGGGGGTCGCTCTGGTTAACAGGAAAGCTGGGTAGCGCAGAACCAACCATGGCTCAGGTTTCGATGAATGAGGCCTAGAGCACTGAGAATCCGTCGCATCAGCACAAGGACGGGGAGAAGTCGGAACAGGATTTGACTTTTTTTTGTGCTTCTTACCGGATAGACTCCACTACTTCGAGTGGGATGCCAGAGACTTGGGAATCTGGAAGTGGTGCCCAGAACTTCCTCTCAACCAGTACCGAGAACTAGACCTAGGGGGGCAAACAGCTTTAGAGAGGGCTCCCTCAAAGTTTTCGGAGTCAATGCTCGTCAGTCTGAGCATGACTTCAAAGTCGTAGTCGCGCTCCAAGGACCAAAGTTAAACCAGGTGTGGGTCAGTCACCTACATGGCGTGGTGACAGGCGCCTTACAGCTTGATGCCAGTAGTAGTCTTTGACATAAGGAAAATTTACACCAAAAAAGAAAGGGGGGGGGGGGTGGCGCGGTTGAAAAAAGACTGTCAAAAAGTGACAGAGGGTAGCCCTTCACAATCCACGCAGGGTGGTATGGAAAGTTTACAACTGTCAGCGTGCCATGGTAGCGCCTATATAGGTGATGCAGATGTCACAACGGTGCGGACGCTGCCACATGGAGCCGACTGACGCCATCTACCAGCGCACAGGGGTATTGCGCAAAGAAAAATTTTCCTGATCCAGTCGGACACCTGGGAAATTCAAACTCAAGGAAGATGTCTATCAGATATAATAGGAAATACTGCAACCAAAGCTTCCAGGGAAGAGGGTGGGAGCATATAATTCTACAGCACTACACGCTACAAACAGATGGGGGTATAGCAACTTGGACCCTCTGAGATTAGCCCAAAACAAATTTCTCAGGGTAGCTACGGGGTTGCCAAAGTCAACACCAAGGATCCCACTTATGTACGATCTTCCGGTTGAAGAGCAGGCTAGATTTCGCCCACTGTCGTTCTGGAGGCACCTATGGACGATGCTGGAGCTTAACTTGTATGCAAAGGCCTGTCTTGATGTTAGAAACATTCCTGGTTCATCGAATATAAGTTGGTTTAGAGATCTTAAATTGTCACTTTTTGCTTTAGGGTTAATTAATCTTTGGGTGGCCCCTGATTTGGTGGTCTTTCCCACAAAGAAAACATTAAAAGCATTGTTTTGGGACTGGGTGACGACAAACCGTCATCAGAGATTGCCTGCAAACAACCTTTCTAGTAAGTTCATTGAATACAAAGATGCCTCTAAGTTTGAAAAATGCTGGGACTTAATTACTAAACCCATGGACCGTAAGCTGTTCCATCAACTTAGATGTGGTACGTTGCCTTTATGGGTATTTACCAACAAATGGTGTTCAAGGGGGTCAGAATGTTGTCCTCTTTGTCAAGGTTTGAGTGAAAGTGTTGATCACTTCTTGTTTGTCTGCCCACTCTATGCAGCTCCAAGGTCCAAATGGCTCGGCCCAGTCTGTAGATCCCTGGGTACTCGCTCAGCTATTGAGGCTAGCAGGCTCTTAAGAACCAATCTAACCCCTCTTATTGTTACTGGTGTGAATAAATTCCTCGGATGGGCGTGGGTGATTAGAACTTGTTATATAAAAAACAACCAGTTCTAGGATTGCCTTTGTACATTTAAATAGTAACTTTTAACTGCAGATCTTGATCTTCCTGGTTTTTATATTGTATTTTAACCTATTGTTATGTACCCATTATAAGAATGTCTATATCAACCGATTTAATACTTTAATGATATAATGAATTAATGTTTTGTACCTACTATATGTATGTCGGTTACAACTGTTTTATATGAACTTGTTATTTTATTGTGTATATTGTGTATGTACGTCTTAAGATGAAATAATCGAATAAAGACTTCTTAAATGGCAAAATGGCTACAAACAGATGCTTACAGGGTAAACCTTCCATTCGCAGCATGTGTTGGCTGTAGATACATATGCTCTGCATTGAATGTAAAGCAGTGCTCCCCTTTGCGATGGCTAGCGACTGGTTTAAGTACTCATTTGAAATAGTGTTTTAAGTACAACTTGACCCACTCTTGCTTGTTCATCTGTTAAGACATCGACAGTAGTGTTTTGTGAATTAATGTGTGTTATTCCATGCTGCTGCTCAGAAAATATCCTCTATAGTGATATTCCCTATACAAGCCATAGTGGCTTCCTGGTTTCATATAGAATGAGCCAATGGTGGCACTAAGAACTCTTTAACAGTTGTGAATGTATCGAACTATTCAAAAAGCAATTCCTGCCTTTGATATGGGTGCCCCCCTGGTGAGGCTTGTTGAAGGAGACCATCATTTTGTTTTCCTAAAAGATTAAATGTAGAACATGATAGCCCTTTTGATATCTAATGTATGCAGGGCTCTCTCTGCTACTGCGCGAGTTAGAAAAGAACATTGGTAGTTCAATGGTCTTACTTGTAAAAAAGGCTGAGACCAGCTTGGGTAGGAATTTTGGATCCATCTGTTTTTTTTTTTTTTTTAAGACTTATTATTGTGAGAAAAAATGCAATACATATAGCCAAGCCTACAACCCTGCGGGCCGGCTGCAAGTAGTCCGTGCATTGTTGGGGCATAGGGTACAGGGGAAGGCATTATGCAGTGTCTCGTTCGTTGTCTGGCGTGCTTTGTCACAGATAGTTTGTACATATTCCTCACATTTATTGCACAACCATTCCTGTAATTGACGTCTCATTTTACATTTTTCTATAACTCAACCATTAACTCCTCAGCATAAAAACAGGGCTGCTCACTACGGTGTGTCCCAGTGTGTCTGTGGTGCCAGTGCCGCATCACGTACCAACGGCGCGCACGGCACCATCGTCCCATCAACTTGTGAGGTATGCACTGGTGGCGCGTCAGTGAAATGTGGGATCTATGGCTCGCTTGCATGAGTAGCTGTAAAGCTGGTGGGGTACGGGCCCGGTGAGCGGTAATGTCACCCCAACTGCCGGTTCAGTGTACGGCGTGTGTGGCAAGACATATGTGTCTCCCCATTTGCACTGACTGTGGGTGTCACCTGCTCCCGCATTCCCTGCCGAGGGTTCAAGTAGCGGCACCTGTCCGCCGCTGTGTGATGGTGGGTATACACGCAGCTAGTAAGAATAGGAGTGCGAAACGTTTAACGTGGGGGTGTGTAGGGGGCGTCGGGAATAGGGGGGGGGGGGGGGGGAGTGTACTCGTGGGGGTTGTGTCTAGGCTATAGTGCTAAGTGCAGTGGCCGGGCCATTGTGTGGTGGAGAGCCCCAGTGTGTGTGTGTGTCCAATTGTGGTCGCGGCCTGTGTTCCGGGAGTCGGTGTTGCTCATCTGGGGGGGGGGGGGGTGCGCAGCGCGCAGTCCTATCTATGGTGTCGCCGCTCGCGGGGCGCCTACCCCTCTCAGTTGTCTCTGCGTGAGCCCCCTGGCCTCGCCCTCCCCCCGCAGGGATCCTAGGATGTCATCCCAGACATGTGCGATCGGGAACTGTCTCAAACCTGCTATCTCCTCTCCACGCAGCGCCGTGCCCTCTGCTCTGGCCCAGTTAATAAAGGATGTGTACCAGTGTGCGGGGGTTGGCGGTTCTCTTCTTTTCCAGTGTCTGGTGAGCAGGCGTTTGGCCGTGATAAGGCCTAGGTCCCAGAACCGGGCCTGTGTTTTATTTTATTTAGTCCTCTTGTATAGCCCAAGAACGCATGCCTCCCACGTGGTAGGTAGCCCCGGGCCTGTGCTGTGTGTCAGGAGCGATGTCACCTCCCCCCAGTATGCGGACAGGGTCGGGCAGCTCCAAAGCATGTGCAAGATGTCGGCGTCCCGCAGGTCGCACCTGGGACAGGCTGCGGTATCCGTCGCAAAGTATTTATTTATTCTGTCAGGTGACAGATATGCCTGATGCAGTATGTACAGCTGAATAGTGCGGAAGCGGGAGTTACGCGGGACGTTCACAGGGCTGGCTAGGACCAGTTTCCATTCTTTGTCTGTCCATTCCCTCCCTCGGTGGGCCGCCCACTTGTCCCTAATCGGTTGTGTGGTCCTCTGGGTGTGTATGAGGAGCGCCTGTGCCAGCCAGTGTGTAATGTGTGAGCCTCTGCCCATAACATGTAGGTATTGGATCAAGTGATGGAGCGGTGGCTCCTCCTGGATATCCCCCCAGGACTCCGTGTACGTCCTTATCACTGACGCATGGAGCAAGAATTGCCCCGCCGGTAGGCCTGTGCTCGCTGATAGTTCCGCGAAAGGAAGCAGGCCCCCGTCCGTGTAGAGGTCTCCCATTGTCTCCACTCCGGCTGCAACCCAGGGCTCCATGTTGCGTAGTGACACCATCCCATTCCTCCGGGGGGTACCCAGTAGGGGAAGGGCGGGGGCGTATGGCCTGACGTTCTGTGTCAGCTTCAAGCAGCGAAGGAAGCATTTGCGGGCTACGGCCATGTGAAGGGGCAGAGGGCGAGGACCTTTGGTCAGCGGGTGAAACAGTGCACACACCTGCGGGTGTGTCCATTGGTAGTCCGCGTTGGCGGTGTCATCCAGGTGCGTGTCGCTTAGCCAGTATGTAACCCACTGCAGCTGGGCTGCCAGGTAGTACAATTCCATATTAGGGACCGCCAGCCCTCCCTCCGCCGTCGGGGAGTACAACTTCGCCAAGGCTACTCGCGGGCGCCCCGTGTTCCAGATTAAGCCGCGGAGCATCAACTCCAGTTCGCGGAAGATCCTTGTGGGGACATACATTGGGACATTTGCAAAGTGATAGAGTAGTCTCGGTAGCGCAATCATTTTAGACAGGGCAATCCGGCTAGGCACATTCAATGGCAGTGTCTTCCAGAAGTTCATCTGGGCCCTCAGCGAGGACACGG
The DNA here is from genome assembly GCF_964263255.1 of Lissotriton vulgaris. NCBI lineage: Eukaryota > Metazoa > Chordata > Amphibia > Caudata > Salamandridae > Lissotriton > Lissotriton vulgaris. The sequence goes on along the minus strand of NC_141700.1, from coordinate 638,266,281 downwards.
CGCGCACCAGGTTGCCCTCCAGTATATTCTGCGGGTCTCTGTAGATTTGTAGCCCGAGGTACTTGAACGTAGTCGGGTACCAGGTAAGCCGGGCGCCACCAAGGTGTACCTCGCATTCCTCCAGCTCCGGGCTGAAGGCGTATACACCGAACTTGGTCCAATTGACCCTGAGGCCCGACACCCCCTCAAAGGTCCGGAATATGTCCGACAGCGCTGCAGGCACCGCAGTGAGGTCTCGCACATAGAGTAATAGGTCGTCCGCGTATAGCGAGACCGTGTGCACCCCGTCAGCCAGCGGGATCCCCCATTCCACTCCCTTGTCCCGCAGTAGAGCTGCCAGGGGTTCTATGGCCAGGGAGAAGAGAAGGGGCGACACGGGGCAGCCTTGTCTGGTGCCCCTGCGTACCCGCACCGTCTCCGACAGTAGCTTGGTTGCCCGTCCGCACGCGGACGTTAGGTCTCTGGTATAGCAGCCCGACCATGTCCATGAAGGCTTCCCCCACGCCAAGTTTGTCCAGCACCGCACCTAAGTACGGCCACTCCACCGAGTCGAAGGCCTTCTCTAGGTCTAAGACGAGGCACCCCGACCTCGGCCAGTGTGTGGTGGCCGCTTCCTGGACTCGGAAGAGGCGTCGCAAGTTGCGGGAAGTGCTCCTCGCCGGCATGAACCCGTTTTGGTCGGCATGTACCAGCGCCGGGACCTCCAGGGTCAGGCGGAGGGCCAGCAGGGAGGTGAATACCTTGTAGTCCGTGTTCAACATGGCTAAGGGCCTGTAGGACCCCATACACGTGCCATCCCTGCCTGGCTTCAACAGCGAAACCAGGTTCGCCTCATTAAGCAAGGTCGGGAGCGCGGAGTCTTCGATCGCATGTGTATATAGTTTGAGCATCTCCGGGACCAGTACGTCCGAGCAAGCCTTGAAGAACTCGGCTGGCAGGCCATCGGGGCCGGGAGACTTGCCGTTGGACAACGCGAAGATGGCCTCTCGCATTTCCTCCTGGGTAAATGGGCCTCCTAAGTCTCCCTGCTGCTCGTCCGTCAGGGAAGGCAGCTGGATATCAGCAAGGAAATCCGCGATGGTAGCCGCAGAGACCCTCAGCTGTGACTTGTATAGGGCTTGGTAGTGCCCCACAAATGCCCGGTGTATCCTACTTTGTGTGTACGCGATCTCCCCTTCAGCTGTCCGAATAGCGGATACCGGTTCCGTGCGGGACTCCTGCTTGACCAGCCAAGCCAGTAATCTCCCCGGCTTGTCGCCGTGTTGGTGCACCCGCGCAGAGTGAGCCGCGAAGTTGACGTGCCTCAGTCTCTCCAGTAGTGCCGCATGTTCCTCGCGAGCCTCCCGTAGGTGGTCACCGCGCCGGACACCGCCTCCCGCTCCCAATGGAGCAGGTCCGCCTCCACCCTGCATAGGTCTGCTTCCAGCTTCCTCTGTATGCTCCCTTGTGTGCTCAAGCAGTGACCCCGTATCACCACTTTGAAGGCGTCCCATTCCACACTCGGGGAGGACGCCGTGCCCGAGTTGTCGGTGAAGTACTGCGCTACTCGGGCCTGTAGGGCGTCTCTGAAGGGGGCGTCGAGTAGGAGGGCAGGTTGTAGCCGCCACGTGGGGATGGGTGGGTGTGGGCGCTCCCATGCTATTGCCAGCGTGTGTGGGTTGTGGTCTGAATGTGTCCGACCGAGATAGTGTGACTCAGTGATTTGCGGCAGCATTTCCGTTGTCACCATGAATCTATCTAGGCGGACATGTAGCGCGTGTGCCCCCGAGTAATATGAGTATACCCTAGTGTCTGGGTTGTGCGCGCGCCATGCATCCTTGAGGTCCCACTGTGTCGCCCATCTCGTGAACGCCTTTGCAGCCCCTAAAGATGTAGCATCTGGCCTGGGTGGGGTCGAGCGGTCCAGTACAGGATCTAGCACTGTGTTGTAGTCACCTCCCAGTACCCAGGGGACCCCGTGCCAGGGCGCCAACTTTTCCGATAGGTGTGTCAGGAAGCTTCCCTGGTCTGTGTTCGGAGAGTAAACGGACGCCAGGACTACTGGTTGCCCGTCCATCCTACCCCTCACAAGCACATATCTCCCCCCCTGGTCCGGGAGCACTTCCGACATCGTCAAAGGGGTGCACGGCCTAACCCACAGTAGTGTCCCACGGGCAAACGAGGAGTATTCTGTGGCGTACAATTGACCCCTCCACCTGCGCCGCAGTGCAGCCACTTCCGCCCCGCATAGGTGTGTTTCCTGCAGGAGTGCGATCTGTACTTGCTGCCTTTTCAGGTAGGAATATATCTGGTATCTGCGCGCGGGTGTGTGCATTCCTCTAATATTCCAAGTGCATATCTTAATCGAAGTCATATTAGCGGTGTGTGCTCCACCCCGTCCCACGTGCCAGCAGCAGTTCCACCAGGGGCTCTCCCATCGCTATCCACAGCATGCCCAACCCCACCCCCCGTAGTACACTCAGTATTGTTCAGGTAGACATTAGGTAGGGGAAAAACAATAAACAACATTAACCAACTGTGGGCAAGACCCACTGAAATACCAAAGGGGCAGTGGCGAAACGGGCCACCGTCCATAATCTCAATTGAGAGGGACAACATTTCCAGTCTAAGGGGCAGTGTGCATAAGCACGATTAAGGCTAAGAGGAAGTTTAGTCTGTTAAAGGGATTCCAGTTCCATCCCCGAGCCTCAGTTTGCAGGCCGTTCGCTGGCCACCGGTTGTGGACTGGCGCATGGCATCGCTCTGGTCCCATGGTCCCATGGGGCCCCGCCTGCATGGACCCCGGCCATCGGGGGGGAAGGGTCGCGGTCGCGGTCGCCAATAGGAAGACAACTTTCCATGTTAGAAATTGGAGTGGACATGAATTGGAGTGGACATGAATGAAGCGATTCAAATGGCGGTCTCATAAGGCTTGTATGGACAATGTTTAGGTTCAAGGTTCAAGGTGGAATAACTCAAGTCCTTCCATGAAAGCTTTTATTACTGGTATTTTAAATAGGGACATATGTTACTTGTCTTGCATATAGGCAGCTGGGGTTGCTAAGTGTTTTCTGAAAGATAAGTAAGCGAACTCCACTTGCTGCAGATGGAAGATAACCTATAAGGACTAGTACTGCGGGTTCTAAATGCTGGATTTGTTTAGTTCAGTAATGTATACGCTGTTTACATTTTGCAGTGTAATCTGCTGTAGTTGTAGGCCTACGAGCTTGTTTAACCCCTTCCATGCTCATGACGAGCTCAGCTCGTCATGAGGCACACTGGAGCTGTGCTTATGATGAGCTGAGCTCGTCATGAACTCAGGCATTTTCAATTTTTCAGCACAGGAGGGGAAAACCCCTAGCAGCCAAGGTGTTAAGGATGTCCATACATACGTCTGGTAATTTCAGATGCCCAAATTCTGGGATTTTAGGAGCCAAATCACTAGATTTAGTTGCCTGTGATTGAGATGCATTACTTTTCCTTGATCCGGTGTCAGCAGATGTGGCCAAAGAGGTAGTTTCTCGTGTAGCACTAGAGATAGTTGTAGAAGGGTAGTGAGCCATGTCGTGCCCATTCTGGGGCTACTAGGATTAGTGTTCAAGACGTTTGTGTTCACTTCATTACCCCACATGGAATACGTGGGAGAGGAGGAAAAGTGTAGGCAAATACTCCTGACCAATTTATCCATAAGGCATTGCCCTTGGATTGAAGGATCCTGGAGGAAAAGCTTTGCATTGAGGCGAGGGGCAAAAAAGTCTATGTCTGGTGTTCCCCATCTTCTGAAGTAGTGGTAGGTTGATCTCCCACTCGTGTACCTGTTGAGCATATATGCAAAGTAGTTGTCCACCCCAGGTAGGTATTCTGCTAGGAGGTGGATTTTGTGAGAGATTGCTCAGTGCCAGATGTGCTCTGATAGGAGATAGCTTTAAGGAGCGCATCCCCCTTTTTTATTTTTTTTTAAATATAATGAATCACAGTTATATTGTCTGTGAGTATTAGTACTACCTCCTGGTGTAGGTGTTAGCGAAAAGCTTTGAGGGCTAGTTGAATAGCTAGAAGATCTAGGTAAATGATGTGTAGAAGTTTCTAATATACTGTCCATAAGCTGTGACCAGAGATCCTCCATATGTGCTCCCCACCTATGAAGGGATGCATCTGTGGCAATGTGGACTTGCAAAATAAGGGCGTTGATGGGACGACCTTGCAACAAGTTGTTGCTGTTCCATCACTGCAGAGAGCGAGGGGTCACCGGCCATACTAGCACTAATTCTTGTAGAAGCCCCTCCACTTGCAGAGTGCGATGAAGGGGGCGCATGTCTAGGCAAGTGTGTGGTACTATGGCTATACTTGAATACATCATAGCTAACAAGCCAATCACCACCTTTACTGCGAGATGAGCTTGTGCTTAAAAAAAGAGGAAATGTTTGTGTTAACATTTGCACTCTTTCTGGAATTGGATAGGGTTTGGCTGTAACGGAGTTGAGTCCTGCACCTAGGATGGGCTGAATCTGTAGTGGTTGCAGGTGAGACTTTAGTATGTTGAGGGTACACCCCAGTTTGTGCAAAATGTTGATAAACTGTTGTGTCCTGAAGACACTGCTGGTAGTATGGGCTCTTGTTGAGCCAGTCATCGAGATATGGAAAAAAAAGACTTACTTCCCTTCTGAGATGAGTTGCCACTACTATATTCAATTCAGAAAAGGGGGTGGTGATGAACAGAGTGTCTGAATTAAGCAGACCACTCTTACTCAGTCCAAAGATCAGGGCTTGATCCATCACCGTTTTTTAGCTCACTGCACCATCCCAGCTCAGAACCTGGCTACATGCAAATTAGTCTGTTCCTGTCCCAGTGCATGATGGTAACAGGGCAAACCAAACTACCAAGCCAATTCTTATACTGGGAAGGAAACAAGCTTCCGGGGACCGGTTTCTGGCATTTCAGCCGTCGTCAGCCCGGCTTGCTTGGGACTCATGTCTGAGTATACCCTGCCACACCTATAGTGGCCAAAAACGATTCAGAAAAGGGGGTGGTGATGAACAGAGTGTCTGAATTAAGCAGACCACTCTTACCCAGTCCAAAGATCAGGGCTTGATCCATCACCGATTTTTAGCGCACTGCACCATCCCAGCTCAGAACCTGGCTACATGCAAATTAGTCTGTTCCTGTCCCAGTGCATGATGGGAACAGGGCAAACCAAACTACCAAGCCAATTCTTATACTGGGAAGGAAACAATCAATCAATCAATCAGTGACACGTGTAGAGCGCGCTACATACCCGTAGGGTCTCAAGAGGGGAGGGGGGAGGGGGGGTGTGGGGGGGGGGGGGGGGTCCGCTACTGCTCGAACAGCCAGGTCTTCAGCTTCTTCCTGAAGGAGAGGTGGTCTTGGGTCAGGCGCAGGTCGGGAGGGAGGGAGTTCCAGGTCTTGGCGGCCAGGTAGGAGAAGGACCTTCCAGTTTCTGGCATTTCAGCCGTCGTCGGCCCGGCTTGCTTGAATCCTGATGGTGCAGTGAGCAAGGGACTCATGTCTGAGTATACCCTGCCACACCTATATTGGCGTTTTTGTCCACCATAAGCGTGGAAGGGTATACTCAGATGTGAGTCCCTTGCTCATTGCACCATCAGGATTCAAGCAAGCCGGGCCGACGACGGCTGAAATGCCAGAAACTGGAAGGTCCTTCTCCTACCTGGCCGCCAAGACCTGGAACTCCCTCCCTCCCGACCTGCGCCTGACCCAAGACCACCTCTCCTTCAGGAAGAAGCTGAAGACCTGGCTGTTCGCAAGCCGGGCCAAAGACGGCTGAAATGCCAGAAACCAGTCCCCGGAAGCTTGTTTCCTTCCCAGTATAAGAATTGGCTTGGTAGTTTGGTCTGGCCTGTTCCCATGAAGCACTGGGCCAGGGTCAGACTAATTTGCATGTAGCCAGGTTCTGAGCTGGGATGGTGCAGTGAGCTAAAAAACGGTGATGGATCAAGCCCTGATCTTTGGACTGGGTAAGAGTGGTCTGCTTAATTCAGACACTCTGCTCATCACCACCCCCTTTTCTGAATTACTATTACATTCAAGGCATTGGGTGAAAACCCTCAGAGTTGTAGTGACCACGAGGGTTAACACTTTGCATTGGTAGGTTTGGCTTTTGAGTTGTAAACTAAGATAATGGTGGTGCGGTGCATGAATAGGAATATTTAAGTATGCATCTCTGAGCTGGCCAATCTACGTCCAATTTCACTTCTCCCAGTCCTGGGCAAGATTACCGAACAGATGGTATACAAAGAACTAAAAAGATATGTAGAAATCAACAATATTCTTCATCCCCAACAATCGGGCTTCCGGTCTCACCATTCCACGAAAACAGCTCTGATTGAAATCACTGACTCCATAAAAATCTTGCAGGACCAAGGAAAGAACGCCGTTCTGATTTTATTAGACCTCACAGCGGCGTTCGATACCATCTCCCATCCAATATTGATAGGGACACTAAGATATTGGAATTTCGGGGGTAGTACTGGCGTGGATTATCTCATTTTTGACGGAGAGATCACAAATAATTGCCTTGGGTCCTTTCCTTTCCAAGGAAACAAAAGTATTGTCTGGAGTTCCTCAGGGCTCCATTTTGAGCCCACTCTTTTTCAATATTTATATGGTTCCTCTCATCTCCCTCATTGAGTCATACGGCATACTTGTGACATCTTATGCCGATGATACGCAACTTATTGTGCCTCTTGAGAAGAACTCCACCAATGCGGAACAAAACCTCAAGAACTGCCTTGAGGATGTGTTTCTTTGGATGGAAAGGAACCATCTCAAATGCAATGTAAATAAAACAGATTCTTCCGATGGGAAAGTCCCAGAATTTTTGTCTCAGCAAATGGTGGCAGGTGGATTCTCCTGCTCACCCACAAACTGTGGTATGAGCAAGAAATCTAGGTGTCTTATTTGACACAGAGCTGTCATTTGACCAGCATGTGAGGAATGTGGCAGGAAGTTGATTATAAAATCTTTAAAGAAATGTTTTGACTTCCTGCCCATTGACTCACGAAAAGCTGTCGGCTGTGGCCTTAATCCTCGCTCATCTGGATTATTGTAATGGTCTGATGGCAGGTGTTAAAAAAAGTCACACTGAAAAAACTTCAAAACGTGCAACATGCAGCTGCCAGACTCGTTCTTAAACTGCCAAGGAAATCTTCAGCGTCGGCGGCCTTAAAGACCCTTCACTGGCTGCCTCTACATAAGAGGATATTATTTAAAATCCTGATTGTCGCCTTTCGAGCATTTAACGATGAAGGCCCAAAGTATCTCATTAGGCGCTACCCCCACTACAACCCTCCTAGGATGTTACGATCTGCAGGAGACAATCTAATTAAATTGGCCAAATTTAACTTTAAAACCAAGGGGGGTAAGACCTTAATCTTCCTGTCATCCAAAGCCTGGAATGCAATGCCTAAGAACCTCAGATTGCTGACTCAGGAAAACCAGTTTAGGAAGCACCTTAAAACCTGGATTTTTAATCTTCCAGACGACTACGTAATGACCACCATCTAATTCTGTACTTGTAACTGTATGCACATTGTTTTATTAGCGCCAGGATGCTCCTTTCGGAGCGATAGTCTGCGCTTTACAAATAACCAATACAAATACAAATGTCTAATGCGGTCACCTCTTGTAGTGCGACCATGTGGAAGTGTTCTGAAGCAAAGTAACTGTTGAGTGGCCTGAGATCTAGGGTGGGCCTTAAGGTATTGTCCTTTTTGTGAATGAAGTAATAGAGGGAGTATACTCCGAGTCCCTGACGTTGTAAGGGTACAATTTCTATTGACCCTTTTTTAAAGGAGAGATTGGACCTTGTTCTGGAAAAAGATAAGATGCTCTTGTGGCATATTTTGTGTTTTTGATGGTTTTGTGGGTGGTGTCTCCTTGAGTTCTAGACAATACCCATTTTTGATTACTGATCGTACCAATTGGTCTATGGTGATGTTCTGCCCGTGTGGATAGAAACTTTGTGATTTTTCCCCAACTGGTGTTATATTTGGTGGGGGAAGTTGTAGGTGGTCACTTTTTTGGAGGCGTGGGCATTTTGGTAGTGGCTGCATAACTTCTACCTCCATTTCTATAGTTTGCTCTATAGTAGGATCTTCTGGTGAAATTACTTTGATACTGGTGCGCCTGTCTAAACTACAAAAATCACAGGAGTTCCTGCATTACGGACTCCATGTTGAGGCAAATGTTGAATAACTGCCAGGCGGCAATTAACATTCGTAGCTACAGGTTGAGCCATAGCTAAGCAGTGTAGTACCAACAGGGCATAAACCTTTCAAAATTCAAGCTTGAAAAGCCAACAGAACTAGGTGATACCTACATAACTGAAGAGAACCCCTAATACCACAGACATCTCCAGGATAAAGGAGCTAGGGTATTGTGGACAAGCACTACTTGGGGTTCCTGCAAGTAAGTACCAGACCAAACGTTGGGCACCATATTGCAGGGATTCTGCTCTGGAACAGAACTATGCTTGGAACCATGGAACATCAGTATGTAGGGACTGAGTCACCATAGCACCTCAGTATCTATGAGTCTGGGTCTGACAAACTACAGTGCCTCACTTGCCCTCCTAACCTTACCAGAAAAACAAGTGAATTGGCAACACAAGAACACAACACTCTCGACCCTCTCAGGGATTGCGGTAACAGGATACAGTCATTCGCGCTTTCACTGATACTCGTCCACAATGAGAAACTGGAGATACGTAGAAAGTTTACAATAGTTATTCAAAATATTGTGCTCTGAAGTTCAGTATATGAGACACAATTAAAAAAAACAAATGCATAATAAAAATACTGTTAGCATGGATTTCCAGATACCATGAAAAGCGATATCATTTTATAGGACAGAGTGGCCTAAACCCCCACCCCCTTCGTACTAAAGCTAAATGATTATATGAAAGATCTCTGGGATTACTGACCGACTCCGTACCTTAGCCTACACAGATGGATGGTGTACATCCCAGCGGACACAGTGCTCTGGATTTAGAACTCTTGGGCATATGTTTCATTGTGGCTCATGTACTCATTAATATGATAGGAGGTGTGGGCATAAACAGCTGCATTCTTGTGTTATGTCTAGGTGTTAGTGCGTAACCAGGAATAATAACAAGGGACAATGTTATTTGACCTTGTTGGTGGTGCTCAGACTAAATCCCAGAAAAAGACCAGATTGCGAAAACATACGCAGGTTCCATGTAAAAGTAAAATGTGGCACAAAGTCAAGTGTGTTTATATAGTAACACGTGCAAAGGAAAATTAGACCTACAATGTGTACAGTTAGGGTAACATAGGAAAACTACAATGGTCTGTTTATGGCCAGTGCCGGAGTCAGTGGACAACCACCCCCGCCCCCCTCCCCCCCTTTCCCCAACCCAGCTTCACCTTTCTATTGGCCCAACGAAAGGAACTACGGTGTTGGGCCCCCACTGTTTTAGCAGAGTGAGTCCTTTTACTTTGGCATTTCATCCACCTCAGGACTATAGAGATCAAATGGTAAATTGAGCAGGTGGTGTTGCACGTCTGGTTTGAAACTGGCAACATCGAGCCATGCGTGACTTCTGATAAGGACACTGGTGTTGACCTCACAGGTGCTTGTGTCTGCAGAGTCTAGGGTGCACTATGCAGTGGCATTAGGAATAGCCCTGCCCTCTTCTACGAGATGCGTACCAGGTTGCTGGTATTGATCAGGAAGGTGTTGTAGTAATTTTGGCATTTCATCCTATGTGACACAATTCTATCTGGAGAGTAGCAGTACAGAATCAGCAATGCCCATGTGGTTGGCTGCATGCGCTGTGACGCGTTTGCCTGCTGCATCATATTTTTTTGCTCTCATTATCAGTAGGAGGCGCATCTCCTGTGCCCTGCGTATTTGCTCTTTTCCTGGCTGGGCATACCACTAATGAAACTGGAGTAAATTAGCCCTTAATATATTCAGGGACCAATGGGCATGCGTTGTACTTTTTTCCAATTCTAGGAGGTAATTACTCTAGATTTTACTGGCTGCTTAAATGTGTCTTGTATAGAGGACAACATGCCTTTAAGCATAGGGACGAACTGAGCTGCTTTTTGCGACTTAAGTGTCTTTACGAAGAGAATTCATCCTCTTATAGTATAGTGGGTAGGGCTACCTTCTAGTAAGCTGCAGCTCTGCTGATATCATGATATGTTGCAGCATCATCTGGCTGTGAGGGTTTGATGGGCGATCTGTTTCATCCATCAGATCAGCCTATCCCAAGGGTCAGGGGCTCAGTGTTGGAATCTCCCGGTGGGTAGGTGAAATAGGGGATATTTTATTACCCTGGTTGCTCATCACCATTAGGCAACTGATCTGGTGAAAAATGTGGCTTCTCTGAAAGAAGGTGTTCAGGAGAGAGTAGATGCACTTGCATTAGTACTGATTAAGGCAGAGTAAGTGAGGATAGAAGCGGAGGTAAAGGAGTAGGAGGTTGAGGATGAGAAGGAGGGAAAAAGATGAGGCTTGTGAATCTGTCTGCCTTTGGCTGGTTCAGGCCCAGCAATGTCCTCCTCAAAAGTCTTCTTCCTATTGGAAAGCGTAAGGGAAACAGGTGGTGGTGCTTGGTGGTCAGTTTCCCAGTGTCGGGGGAATACAAAAAGGCTTTTGTCGAGTTTGTCTTGCACTTATTTTGCAGTGGCTCAGCACCATCTTTGGTGGCGTTTAGTGTGTTAGGCGCCAAAGAAGGTTTCGCCCCATTGAGGCTTTGTGCTTACATGGTTTCTATGCCGCCTTGGGTGCAGATTGCGTCAGTGGCAAAACAGTTTGATTACAAGGCTTTCTTTGGATCGAACGTCCTCTGCTTCGAGTCCTTGCCCGTCTTCAATTGTGTTGATGTGGCCATTTTAGGTATTGCCACATTAACACATTTTAAGGCCTTATACATTTCGACACTAGTCGAAGGCTTTCCAGGAGGAGTGTATTTGTGTGCCTGCATGTGGAGACACAAGCGCAGTGAGGCTCCGAAAGCCAGTTTAAGAGGGGGTTGGATGGCTTTCACCAAGGTACTCACATGCCCCTGCCTGGCATTGGAGTTCAGAGTCCGACTGCTAGCCAGTGGTTTCTGTACATCTGGAGGAGCTATTTGCACCTCTCTGTCCTATTTCCTTTTCGGGGTCTTGTGACTGCTCCCGAAGATGTCTGGTTCGCCTTCTGTGTGTCGCTGCATGGTGGTGTGGACCGAACAACGCTCCCTTCGCTGGTGAAATGCGTTCTTTGACCGTAACAGCAAACAAGCCTTGCAGTAAGTCTTCTCAGGTTAGGTTGACAACAGATTGCACACTCAGTTGGTTTTGCCGGACTTCGCATGGAACTTGGATCAAAGGCTGCAGGGACGGTTTTCCATCCCTCAGGGATGTTGGTCTGGAGACAAAGATTTTGGAAGGCCAGGCCCAAGCAGGTGCTTGGAAATGTCCAATAACACGACCCGGTAGTGTTCTTTCCTGAAAGCTATTCGGTTGGAGAGAAAAAACAGGGCACTCAAAGGCCTCAGTGAGAAATCTAGCTTTGGTCCCAGAGCTACGATGTTGGCATCCAAACCCACTGGGCACAAAAACAATTTAACAAAGGAGCCGAGCAACACGCGCAATAAACACCAGAGGAGTCACTATACCTTGTGACTAAGACTTCTTAGAAGAAAAACAACTAGCAATCGTCTGAGCCTATGAATCTACGGTCATCACTTGCTATGAATATACCGCATGTATATGTATGTATAAAGTCACTACTAGGAGTATCATAGAGCTAAGCAGACCATGCATAAAGGTTGAGTGTAAACTGCAGAAATCAGATCAGTGGGAGACAAAGCGTTTGAGGCTCCAAAGATCCAGGTTTTCTAGTCTTTCCTGAAGATTAGTTCTGTCTGAGTGGAACGGAGATGGCTAGGAAGATTCCAGGCTTTAGTCCCCAGATCTGCCACTGATTTGCCCCCTTTGAGATACACCTAAAGCTAGGAAGGAGGCTTGAGGAGATTCGCGGATGAGGATCTAAGGGGGCGCGGCGTCACATACAGTTTAAATCTAGCCCTAAGGTATTTATATCCTGATGATCTGAAAGCTCTGTAGGTGATTACCAGGATCTTAAAAAGGGTTATTTTATGGATAGGTAGCCAGTGTAAGGATTTTAGGGCTGCTGAGGCTGAAGAACCTCGTGGCAGATTAAGGACTAGACGTGCATCTGCATGTTGGACTATCTGCAGTTTATTCAAAACTGACTTATTGGTCCCTGCATATAAGCTGTTACAAAAACCCAATCTGGACATGATTAGGGCTACTGCCACTGCCCTTCTAGCTGCACAAGGGAATAGGTCAAAGAACTTTGAGGGACTTTATCAAGTGGAAGCATGTACCGGCCACAGTAAGCTTGTTGACGGAAGGATAGTAAGGTGTCGAATTTCACTCCTAGATTCTTTACTACATCTACTGTGTTGGGAGGAGGAGGGTCATCTTTAGGCCACCATAGGCTGAGTGAGAAGGTGTTGGATTTTCCTAGTAACATGATCAGTTTTTTCAGTACTACACCTCTGGCGAATAGATTGCATCCAGTGAAATGCGGCTGTGAGACAGTTGGATATTCTCTTCAGCCTTAGTGGAGTGTTTTCTAGCACTAAAATAAGCGGAGTATCATCGGCATAAGAGATGGTTTAAATGTTGGAACGTTGATATCTGGTTTATAAGGGGGGGGGCCTATAAATATTAAACACTGAGCTTAAAGTGGAGCCCTGCGGGACCCCAGAAAAGAAGCATTTCTCTGCTGACCGATAGTTGCCCAAAGTGCCTACTAATCTTAGGTTAGACAGGAAAGATTTCAACCAGGCTAAGGCTGGGTGATACATAATTTAAGGCACTCCACCAGAATGTCATGGGAGACCGTATCAAATTCGGTAAAATCAGCACAGTGTTTTTTTCCAGATCTAAGGCAAATTTAAGAGTTTCCGTGGTGTGTAATAATGCTGATTCAATAGAGTGCATGGGCCTGAAACCGGATTGGCTTGAATGCAGAATATAAGCCTCTTCCAAGAAGGAAATCTGTTGATTATTCACTAATTTCTCAGTAATTTTGCTGAGGCATGGTAGTAAGGAGATGGGTCGGAGATTGGAAAGGTTTGTTGCGTTGGCTAGTTGTTTTTTCTGAAAGGGGGAGGGTGTGGGGGTGGCTAACTACCGCGATATTCCAGCCATAGGTACTTCCGCTAGTTGCGAGTAAAGAATTTATTATCTTACTGATAACCGGATTGATATCAATGACAGCATGCAGTACCTCGGGGGGGGGGGGGGGGGGGGGGCAAGGGTCAAACAGAGACTAACTTGCAGGAAAAGAATGGCTTGGCGAGACGGTTCCATACTTATGACATGGAAAGATTGGAGGGTCGGTCTATCAATTCTAAAAATAGTTTTTTTGATCAGAGTCTGCAAGCCTGATTAGATTAGTGTAAGAGGATTTCTTTTCTACTTTATTGGTGGTAAGTTTTGAGAGCCATTTTGAAAAGAGTTTTCTCTACTGGTTTATAACTTTTCCGTAGTCCAAGTTCTAGCTGTTTGCAGGTTCTTTGTAATTCTATCAGCTTTTGTGTGTACCAGGGGGCAGAAACTTTGTTGGTGGACTTTATTTTCCAAAGGGACTGGCGGGGCAAAGGTGGTACTAAGTGTAGACATCCAGGAGTTAAAATACTAGGTATCTAGTTATGGATCTCTCGTCAGAATGGGCCTACAGGTAGACGCTTTGGTGCTAAGGTCCTGGTTGGCTGACATTTTATTCCATTTGCGCACGGTTTTATAAGTGTCCGAGGTGGGACCCAAGGGAGTATCCATGCAATGATTTCCAATTTCAAAGGAAATGGGTTTGTGGTCAGACCATGTTAAAGTGACTGGGGAGTTGAATTTTAGAATGGTAAAATTTGAACAGATCCCATCAACGGTGTGTCCAGCACATGGCGTAGGGGCGGATATTCGCTGATCGAGGCCCAGGGTTTCTAACAAGTTTTTAACCTCTGGAACGTTTTGCAAGTCTAAATGAAGATTGAAATCCCCAAGTAGAGTGAATTTAGAGTATGTAAGGTTTAAAGTGCATATAGCCTGTCTCCTAGGGTGTCTAAAAAGTTGAGATGTGGGCCTGGAGGGTGGTAGATCAAGGCTCCAGAAAAAGAGACAGAGCTTTAAAATTGAAAGCTGAAGCCAAAACTTTCCGCACCTTTAAACCCTATAAGTTCAAACAGAGCATTTGGGCCTGCCCCTTCATTACGGAATGGCGTTACGTCTTGATATCTGGAGAATGTAATCCAGTTTAACTACATATTGTTCTGGACAGCCCTACCGGACTTCAATCTTACAATAATTTGCCAATTCGGCTGCAGAAGTCAAAGGAAAGCACTCTAGAAACATTTTTTGGGGGGATAGGGAGCACTCCTACTTTAAGGACTGTTCCTTACTCGGTCAATAGAATTTTAGGTATGTGAAAAGATGGCATTTCTGCATCTCCTGACAAAGAATATAATTATATAACTGGTACTGCTTTCAAGAGTAGTTTGAATGTGTGTCACTTGGAATCTCAAATAAGGATACATCTGGACTTCTTTCATGCAGTTATTCTCCGGTTAAAGCTTGTGGCTTCACTATATTGATAGAGCTGGCCAAGCAGTATTGCTTTAGATTGAAATATCTTTTTTATAGGATATTGCCCTCACTTCAGCCTTGTTTGCAGTGCATTTGGAGCAAGGAGCACTGAATCACATGTGAACAGTAGAAGACAAATGTTTTTGAAACTTAACATCTCTAGAAGTGGCCACAACGTCTGTAAATAAATCATTGGTCTATATGTAGAATAAGATGGAAGCTTAACAGCAACCCCTTTTGTTTGCTCGCTTTTTGTCAGGAATTTTGTGGAAGATTCACATACCCAGTCTCCAAGTACTAATGAGCCATACTTGGTCCTTGATTTAGATCTCTTCACATTTTCAAAAACATGGATGTGCTGTCACACTTTTGTAGTTGATGTGGGAAACGTTCATGTGTGAGGACAGCCCCATATTGGAATGAATAAAACAGTCTTTTGTTACAATTTGCTTTAGCGGATAACTTACACAATGAGTAGGAAGGGACAAAAGTGTATGCAAAGATCCTGTGGAAATTGATCCAGGGGGCATTGCTCTAGCATCTTTATTTTTTGTTTTTGCTTATAGCTAAGAAATCTATCTACAGAGACCTTACTAAGGTAAGATTTCTTTTTGACCAGGCCAGTTCTCAATCATAGAGGTTTCACATTTCTGAGAGTCTGCAATGTTATTGTAGTCGCCCGGAACATGGTGGAACTTAGTAAGTATGCCTTTCTCTGTCTTTTACTGTCTGTAGAACCTATGTTAGTCTCAAACGTACAAGTTGTGTTGTCCGTTAAAATACTTGTCTTGTATGTTGGGTTGCAATCCCTTGATTTACATCAGCGATTTATAGCTTATAAGACAGTCAACTTTGCCCATGTGAACCACCTTCATGAGCCAAAACTTCTGGTGGTCACAGTTGGGAGAGAATCCACCAAAGTCCTCCATATTAAAAGAAGGGTCTGGACTGTTTGCAACACAAATCAATGCAGCCTTCCAAAGCTTTCAATCGCTAAAACATTTGAGCATTACTTCGGCATGGCCGGACTGGGACAAAAATAGGCCATGGCACCAAAATAAAAGTGTGCCCCACTAAAGAACCACATAGCTAGAAAAAGTGGTCACTTTTGAACTTTTAAAGATATGATGTAGAATTATTTTGCAAGCAATGGGAGACTGCAGACCCTTGTGATTAATGCAGGCAATTCTTGTAAAAGCACAGAAATCAACAGTAAAAACGGGCCACTGGGACCCGGTCCACAAACTGCAAAAATAGAAGAAAAAAAAGAAACATCGGTCCACCAACTGACCTGTCAGACTAGCCCGTCAGGCAGTGCCAGATTAGCCTACAGGCAAGTTCGAATCTGCTGCTAGGGTGGTCACATGAAGTCACAGGAAAATGGCAAGTAAAAGCATAATCCTAATAATGTCATTTGTATTGTCACTGAGGCATCTAGGTAAAGAGGAATCACATTCTGAAATTCAAGGTATGGTTATGCCAACTGAGCTGCCACTGCTTTGAGAGTGTTACTATCCACCCAAGAAACTACCTCAGTTAAGAGGTGAGTTAAAACAACCTATGCACATTACTGAGACAGGTTGATATGTGACTCGGTGCTGCTCCATCGCTGCTAAAGTGAAGTTCTCTTAAGTAACCAATCATTAAGGTATGGTCAAACATGTATGCAATTGCTGAAAATGTGCTGCCATGACAAACAAGAATTTGGAAAGAACACTTGTAGCAGATTTCATTTTAAGTAGAAATACAAAGAACTGCCAGTTTTTACAACACCCCACAAACTGTGCTTTGAATGTTTCAGGATGTTTCAATCATCACCTCACATGCTTGCAGAAGGGGAATTACATTTTGCAACATGGTCATCTAAAATTGTATGCTCCAATTGTAAGAAAAAGTTGAGCGAAGATGAAGTAAAGCATGTAGCAACCCTTCTTTCTCTGGGATCAGAATGTATATTCTACACACTTGCCACCGCTGCTTCTCTTGTGTTTGAGCTTCCTCAATAACACACAGTTTGCAAAGATTTCATATCACATCCAGTAGGAGGAGGATTTGCTTTCAGCTCATAAAAAGGTCAGATGAGGTCTGATTTCTGGGATTTATTGCAAGCTCTACACAATATACACAGCGCACCACTTTTTAGCACCTATTTATATGAGGTTATGCTGTGCCACGCTTGATAGAAAGACCGTAGCCAGATCCAGAGAGGCATGGTATGTTTTGGGGGTATTAAGCATGTCTGTTTACGGCAAAGTCTGAGTTCTTTGAGCTCCGACCACATCCATGCCCGATGCCCTGAATGGATTGTCTTGATGGAGGCGAGGGATACTGCCAGGACACAGATGTTATGTATTCAAAGGCTAGAGGCATGACTTCGGTACTGCATCACAGCTGACCTTTAGGTCAGCATGACAACTGAACTCCACAAATAAAGGCAGATCTGTTGTTACCTCCATAGCATTTGCTGTGATCAAAACCTTTCCATTAAAATGGTTGCCATTCACAGGCACAATGATGGTATGGAGCTGAATTTTAGACAAGAAGAACAAAAGTTACTTACCTGTAAACTGTGGTTCTCCAGTATTGGTGTCTTTCATACATTCACAAGCTTGAATATTCCCCGTCGTCGAAGTGGGATTCCCACGGTACATAAAATAGCAGTAACATATGCATGTATACATGAAAAATATCATAAATAAAAATATACATACATATAATGTAATAAAAATTTTAATTGTAAAAGTACCATAGAACATAATAGGCCCATTGAAAAGATTAAGGGAGAACTCACTTTAGTAGCATATTAGAGTCATTATGTGTTGGTTCATATTCCAGCCAATCAGGCTGCAGCCTCCTCTAGAACCTTCTCCTCAGAATCCCAAGTCCTCAGATTTTCGTAGCACAAAGTAAGTAAAAGTGCCTGAGGAGAAGAGAGCCTCTGAGGGGAGGATGGGAGGGTCGCATGTGAATCTATGAAAGACACCAATACTGGAGAACCACAGTTTACAGGTAAGTAACTTTTGTTCTTCTCCAGTATTAGGAGTGTCTTTCATAGATTCACATGATTGAATAAGAGTAGAAAGCAGTAAATCATCACATAAGTCATAAAGGTGATATACCAAAGCAAGTAAGGTAAACATATCAGTCAATATGCAATAAATACCAAAATATTATTAGAAAAAGCTTTATGACTGGAGGCGGGTAGCAACAGAGACTCACCTTTATTGGAAAAGATTCCGCAGCATCCCTTGACCTACTGCCGCATCCACGGCGTCTGTTGATTGCAGGCAGTAGTGTTTTGTAAAAGAATGGCTGCTCGACCAAGTAGCAACTCTGCAGATCTGCCTCAGGGGTACCCCCGCAAAAAGGGCAGCAGAAGTAGACACCGCTCTAGTTGAGTGGGCACGAACTGGAGCAGGAAGGGGCTTCCCAGCCCGTTGGTGGCAAAAATATATGGTAGAGGATATCCACCTGGTTATGGTCTGTTTGCTAACAGGTTGTCCATTGCAAATTGGGCCATATGCCACAAACAATATATCTGACTTTCTGACAGTTGCAGTTCGCTGAATGTAAAATTTGAGACAACGTTTCACATCCAATGAGTGCAATGATCGCTCAGCTGGAGTTTGCTGAGCAGGAAAGAAGGTATTCAGGATTACAGGTTCGTTGAGATGAAAGTCACTGGGAACCTTCGGGATGAACTTAGGATTAGTTCGCAATGTCACAGCCTAATTGGAGAATTGTAGAAAAGGAGGCTGTATGGTAAATGCCTGTATGTCACTGACACGCCTCGAGGATGTCAAGGCGAGCAAGAGAACAACTTTCCATGTGAGAAATTTTAGACTTGCAGAATGGATAGGCTCAAATGGAGGTAGAAGCAGTTGAGACAAGACCAAATTTAAGCGCCAAGCAGGTGGAGGGCGACAGGATAGGTGGAAACATCCTTAACAGGCCCTTGTAAAATTGCTTAATGATTCTCGATGAACATAGAGATGCAGAACCATCATGACGGAAGCGGGAAATCGCCGCCAGAAAAACTAAGAGTTGCGTGTGAAAGTCCTGATCTCGCCAGGGATAAAAAGAAAGGCAAGATCTGTTCAGGTTTTGCAGTCATGGGGTCCAAATCTTTAGTGTGGCACCAGACACAGAAACGCTTCCACTTTAATTGATAGGTTTTAATGGTGGATTGAGCGCGAGCGGGCGCTAACACCTCTCTGCAGTCCTCGTCCATATTCAGACGTGCTAATTCATTGTATTCAGGTTCCAGGCATGGAGTTGGAGGTATGCCGGATCCGGGTGACAGATTTGTCCCTGCTTCATCGTGAGGAGGTGAGGTAGAGGATGAAGCGGTATCGGGTCGGACTGTGAAAAAAGGAGCAGGTCCATGAACCATGGACGTCTCGGCCATTTGGCTGCAATCAGGATGATGTGGCAAGGTTGAAACCTCATCCTGTGTAACAGGCGAGGAATTAGAGAAAGTGGAGGGAAAGCGTAGATGAAGTCGTTCGACCAATTGATCGAAATTGCATTTCCACTCGACTCTGTGGGGATGCCGACTTGCAAAGCGTTGGCATTTCCTGTTGGTAGCAGTCGCGAAAAGATCCATCTGCGGCTGACCCCACGCCGGAAGATTAAATCGACGGTTGGTTGGTTGAGTTCCCACTCGTGATTGTCTGACGACGCCCGGCTGAGTGAGTCCGCCAGAACATTAGCCACACCCGGCACATGGATGGCTGTGAGATGAATTTGATGTTGAATCGCCCAATCCCATATTTCTTGAGCCAGTTGCGAAAGTAGGAGAGATCTCGTGCCGCCCTGCTTGTTGAGGTAGTGCATGCTGGTGGTGTTGTCTGTCCTCACCAGCAGAGTGTGTCCCTGCGCCAACCTCTGGAAGGACTTTAGGGCCAAGAAGATCGCCAAGAGTTCCAGGCAATTGATATGCCAAGTAGGTTGGGTCGCCGTCCACTTTCCTTTTACAGACATGCCGTCGAGATGTGCTCCCCATCCCTCGAGAGACGCGTCTGTTGTAAGCGTCAGAGGTTCGTCTTGGAATGAACGGCCCTTAAATCTGTTTGGAGGGTGAGCCCACCACTCCAGTGCTTGCTGGATGTGAGGTGTGAGAAGGACTTTGTCCTCGAATGACCCTGACACCTGTTTCCACTGTTTGTCTAATTCCTCCTGTAGAGCCCTCATGTGCAATCTGCAATTGGGGATGAGTTGGATGCACGAGGAAGCCATGCCAAGGAATTATTTGAACATTCGAACAGAAACGTATAGTTTTGACTGTAGGAATTGCACCATCTTTACCATGCGGTCCTGTCTTTCTTGGGAAACTAACACTTTCACCCGCCGAGAATCTAGCGAGGCTCCGAGAAAATCTCGCCTTTGCGGCGGATGAAAGTGTAACTTCTGGCAACTGATTGAAAGCCCCAAGGTTTGGAAAAGGGAGACGCAGATCTGAGTGTGCTGCTCCGTCAGTTGAAAAGTCTTGGCCTTGATGAGGCAGTTGTCCAGGTATGGATAAAATTAGACGCCTTGCAGGCGCAGGAAGGCAGCTACCGGGGCCAAGATCTTGGTAAAGACCCTCGGCGCTGATCGAAGGCCGAATGGTAGGACTTTGCATTGGAAGTGCAGCTGTCCGACTGTGAAGCGTAGATACTTCCTGTGTCAGGGGTGAATTGGCACATGGAAATATGCATCTTGGAGGTCGATCGTTGAAAAGAAATCCCCTGGATTGAGATAATTCAGAATTTGAAGCAGAGTTAACATCTGAAAAGTTTTCAAAATGATAAATTTGTTCAGGGCCCGTAAATCCATAATTGGACGGCATTCCCTCGACTTTCTTGACTAAGAAGAATCGGGAATAAAACCCCTTGCCGCGTTGACCTTGCGGTACTACCTCGATGGCTCCTTTTTTGATCATCAATTTTACCTGGGCCAAAAGTTCTTTGAGATGGGGAGAGGGTGGCCCGAAGGTGGACGAGTGGGAGGGAATTTTGTAAACTCCAGGGTATGTCCTTTGGAGATAACGTCCAGGACCCATTGGTCTGAGGTGATTTCGGACCATTTGCAAAAGTACTTTGAGATGCGACCTCCAAGATTTACAGTTGGCAGAAGAAAGGAACTGAGACTGTCACTACTTTTTATTGTTTGAGCCACCTCTATATGTTGTTTTTCATTGGTATGGTCTGGTGGTGGACTGACGATTCTGGGATTGGTAGGACCGCTCTGCCGATTATCGTAGGTGTTGTACGAACGATATTGACCTGATCCTCGAGAAGTAGAGGAACCTCCGCCTCTACCTCGTGCCCCCCGAAAGGGCTGTTTCTTGTACTGGAGGGTAGCTAAGGACTTTGCAGTGTTGGTGTCCTTTTTAATCGCCTCAAGGGCATCATCTACATGCTTGCCAAACAACGATTCCCCATTGTACGGCAAGTCCAGGACTTTTGCTTGTACCTCTGGACGGAAGGTGGTAGACTTCAACCAGCCTGGACGCCTCAAGACTGCAGCCCCAGCCAATTGACGAAAGCCCGTGGAGGAAATGTCGAGCGCACATTCAATAATTTCGGATGAAATTATCTCTGTTGGAAGGGGGTGACCCCAGGGGTCAAGACGGCTCTCCTAACCACCTGAGACCCTCCTCTCCCACAATTCCTGCCGAGTCTTATTGAGAGATGGTCCTCGCCGGGGAGGACTGATCGTACACACTGTCGACACACCACACTTACGAACGGACACCACACCGTGAATCTTTACCAAGTAGGATCTTTATCAACGTAAAATAGGTTGCAATACACAGCGATCAAGGGATCGCGAAAGTCTCATGAAACAAGGGAACGGGGAAGCGGGACAGTCTTAGAGGGCCAGCCAATACGTAGCGTCCCCTGCGCACAGTTCTCAATCCTCGAACTGGGGGGTACGGGGGCTGGCGATGGTACTTGTTGTCCTACTCACTTCGGGTCGAGGTAGTCGGGAGGGTAGCGTTGCTGGTCCGGCCGGACCAGAGAGTTCTTTAAGCTGCGACGAGGTCAGCAGGGCTTGATCGGGAGTGCCCCGTAGTACTCCTAGTCAGGTGGAGCCGCGACAGCGTCCGCAGGGCTCGGGTGGTAGTAAGAGTCTCTCGTTCTCAAGAGTGGGCCGCGACTAGGTCAGCAGGGCTCCGATGGTTCAAGTGTTACTCTTCGAGAGGGAGCCGCAACAGTGTCAGCAGGGCTCGGTGGTTCAGTTCCGTAGCTTCGAGGATGAGCCGCGACAGCGTCAGCAGGGCTCGGTGGTTCAGTTCCGTAGCTTCGAGGATGAGCCGCGACAGCGTCAGCAGGGCTCGGTGGTTCAGAGTCTGTTCTCCTCAAGGTCAGCCGCGATCAGATCAGCAGGGCTTTCTTGTCCAGGATACAACTGCCGGCTGGATGTGAGGCAGGCTGTCTTATAGTTCAGGGGCCCTTTGATGTCCGGACCCTCATAGGCAGGAGGCCGGTGGTCCGAGGGCCAGGCAGCCGATTGTCTGGGCGGCTGGTTCTTTGATGCTTTGGACCGTGCGTCCAGGGATCCCCAGACGCCCATCAAGGTTTGGAACCAGCTCGCTAGGAGGCCAAGGGTGTGATCGAAACCGGCCCCCAGGGATAGTTCAGAGGTGTGAGGGGAACCAGTTTCTCGGGAGGAGGCCGGAGGTGTGATTGACGTCTTGGTTTCGGGTACTTGGTAGGTCCTTCACCCACCGGGCGGGTCCGGGCGCGCACGCCTGTCTGCAGCCAGGGTCGGCCAAGGGCTGCCGAAAGGTAAGAAGGCGGCCGGCCGGTGTGGCCAAACGTGGAGTCTGATGGTCACGTGCACGGGTGCAGGCACGCGGTCTGGAGATCGGCTCAGGTCCGGTGTAGAGGGGTCGTGTACAGTTCTGGGCGGGCTGGTGTCAGGTCGACCAGTAGTTCTTGGGTTGCGGGGATCAGAGGGGACCACGCCACGAGGCCGGGTCCAACACTCTCCCTCCTTAATAATGGCCTGCGCTTCTGCACGGATGGCATCGGGTATTTGAGGAATCAGTGCGGCAATCTCGAACCACATCTGGCGGTCGTAACAGCCCAAAATAGCCAAGGTATTAGCCGTCCTCACAGTAGTAGCCGCCATCGTTGTAAATTGTTTGCCTATAGAGTCCAACTTGCGGCCTTCCTGATCAGGAGGAGACGTGAGTGGTGTAGCAGGATTGCGGGATCTTTTCTGTGCTGCCCGAGTTATAACCGAATCTGCTTTCGGTTGTGACACCAAACAGGCCGGGGCAGACGCCGGAGCCTTATATTTCTTGTCCAATCTGGGCAAGACCGCAGGTACCGAATTTGGATGTTTCATTAATTTAAGGCCCTCCTGCCAAATATAATCAATCATTGGTATTGTGTGGGATTGCCTTTGTGATAGGTCCTTAAAATCATACAAGAAGCATTCACTTTCATGTTGTTGTTTTTCGATAGTGAGATGAAAACGCTTTGCAGCACGGACCATCAAATTATGGAAATTTGCAATGTCCACTGGAGGCGATGGTAGAGGTGAGGTGGGCAGAGTGAAAGGTGTTTAAGCCCTGTAATTGTCCCACTCATTCATATCGAGGTCATTGTCGTCATCAGTGTAGCGAGGATCAGGATCCTCGTTGTCGGTGTCAGGACAAGTACCCCCCCGGTGACGCGGGTGGAACAGGTGCAGGTGTTTGAGGAAGTTCAGGTTGAGGCTCTGGAGGAAGTTGTGGTGCTGGAAAGGCAGGTGTAGATGGAGGGAACCTGCGGTTATAGTCATCTAGCATGTGCTGCAAGTTCATGACCAAAGATAATGGTATTTGCGTAACCGGCTCCGAAGTAACTGGTTCTGATTCCTGAACAGGAAATCATTTGTTCCCATCTTCGACGTTTTCCTCTTCATCACCCTCATCACTATACTCCTGGCACTTAATGTGCAAATCAGATGGACTAGATGCCTATCCAAATCCTTTATTCCACCTCTGAATCGTTTCCGGATTCTTCCTCACCAGACAAACAATTGGTCTGGAAGACGAGTTCCACTTCTCACTGGACTCAGTTGAATGAGAGGTACTGTCCTCAAAGAAGAAGCAGTAACCACTGTAAAAGTGGTAGCTGTGGCAAAAGGTCAATGAGACGTCAACGAGCCCGTTGACGTAAATGCGGCAGTCTTAGAATCAACCTGAGGCGTCTGCGTCGTCGCCATAGATGTAATCGACGCTGAAATTGAAGGCTTTTTCTTCGTCGACGATTATTTCTTTTCCGTCGACGAGATTGGAGCCTTGCTCGTCGATGATGTTAAGGTCGACGGGATGACAGCAGTCGACGATGATATGATGGTCGTCGACGGAGGCGCCGTTGACGAGGGAAGCGTCGACGGTTTTGATTTGTCACTCGTCGACGAGATCTTCACAATAGAAGTAATGGGTCTCACCTTCTGGGCTGTCGTCGACGAAGTGATAGTCGTTCGACGTAGCACTGGTTGACATAGTACATGTCGTCGTCGACGTAGAGGCTACAATTACTGACTTAGTCGTCGCTGAAGACGTCGACGGATGCGTCGACTAGCCAATGCCAGATTTAAAAGTGGAAGGCAAGGCTTTGGGCACAGACGTCAGAGAACCAGGTCCCGTAGACGTGCCCTGAAGCCAATCCTGTGGGGAAACAATCCTGGAGGACTACAACAGTCTACTTTTCTTCAGAAAAGGAGATGGAACCTCAGTTTCAGACCCACGCTTCTGAGAGGATTTTGAAATACCAGATGACAAACTTTCTACCTCAGAAACCACTGACTCTGAAGTCTTCAACTTCTGTAGCCACAGAAGGAGACGGGCCTCTCTATCCCTCAGAGTCTTGGGAGGAAAAGTGCGACAGTACTTACAGTTTTTTACCTCGTGGTCTGGGTAGAGACAGTAAATGCATTTACTGTGTGGATCCTCAAGGAAAAGGCGCAGTTTACCACAAGAAGGGCAGGCTTTAAATAAGGATTTCCTATTTGAAGACATTTTCTGAAGAAAACAGCTAGAGTTGAAGAAAAAACAGAGCAGAGCTCAAGGAGACTCCCTTCACACGAAGTGCTGTAGAAAATCTGAGGACTTGGGCTTCTGAGGAGAAGGTTCTAGAGGAGGCTACAGCCTGATTGGCAGGAATATGAACTAACACATAATGACTAATAGGCTACTAAAATGAGTTCTCCCTTAGTCTTTTCAATGGGCCTATGATGTTCTATCGTACATTTAAAATTTACATTTTTATTACATTATATGTATGTATATTTTTATTTATGATATTTTTCATGTATACATGCATATGTTACTGCTATTTTATGTACCGTGGGCCTCCCACTTCGACGACGGGGAATATTCAAGCATGTGAATCTATGAAAGACACCCTAATACTGGAGAACTGGTGGTCACCAAGCTCTCCAATGCCTCATTCTATATAAAACTGCATTTAAGGAAAGTAACAAGTTTTTCTTTGTTTTTGCATTTACACACTAGCATCATTCCCTTTGTCAGAACGTAAACGTGTTGCTAAAGTAAAACAAAAAACAGATGCACCTTTCAGTCTCTGAACATTTGAGGGCCTCAAGTTCTGGAAAATATATATCATCGCAAAAACTCATGGTGTGTGTAAAAGGCAGTTTAGCTCTGTGCTTGATCATGTTGCCCAGTGAACATTAATCCAAACATCCACAGCAAACGTATGGATTAAAAAAACACAATTGAAAGCGAGTTAATAGTATTTTTTTATAATTCTGTGCTTCTAAAGTATATTTTTTTCATTGGAATGTTAATTTCCAATTTAAGAACTGACCCTATAAGCTTTAAAATACGTTTATTACTGCAAATGTTTGCCATCATTTAGCTCTATTATCCTAACTGGGCAGTGTACTGCGAAAGATTGCGATCTGTGAATGTGGGCCACTTTTATTATGGCTGCCCGGGCCGAATAATGCCCCAATCCAACTCTGAATGAACAGAAACTATGGTTTAGTCCAAGGGCAGCTTTAACAAGTGGGCAGAAAGAGTGAGACTAGTAGGCCTTGCTCGGGAACAGCATGCATGCCGTGCAGTAATTTTACCCAGGACATACAAATTGCACATTGTACAGACCCCCCAGTATATAGCGGCATGGATTGGCAAATTTAGCGGCACAAAAATGAAAATTTAGAGGCACAAAAATGGAAATTTAGCGGCATTTAGCGGCATTTTATTTTGGATTTTTTGCAACACCAAACACAGATATCTTACTGTTTGAGTTATTTGACAACATGGAGCTAAGTACATTTTGTTTATTTGTATGTTTAACTACCAATGCGTGCAGACCAAAGTGATTTCGGGCAATAATGTAATGGCCTATGTAGGATAATTCCGAAAGTACAGAGGATAACAGAAATGGCTACGTTTGGGAGTGACTGTATGCAACCTACCATACCGTCAAGTTTTTAGGTCCAAATCAACAGTTACCGAAAAAATCTTTTATCCGGTCCAGACACCGCACTTCCAATTTAGATGGTGTGAAACGAACAATGCACCAAGATGGTATATTTCGGGCCACCGTTATCATGACTCAAAAAGACTTGTCTATGTTGAAGCGAACTAAAATGTTATTCAAATGAACACGTTGCTTTGCCGAACCAGCCACTAGATGGCGCCACGTTGCAAAGAACGGGAAACTAGTAGCTTTAAGCTGCAAAGAACCCCACTTGAATCCGATAGTTGAAAGATACAGTTTTCAAGCATCTAGTCGGCCCTTACTTTACAAGATATATAAAAAGCATGCAATGCTCAAATACAAGAAAGGGAGGCTTAAATGTATTTACTGCTGGCTTAAAACACCTCCAGGTGCGAGGAAGCATGGACCTTAATGAACACTCCCTGCGTCCAAGGCTTGTTTTAACTAAAGGAATTTATCCACCACCACGGATTTTAGACGTAGTCCGGGAACGGAAGTTCCAGGCGATACCAGTTTTCAGGATAACGACAAACTTAGAATAATTTCCATTTGTTGAGTGTAAATCAATTGTGTACAGTGCTGATAATCTGATTCGCTAAGGCCCTCTGGTACTCAAGTTAGACACCAGTCTTCTATAGAAAGCATTACTATGAACTGTTTTCTAATATAGAATGGTAGAAAACAAGCATACTTGAGTCTGTTCCCGATTTTAAGACATCATAGCAATTATTATGCTTCAATTAGATGGAGTTACAGTAAAACCCTTGAAACCACAAAAAAACGGCCCTCCAAGACATAATCCACGCCAACAACTGTAAAAAAATCTTCGCCATCGTCAAGGAGTTCGAAAGGCCCAGCAGTGAGACCTCGGACGTCCCCCCTTCCCGAGAACTCTGTGACAAACTCTGCATCAACTTCCACCTCAAGATCAGACGGATCTACAACAGTTCCAACGCTCAAGACCCAGCCACGGAGCCAGAAACACCCCTCCCAATGAAACTGAACCGAACCTACCCTGTTCAACTGGACCCCGCTAACCATAGACGGCACTCAAGACAAAGAACATACACTCAGGAGCCCCCACGGACCTCTACCTCCACCACATATTTCACAGAACAGTCATCACAATCGCCCCCGAACTCCAGAGCACCATCAACTGCTCCATCGAAATGCCACCTTCCCAGACTGGTAACACGCGGAGATCAACCTCCTGCTGAAAAAGCTGCTTGCCGACCAGACAGACCTCAAAAACGTTTGTCGCATCTCCTTGCTCCCCTTCCCAGCAAAGGTCACTGAGAAGGCCATCAAAGCCCAACTCTCCGAATTCATCAAGTGAACCACATCCTGGATATCTCACAATCTGGTTCCGAAGCAATCAACAGCACCAAGACCGAACCTCTCGCAACCACTAACATCCACACCCTCCTCGACCGGGGAGAAGAGGCAGCCCTGATCCTGCTAAACCTCTCTGCTGCCTTTGATACAGTCTCACACTAAACGCTAATCACAAGACTCTACGGTTACGGCTTCTGCAGCAAGGCCCTAGGCTGGATCCACTGCATCCTCTCTGCTGAGCTCATTGAGTCAGACTACCTCCATTCAGCTAACCTACACAAATCAGCTAAGAAGTGCCCCAGGGCTCCTCCCTGAGGCCCACCCTCTTCAATGTCTACATGCCCCCCTCGCTGCCGTCCAAAGAAACCATGGACTCAACATTGTCTCCTACACAGACACCCAGCTGATCCTCTCCTTCACCAACGGACCCTCAGCTGCCAGAATCAACTTCCATAGAGGGATGAAGGCCGTTGCCTCCTGGATGAAAAACAGCTGCCTCAAACTCAACTCCAACGAGACGGACGTACTCTACCTGGGACCCAACCCCTCTGCCTGAGAACTCCCGGTTGCCTACTGTACTGGGACCCCTCTCCCCCAACCGCTTAGACCACACATGCAACCTCAGCATCATATTGGACTCCTCGCTCACAATGAACTGCTAGATCAACGCTGTATCCTCCTCATAGCTGCTTTTACCAACTATGTCTACACCAAAAGACCTTCAGATGGATCCCCACCTAAGCAAGAAAGACACTCACCCATGCACTCCACCAGCAGGCTTGACTACAGCAACGCCAGTATCACCCAGAAATTCCTCAGAAAACTACAGAACATTCAAAATGTCGCAGCAAGACTGGTCCTCAACATCCCCAGCCGAAGCCCCATCACTGAACACCTTTGTGAACTTCACTGGTTCGCAGTCAACAAAAGAATCGCCTGCAAAGCCCACCACTATTCTGGACCAGCATACCTGAACCACAGCTTGGCATTCACGGTATAGCCACCAGACACCGCCACTCCGCTCCGCCTGACTAGCCCTTGCCTCCATCCCTCGTATCCACGAGACAAGAACCAGAGGAAAATCCTTCTCCTACCTCGCCAAGACCTGGAACAACCTGCCCCTCCACTTTAGGCAATCCCCGTTGATGACCCAATTCAAGAAGACTCAAGACCTGATAATCCGACTGAACACAGACGGACCAGCAGTACCCACCCCTCCCTCCAGTGCCTCAAGACCCTCGCAGGTGAGTATCTCCGCTGTAAGAACCCCTGATTGATTGTTTAAATGTGGTTGGATTACATTGTTTACAGTTATTTGTCTCGATCTCTAATGCAGGGTACATCACTTTTACTTTCCAAAGTGAGCGTAGCTTCTGAAAAGGAAGGTTGTTTGCCTTAAAAATAGATCTCATGGGTGGATCACAAAGCGTATGAAGCTTAAGTGAACCATGTTAAACATTTACTGATATACGGTCAAAAGATCACAGACATTTCTTATGTGCCACCACACACTTGCAGATCACAGTGCATACAAATGGTGTTGAGAAAATATTTAAGAAAAAAGATTAGAATCACAAAGATTCAATGTCAATACACTAAAAAGAGAGCAGAAATCGTAAGAGGGAACGGTATTTATGCCCGTTTGCATATGCTCAGTCATGAACTTTGGAAAACTCAAGGTTTCGGAAACTAAATATGCAGGCGATAATGTAGGTGAAAATGCAGAGAAGAAAATTACTGTTCAGCACGAAGGATTAAGAGGGTTGCTTTCTGCAGCTGCCTACAGCTCAGTCATGAGACTATGAAATCATCGTTATACGTATACCCATTGCGGAATGAACTGGGGGAAGGGTTTTTGTTTTATAAAATTATGCATTGTCAAGAACAAGCTGGAACAGTCAGTCCTTTCAAAGTGGCACAAATAATTTTCTTTCATTGGCGTCCTGTGTCTTTATTACGTGGCTACGAGGATTACTGTGGGCACTGCCAAATGCCTCTGGAGGAAATGTAATAATCAGCGTTTGAGCAAGCTGGAAGCTTTAAATGCCTCAGCTGCATCACAATACTGCTGCAGGTTTCAAAACGTCTGCCCCCAACACTATCAGCTGGCCATGATACTTAGCAAAGGTAAAACGATCCTTGGGAATAGGACAACCCATTTTATTCAAGCCAGGTAACCAATTTAACTGTCAGCTACAGATTAATTCTCCAAAGGAAACCTATACACTATAGGATAAAACACTCCCCGCTAGAGAATAAAAATAACAAAACTACTCATTTCAACCAATGGAACCGGGGGGAGGGCTTATTTTTTTTGTTCGATTTTCAGCGGCACTGATATTGTCCAGAACATGTTAAACGGTTTTCATAAACAGCCCTGTGCAAATCACATAGGTACATGGGGATAAAGTATCTCAACTTTAACAGGTTGATAATGTAATCACTCACCGATGATCACATACAGAAAGGAGGGGACAGCTGCTGCGTTAATCACTCTCCATACAAACAGGCACAGCTGTAAGGGAAGAAGAGTATCAAGGTAGCAGTATCATGGCCGTCTAGAAGCAATGCCCATGGACGTCAATTCACCAAAAATACCGAGTGTAGTAGCATTTTGTTACTCCCCTCAGCTCCCAGGGAAGGTCATGTTCCACCTAACTGTGCTCCATGTAATATTACTCACTATTACTGTAATGAAACATTACTGAGAAAACGAGTGGAGCCCCAACCAACGTCCGTAAGACGAGCTGTCACTGTGTAACAGGCGCGGGAGAAATGGGCCGGATGTGAGTTCTCGTTAAAGAAGGTTTTATTGATGCAAACAAGAAATCGGTGCAAGTCTTCCTGGAAGGGACTGTTCGTCGAGGGGACCGGCTTCTATCAGACCTTCGGCTTATGGGATTGATCGTCTCGCTTCTCCTATACCCTTCGGGGCTTCTCCGGGGTGGAGCCTCGTAGATGTCCGTCTTGCCTCTCGGTGGAAACAAACAAGACAAGTTGTCAGGGAAGTGCCCGTACTATATACAAGTGTCAAGGGGAAGGGAGTGAGGAAGCAAACCTGTGTCACACACTCTGGACGTCCGTCTAGTGAAGAGAATCGGTGAAAAGGGATAGGGTTACCGGGAAAGGGAATACCAAGGATTACGCGGTAGACCCGCCCTTTCTTCCAACCCAGCCCCTGATCTTGCTTCGTACCTGGGCTAGCCACACACCTCCCCCGGGTGTGTGGCAGGGCGGCTCGTGGGGACGTTGGCCTCCAGGCGTACACTCCGTCTCAGGCGCCGCTTCTCCTCTGATCTCCGCTTCCTCCGTTAGTCTTCCTGACTCCACCAAACTCCTCTCGTCGCTCCGCTCCTCTTAAGTCTTTCTCCACACACCAACACTCCGGGTGAACAAGCACACCTGATTCTGCGCTTCTTCCGTATTGGGGGGGGGCGTGGTGAAAACCCCTTGAGGGTCCCAAAGTCCCGTTTCAGGGGGGTCCGCCGTTCTGCCTCGTTACACACTGTATTCCTGCCACCGATTTTGCTACCTCTCAGGTCAGTGGTCGTAAAGGTAGTGCCAGAGTTCACAAAGGGCATGCTGGGAGTGCCAGCTGCGACCTCTGGCGACCCCTAAATGACGTCCATAGCAATGCCTTCGAGTCAGGAGAGCTAAGGTTTGCCATGCTGCCAAAGGACAGGTTCTACTGTGTAATAATCACAGTGGGGACTCCTCCGCTATGGCAGGGCAAGCAATGCAGATAAAGTAAATGTTTTGTAGACTGAAACTGGAGCCTACAACTACATGCATCGAGCAACTTCTTACTCACCCTTAAGAGCAGCAGTGGAGGCCACAGAGGTAGAGTGATGCCTGAGCCAACAAAGGCACCAGCAACCCCCCCTAACTTCAGGTACATCAGGTGACGGGGATGAAAACTGTATGGAGGGACTAAGGGCGAGACGGGCATCAGAAGAATATTAAAGGCTTGCAGCAGTGGAACTAGCACTGTACTTCCTTTTTTGGGAGGCAGAGGAAGAAGCGTATTATTCAGAAGTAGAAGACCATGGACAAATTTGCCCCGGTTTCGTCTCGGCGTGAAATTCACGTCCTTGGTGCAGATTTGAGGAGTGCACGCCAGATACGGTTGCCATTTCTTAACAAGGCCATTATTTTAACGTTAACGCAAAAGACATTGTGTCATTTGTACTGCATTTTGAAGAGGAAGCAAAGAGGAGGAAGGAAAAGGAGAACTTCTTTCCCCCTCGGGGAGGTGTGAATTCTGCAAGTTAGAGACATTTTTAACCTGTAAAGAGGCTTTATAGGTGCTTTGCAATGTAATGAGACAACGTGCATTTATGGTTGTTGCAGGCACGGTTTGTGATAATATCAGAGGTGTTGCTGGGCTAAGGAAAAAAACAAAGGTACGTTCAAAAGGTTGGCTTGTAAGGGGGTCCCAAGGCAGCAACAGTTACAAACTTGCCATAGCACCCAGCATAGATGGATTTTGCAGAGGCATCTATGATGGCGAGGATGCCATTTACCACTTCAGGTGGTAAGCTGAAAGCAGTTAACTTTTGCTACTCAATCTCCATGCACGATCGTTCATGATCTCTCTCAGAATTTTGAGCGGGAGAGGTATTGGTGGTAAGGCATACAGGAGTTCCTTGGACAAATCCTCCTGAAATGCGGCTCCTAACAAGAGCTTTGGCAGCCACTCCCACACGCAAAACGGTTGACATTGCGTATTCGCCGGTAGTGAAAAGATCTATGTAACGCTCCTGACAGCAATGGGTACAGAGAGGACAGACTGCGCATGGGAGGAAACCTATAATGCTAACCTGACTAGAGGCCCTTAATGTTCTGTGGGACCTTAAGGTGCGCCATAGGTCATTATATGCAGACGATCTGCTTATATATCTCAAAGATGCTAGGTTACCCTGTGCGTCGTAATGACCGAATAAAGTGTTTGATAAGTGGAGAAGTGTGGCTCAATGGTTAGAGCGAGGGGAAACTGGGAAAGGCTTGGGTCCTGTTACCACTCTTCATAAAGTAAACAAACAAAGTGGCCGGACAGCTTGAATTTCAATAATCATTCACCACCTAGTTCAATTAGTTACTAGGTTGGACAAACATGTGTCTTGAATTACTTTTTTTATTTTATAAAAAGATTTAGAAATTTTTTAGCGTCAAAAGACACAACAAAACATTAACAGACTTTACAAACAATACATTCAATACATTGAAAGCAACAATGCGGAAAATGAAGACTTAAACCAAGGAAATTCAAAACATAATTTTCATAGACAACTGTACTATGCCTCAAGTTAAATAATCTATGAGGCACCAATCCTGGATATGGAATGAACAAGTGGACTAACAGAATGAAATACTAGCCTACTTGTTATCATCTGCAAAGAATACACAGTGCATTTATCACCAAGTGCTGCAAAAATAGGAATTACAAAGAGACTGCTCTACAATTTGCACATGTATTAGTTACATTCCTATTGAGCCTTAGAACATTGGTATCTTGCAGGTAAAGACGTCGACGCGTTTCGAACCCAACTGTGTTTGACAGGTTCTCCTCAGGACATGGACTGGGGGGTCGTTGTCACTATGAAGTAATTACAAAAACTATATCAGAGAAGGGCTGATTGGTATAAGCTTCTTGCATGAACTCACACACTTAAAAGTTAAAAGGTACCTTTTTGGCGGGGGGGGGTTCAGATCACTCCCTGCGATTGAAAAAGTATAAAGATCCAAATTAAAGTCGTGCCTCCAGAGTGCCTATAGTGTATAAATAATGAACTACAACATCCAGGACATACCTCGAAGATGCGCCAAGGGCGATCACTGGGAGGGGTGCCGGCACAGATCAGTTAAGCGATGTACAGGTCAGGAAAGCTGAAAAAAGCGGGGGGCACCTGTTACTAAGCCTCATTGAGTTTTGGGGATGTTAAGCAGGGTTTGAACAAGATAAGATCCTACCTTTGTTGTGCGGGCATAAATCCCTTCGTGGACGCTTGTGCAAGCGGCAGCCGCCGCCTGGGCTTGTGCGCTGTTAGGACACAAGACAGGCGTTTTAGTAACGCATAGTATTTCGCTTTCTTAGTGTGAACTTCATTAAAACATACGTAATCTTACTTCTCTATGACGTTTAGAAGCGCTTGGATCCGGCACCCAGCTCGTTGTGAAAAGACAGCTTGTGACTGGAGCGGGCGTGTCTAGCTGTATTTGAGTCTGCCGTGTTCGCGGTGTATCTTGGGAAACGTAGTTTGGAATGTCTTCTCTCACAGGTAGAGCAAAATGTAAAGTGCAATGAAGAGGGGATCATACTGGAGGCATATATTTACTGTTGAAACTTGATGGAGAAGCAGGAGAATCTTTTAACTGAACCACTTTTAGATTTGGTATAACAACGTCACATGAGCAGCAGCAGGCAGAAGCAAGTGCACGTAGCGGGCGTGTAGAGTTTTAGAGGTTACTGAATTCATTGAGATCGTTCAGTCCATCCATGGCAGTGTTGAACTTCAAGATGAGGTAGGCCTCTTTTTGTGCCAATCGTACATCTGGGTCTCCGCCCGCTCCAGGGATGTTTTTTATACTTGCTAAAATTGTCCATTTTAGGTAATTGACCGAGTGTGCTTTCTTCAGGAAGTGGGACACCAGGGTTGCTGTCAGTACTTTGTTGTTTATCCTGGATCTGTGTTGGATTATGCGTTGGCGCACTTCCTGGGTTGTTTTGCCTATGTAGACTTTACCGCAGGGGCATGTGATGGCATATACTGCGTATTTGGTCTTACAGTTCGTAAAGTCTTCGTGCCGCCAATGTTTTTTGCCATCCGTGAAATGGGTGCCTTCTATCGTGAGGCTGCATACCGAGCACGTACCACATTTGTGATGTCCTTTCACTGGGCCCATATTGAAGAGTGTGCTCTGTGTTTCTCTTTTGGTAGTACCTCTGGTCGAAGAGATCTGTTGTCCAATACTCAGTTTTTTTTTCAAAGCAAACAGTGGTTTGCCGATCTCAGGAATGATTTCCTCGACGAGGTGCCAGTTATTGCGGATGATCTTCTGCACCGGATTGGTATGAGGTCCAAACATGGAAACGCACACCATCCTTTCCAGTTTCGGTTTGTCTCTCTTCTGCAGGAGATGTTCTCGAGGAGTCCATCTGGCTCTTTTCATCGAGTGCTTGAGCAGTTTTGCTGGGTACCCTCTCTCCTTCAGCTTGTCAGTGAGAGCTTCACCGTGTATCACAAAGTCTTCTGTTGATGAACAATTCCTTCTAACCCTAAGGAACTGGCCATAGGGTAGGTTGTTTCTTAAACTTTTAGGATGGTAACTTTTATAATGCAGGGAATTGTTTTTATCCGTTTTTTTCTTGAACAGAGTTGACTTGAGGCCTTCCGGCGTGGACTTGATCTCGACGTCCAGGAATGGCATGGTTTTGCAGTCATACGTCAAGCTGAATTTGATATCTGGACTTCGGTTGTTAAGCCAGTCATGAAATTCTTCCAGAGATTGTGGTGTACCATTCCAGATACACCACACATCTATGTACCTCAGCCACTGCCCAATATGGGCTCTGTACGGATTGTTATTGTACACGAACTTCACCTCATAATGGGCCATATACAGTATGGCCATCTCCGGTGCGAAGGGACAGCCCATCGCTGATCCCTTGATTCGCAAAAACATTTTGTCTTCAAACACAATGAAGTTCTTTTTGAGGGCGAGGGCTGCTAGGGTCACAATCAACTCGGTCGGAACCCTGTGTGGACGGGGTCTGGAGTCTAAATACATTTCGATCACATCCACTCCGTCTTGCTGGGGGATTTGAGTGTATAGGGACGAAACGTCCATTGTGGCTAGGAGTTGTGTGCTTGGGTCAAAATGAAGTCCTTCCACTTTGTTTATAAAATCCATGGTGTCCCGCAGAAACGACGGGACTTCGGTGACAAATTCCTTCAGAAACACATCCACAAACTTAGAGATGGGCTCCAACACTGAGTCACATCCCGATACTATCGGACGTCCTGGTGGTATGTTGGGATCTTTGTGCACTTTGGGGAGAAAGTACAGGTGTGGAGTTCGAGGGAATCGTTTGACAAGGTATTCTGCTTCCTTCGGACCTAGGATTCCATTGTCTCTGGCTTCTTTCACCATCCGGGAGATTTCGTGAGTGATCTCAGCAGTGGGATCTTGTGTGATACGACGATACCAATTTGGATTGTACACATGGCTTCTTCCTTCGGCTTTATACAATTCTTTCGACCACAGGACCACAGCCCCTCCTTTGTCCGCCGGTCTGATGACTGCCTCTTGCTGATTTTTTAATGCGGCAATGGCTTGTCTTTGATCTTTTGAGAGATTTGCTGGTGTAAATTGTCTCTTCTTTTCCAACACGTTGAGTGATGACAGCACTTTTTGCTCGAAAGTGATTATGTTTTTCGCCATGTTGTTGCTAGGAGGACAAAAGGATGATTTGTTTCTGAGGCCAGAAGCCTCCGTCTGTGGCTGGTTCATAGAGTCTCTGAAGAACCATCTCAGTCGGACCTTTCTAAAGAATTCAATCATTTCTAGTTTCACTTTGGTGACGTCAATACGTGTGTCAGGTACAAATGAAAGGCCTAGTTGAAGCAGTTCTTCCTCCACTTTAGTCAAAATTTTGGTGGAGATGTTAATGATGGAAGAATTCTTTTTTATGACTTGTAGTTCCGCTTCCGCCTGGACATTTCCCATTGTGGCTGTTTGAATTTGCTCCGCTGTTGGCCTTGTCCTAAAAAAGGACGTTTCTGTTGGTTTCTGTTGGATGACCCTTCCCCTGGATCTGATTCAGCAGATGACTCAGAGGAGGTTTCAGAAAAGGTAACAAATCTTTTTTTAGATCTGCCTTGGTAGGTGTTGAGGTGCCTAGTGGACAGAGAGGACAGACTGCGCATGGGAGGAAACCTATAATGCTAACCTGACTAGAGGCCCTTAATGTTCTGTGGGACCTTAAGGTGCGCCATAGGTCATTATATGCAGACGATCTGCTTATATATCTCAAAGATGCTAGGTTACCCTGTGCGTCGTAATGACCAAATAAAGTGTTTGATAAGTGGAGAAGTGTGGCTCAATGGTTAGAGCGGCAGACCCTGATGGAGGTCTAGCCTGCGGACCAGGGTTCAATTCCCGCCTCGGCGGGTCTTGGGCTCAATTTCCGCTGACCTGATAATTGTCGCCTCGGTGCCTATTCTAATCATGGGTCCCACTCTGCAACTCTGGGCAATAGCTTGCTTAATCTCCACAACGGCCCCAACAACGCTAGGATGCCTGGCTTCACCTTGGGGGTGCCCAGGAGTGGGCCCTTCACAGGGAAAAGCCAGGAAGGGTTCCACAGCGGTATGCGTACAAGCGCCTGAGATACCCCTTCGGGGATCGATTCGGTGCGCTATACAAATACTACTACATTTACATTTAGAAGGTTACCCTGTGTAACAGTAGAAAGAATACTGCTCGAGTTTGCCACAATTTCAGGCCTCTGCCTGAACAGGGACAAATCGTGCCTATACCCCATCTCGGAGTCCACTCCAGACCCGCACCTGTCCATAAATGGCAAGCCAGTGCACTGGAAATTGTCTACGTTCTGGTATCTCAGGATACTTATATATACAGACTCAGTGGACCTGCTTGAGGGTAACATGGTGCAGCCATCACGGCAGTGCAGGCACAGATGTCCTTTTGCGGAACATTGCCACTGAAGGTTATGGGACAGATTGCACTGCTAAAGATGGTGGTGCTTGCGTGCCTCATACCATCGTGTCTTAAACCACCACTGTTTAAAAGCCTGGACCTGGATACGAGGAAATTCATTTGGAAGGGTCGCGTCTGCCCCCACGTTGCAGACGGCATGGGGCAACAAATTTGACCGTACAATACTTCCAAGAGCTAGAGACAGGCCGCAGTCTCGTCAAATGGTTTGCAGAATCACTGAGGGCGCACACAGCACCGGAGTTGAGCTCCCTCCATGCTCGTTCGGATGCAGATCTGCAGCAGCCAGGGCCTGAGTGTGAATGGGAAGCCATCCTTGGGGGGGCCCCACACTCGCCCCCCGTAATGCAAGATTCAGGCTCATCCAGTACTACATAGCGCACAGGGCTTATCCGACACCAGCCAAAAGAAATAAATACTTTGATCGCACTGACGTCAGTTGCCTGAGATGTGGTGAAATAGGACTGGACTTGCTTCATTTGCTAAGGTCCTGCACAGCTATACAACCATACTGGGAAGTGGTTACCACAGAGCGCATGCTAGATGGATCATGGGAGGTGTGCTTATTTTGTGATTGTACCAGAGGTCTAGTAAATGCAAAGTAACATCCCAGTACATAGATCTGGGGCTTATAGTAGCCAAACATCTGAACACGCGGCGCTGGAAATCTCCTGCGCCTCATGCAGGGAAGGCCTGGTTCCAGTCACTGCTTTGCTGGGCGCAAGCGTAGAGTATAGCGCTGTGTCGAGAGGATGCAATAGGAATTCGTGAGTGGCCGAATGGGATGTGATCCTGACAGATTTCCGCACAATTTGGCAGAACCAGGCAGAGGAACTAAACACCACACCTGTGTGAGTTGTGGGCCCAACTCTAACTGGCTAGATAGAACACAAGGAACAAGCCAGAGTATGCATGGCATGTTCAACAACATGCGCAGGGCGGTGGGTGCAACGCTCCTCACTGAAGCTTACCCAGGCCAAACAGCACAACAAGCACCACTTAAGGAAGAGGGGCCTAGAGGGTGGCATACAATTAGGTCAACATACAACCATGCGCTGCATGTAGGAAAATAGATAGGTAACATAGAAGGGTGATATAGGATGCACTTTATTTCATTTTTAAAGTTTTCTATAGCGCAAACCAGACCCAAGTGTAGGGTAACAGGGCGCTTTGCAAAGTGAGCAAGGAATGAGAAGTACATTTAATAACAATAAAGCACACAGTAACAATGCAAAATAAGACATAAAAAACATCATAAAGTTTGGGGGATAAAGGTAGGGAAGATAACCGCTCTGCGATAAGGAGTCAATTAGAGCTTGTGCAAGTCTTATCTTCTAGATGTAATAAGAGGAAGAGTACAGACGAGTTAGAAGTTGAAGCTGGAATGGTGTTTATGCGGATTTTACGGGAGGAATTTGCTCACCAGGAAAGCTTTTGATTCCTTTTTGAAGAGGGGCGTCAAGGCGATTTTCCTCATGAATGGCGGAAGAGAGTTCCAAATTCTTGGCGCCGCTCCCGAAAATGCTCTGTTGGAGGTTTTAGTTTTGTTGAATCTTGCGGGTTTCAGGAGAAGATTAACTGTGCTCCTAGAATGTCTGTTCCTCCAGATAGTGTGGTTTTTGGGCTAGGAACTGTGGGGTGTTGCCCCTTGTGAGTAATGCAAGCAATCTTTAAGTGAATACAAGCTTCATAGGGTAGCCAGTTGAGTGCCTTCAGGTGTGCCGATATGTGGTCAAATTTCCTTGATCCTGTAATGAGTCTTGCTGCGGTGTTGAGACAGGCTTGTAGGGGTGTGGTAGAGATTTTGGGAAGCCCTGAGAGGGTGGAACACCCGTACTCCAGCCTTAAAATGACTAAGGCCTGAATTGCAGATTTGAGGTCAGGGATCTCAATAAATGGCTTCATTTTTCTCAGATAAATGAGGTGAAAGCGGGCATTTTTAGCCATCAAGTTAATGTGCGCTTGCATGTTAAGGTTCTTATCCAGCGTGATTCCAAGTGATATTGTGGAGTCTACCAACATTGGTGTGCAGTTCAAAGCAGTGATCATTTTGGACCATTGGACCATTCCTTTATTTCTTGCGAGTTATGGGGGGGGGGGGGGGGGGGGATTAAAAGAAATTCATTTTTTTGCGAGTTTAGCTTGAGGAAGTTGAACGTTAGCCACTGTACTTTTTTTTTCGAGAGCTAGATTCATTAACGTTATCTCTTCAAGGGAGGTGATTTTAATGTAAAGTTGGGTGTCGTCCACGTACATGTGGTAGGAGATGCTCGCCTGATGTACTAGATCAGTGAGTGGTTCGACATATAAGTTGAATAGTGTGGGTGACGAGGTAGAGCTTTGTGGTACTCCTAGTAGGTTAGGTGAAGAAAGAAAAAAGATCTTGTTGGTCAAGAACGATTGTGTTCTAATTTCTAGGCTATCCTGTCCTCTAGTCTTCTTTGTTTGTCGTGGTTGACCGTATCAAAGGCTGATGAGAAGTCGAACAAGATTAGCAAGCATGTTTTGTTGCGGTCAAGAGCTAATAGAGCGTAGTCTACTATATGTAGGATGGAGGTTTCAGTGCTATGGCCAGGTCTAAAGCCTGATTGGTGGATGTTCAATAATTTGAAGTTTGTGATGTGTAAATTCAGTTGTTGCTGAACACATATTTCCAAGACCTTTGCTAGCATGGGAATGTTGGTTATTGGTCGGAAATTGTTGGGATCAGAGTTGCTAGCTGTCGTTTTTTTTTAGGATATGCGTAACTTGACCAGATTTTAGGCAGTCCCAGATGTGACCTTGTGATAGCGAGGCTTTAATGATCTTGGTCCAGAGAGGGGATATGATATGATAGGTGTGGGGTAGGCACTTTGCTGGGACAGTTATTAAAGTGGTGGTTGAGTTTAGTGGTTGCTAGAATTTTGGTGATATCATTGATATCATAACATTTGAAGTTGGACCAGTGAGAATTATTTTTGGGTAGATATTGCTTAAGTAGCACCAGGTTAGTGGTTTGACTGATCTTTGGGGTGTCTACGTTGCTTGCTGCCATATTGAGTTCAAGTTGGAGTGAATTTGTTTTTGCTGTGAAGAATGTGGAAAAGTTTTCACTACTTAGCTGTGAGGTTGATGTTGGGAGTGAAAAGTTGGCCAATTTGATTATTGATTCAGAATTTCGAAGAGTTTTTTTTGGTCTATTTTTAGCATTCTCTAGTTCTGATTTGAAGAAGTCTTTTTTTCATTTTAGAATACTTTTATTGCATGATTTCCTTGCTTTTCGGAGTAGTTTTACCTGGCGGTGGAGAGGTTGTTTGTCTCCATTTCCGTTCAGTTGATCAGAGTTTGCATCTCTCCTCATTCAGGGCTTCACTTAACCATGGGTTTTTATCCTTGTTGGGAATTCTTTTGAGTTTTAGCAGTGCAGCTTGGTCTAATATTTTGGTCTTCGTGGAGTTATAGTTATCAGTGAGGGCAGTGACTTCTCCTATGTTAGGGTGGATAAGAGCCTTCTCACATTGGAAGGCAAACTTGTTCCAGTTGATGTTCTTTGTTTCTCTTATCCATTGTGTAGGTTTAATTTGTTGTGGGAGGATTTTCTTGTTACAGGAAGGGATTTGGAAGGTGATAATGTGATGGTCTGACCAGTCACAAGGGGTAATCGAGATCGATTCAATAGTATTTAGTTTAGAAATGAGCCAGTCTAGCGTGGCACCTTTTGAGTGAGTGGGCTCAGAGACCGCTTGGATCAGGGAGTGGTCATCAAGGAAGGTTTTAAGGGTGTTGGCCTGCTTGTTCAGTGTGTTCTCCCAGTGGAGATTGAAATCACCATGGAATGTGTCATTCCAGTGCAGGGACGAGTTTGCTGTGATAATTTCCATAAGTTGTTCTGTGAAAATTATGTTTTGTCCTGGAAGATGGTACAATATATGTAATTTAAGAGAGGGGTTACTTTGTGAATTCATAGAGATACCAAGGTATTCACACGAGTCCAGGGGTTACGAGTGAAATTTTGAGATGGAGAGTTCCGATCGATGCATGCAGGCTAATCCTACGCCTATTTTGTGGGGTCGGTCTAATCTAATGATGTTGAAGTCTGGGGGGACCAGAAGGTCAAGACATGGTGAAGATGATTCCTTGAGCCACGTTTCAGTGAGGATAAATATGTCCAATTTCATGCTTAGAATGAGGTCGTCAATGTCAGAGGCGTGTTTAAGGGGTTGAGCATCAGTTTAGTAGAAGGCAAGAAATCTTGTTTGAAGGCTTCATTGGACTAGGCTCTTGGTAATCTTGGTTTGGGGTTCTAGAGTGAAGATTATTCCGATTTATTCCTCTCTGGATTGGATGTGATGTTCTGCAAGGGTTGATGGATACTAGGCGAATAGCGCGTTCCTCATTGTCTAAGACATGGTCGGGTGGCGATTCGTACAACCGTAATGGAGTTTGCATTTCCTGGTCCGCAATCAAATTGGAGCAATTGCGCGTGCGCAAGTATTGATTGTCTAGA
Organism: Lissotriton vulgaris; assembly: GCF_964263255.1. NCBI lineage: Eukaryota > Metazoa > Chordata > Amphibia > Caudata > Salamandridae > Lissotriton > Lissotriton vulgaris. The sequence continues at coordinate 638,224,623 of NC_141700.1, read as the reverse complement.
GGCAGGGGGATAGTTTTTGTCACATTGTAGACTGTCTTTAGCGAGTTTTGAAGATACATAAGTTTAGTAAGAGCTTTTTCAGCAAGTTGTAAGATAGTATTGATTTCTAGGAAAACGTTTTGAAGGTTTCTAGAGGTGCAGTATGAGGTCATGAGACAGTCTTGTTCCGTCTGTTGATGTTGTGGGGAAGAGAGGATAAAGGGTGTAGAGTGAGTAGTATTAATGTTGGTTCTCATAGTAGTTCTAGTTGAGGAAGGTAGTGCAGTGGGTACTAATGAGGGCGAGTTGTTAATTGTTCTTTCCCTGGATCTGGGTGCAAGACTGGGTCGTTTTTTACAGGAGTTAGAAGGGTGGTGGGGGTAATAGTAGTAGGGTCCCGAGAGGTGTTGCGAGAGCATCATGAGGAGATCGGAGTAGTGTGTGCTAAGGAGAGAGAGTTGGTATATCATTCATTGGTTCTAGGTGAGGGATGTGTTCGATTTTCTTCCTGAGAAGAGTGGGCAGTGGGGGAGGTAGTGGGGTCGCTAGACGTGCTGCGAGATGTTAAAGATGCTGAGGGCGTCAGTGCAGTACATGATAAGGAGATGGAATTGTTGCTTTTATCATCAGTTCTGAGTGATAGTGGTCGATATTCTTCCGGAGTGGAAGGTGCGGTGGGGGTAGTGTTAAGGTCGACAGAGGTGCTGCTTGCGGTAGATGGTGTCCGTGCAGTGCGTATAAAGGCGAGAGCGCTGGCATTGCTTCTTTCCACTGATCTATGTGAAGGAACAGGTGGAAGAGTTGTGCAGCGTGAGGTAGCAGAGGGTGTCGATGCACTGTGTGCTGAGGCCGGAGGGATGGTAGTGTCTCTATCATGCCTGGGTGAAGAGGGGGGGTCTCTGATCTTCAGTAGAGGAAGGGGTGGTGGGGGTAGTAAGGACCTGAGCGTGCTGAGGGTGTTTAGGGTGGAGAAGTATTTGTCGAAAAGTTCTAGGTCCTTGTTAGCTGCTTGAATAAGAACAGTGCCATTTTTTAAGGATGGCATATTCAAGGAGGCTCTGCGTGGAACTTGTTGTAATCCTAGTTCCGTAGTAGCTCATGAAAGGCCGATCGCCATTTGGCTTTTTTTCTTGTGAAAAATAAAAGGTTATTGATTATAATGCTTTTTTGGGATTGCAGGAGTGATCCAGGAATAAAGTATCCAGGTGTTTTCTGAGGAGGTTGTGTTTGAAGGTTTTCGCTGCATTTTTAAAAAGTTTATGAGGGTATTGAATAGAGTAGGCACTGTTTCCTTCAGGTATCATGATTGGTCCAGTCATTTTGTGAGAATCCTTAGGGCAGTGAGGAGCGACAGTAAAATAAGGAATGAGAGATGTTATTGCTTGGTTATTGTAACATCTACAAGGGTGTTGGCACCTGATGCAATGTTTTAATGGCTCAACTTTGAGAGCAGGGCTTAATGTGTTATTTCCCTGGTTATATCAATGTTATGTTGTAAATTGTTTCATCATATATTCACTAGGACAATGCAGCCATTATCGCAATGTTAAGCTAGAGTGTTTAATTTAAACGAGCTGTGTTGTAAATCTGCTCAGGAAAATGGAGTCAAAACTGAATTGTGAAACAAAAGCATAACCGGATGCGAACTGCAATTATGAAAAATCAATAAACACATTTAAACAAAAAAGGTGCGCTTTGGGAGCCAGAAGCAGACTGAACATTTGCAGCATGGCCACTATGAAGGTCTTTATCTGCTGGGAGATGGACAACGCAGCAGACACTAAACGCATCAGAATCAACTGAGAAGTCTGCTCCAAGGCCAGTCATCAATGGAGTCTGACTGACATTTTGATGCAGCCAAACAGCCTCTTTGGAGTAAGGGTGAAGAGGAGGCTTGATTTCCACTTCGCTTTTTAGGTTTCGCCTGGGGCATCGAGCTTTAGCTCCGCCCCCAGAGAAATCTTATGTCTCTTACAGTGTACTCTTAGTCCCGCCCTCTGTTCCATTGGCTAGCTCCATAAATGGAGGCTAGCCATTGGAACAGAGATCTGTCCGTCATTCACAGGCCAGATTCGTGGGCGTTCCTGAGATTTTTTCCCTTTCCACCCACTTCTGATCGTCATCGTGGCGGTGGGTGTGTGTTATTTTTTTTTTTTTTGGTAGGCCTGCTTTCGTCTTTTTACAAGTGTTTGTTGTTGGTGATGGCTGCAAGATTCGAGTTCCCACGAGGCGATCAGGTAAGGAGAATTTTGTTTATAAATGTGTTTTCACTTTGTAAGTTTACGTATTTTGACGTTTTCACCTTCCCGACCCCCCTCCCGCTGTCCGTTCCCGCCCCGCCCAACCGCCAACAGAGAAAGCCTTCCCGGCCCCCCTCCCGCTGTAGGTTCCCGCCCCCCCCCACCGCCAACGGAGGAAGCCGCCCCATGTCCGTGTGTTTAATTTAAATTTAAATCAGTGGACTTTAGCTGGGCAGGGGAAAAGTAAATGATTTGCCCAGATTCACAGAATGTGGACACCAGACCGAGGCTCGAACACGGATCCCCCGCTCCCGATTCGCCGTTTGGTTGTTGTGCTACCCACTAGTTTTCCATAGAGCATGAGCACTTTTGCAATGCTCGTGTTTTGTTATTTTTGTCTCAGCACAGCGCCCGTTTCACGAGTGCCGCGCCTTATGTACTTTATGTTTAATCACTGGCTTTAGTATTAACATTTTAACCGACCGACCAACGCATACAAAACTCCAGCAAAAACCAGCAGGATGAGGGGGAAAGTGGGTTAAAAGGGGAGGGGCGCAAACCACTAATTGTTACGCGCATGCATGTTTACGACATAGAAACAGACCAAGTTAACATTTCTGCATGTGTAAATCTGACACATCAGTATATTTCCACTCATTTACTTTCATTTTGTTTTCCTCGTTGAATACACCCGTCTACAACAACTCCTCCAAATCCATTTGCTCCTGCCTTTCACCGGGGTCAATCTGTAGTTTTTCAAGGGTGAGACACTCCTTGCAAAAGGTTTTTGAATATACGAGTTTGTCTGAAGCCTCCCAAAAGTCCCCTTATCCAACTGCTGCAGCAAGAAGCTACATTCACTCACGTTTACGTCATTCTGGCAGAACTATATGCGGGAGTAAATCAATTTAAAAGGGTACTATCACTGGTGCTGGTTACTAGCCAAGGTTACACTGAGGTGCACATAGCGTGAATGGGGCCCCAAGTATTAGCAGAGGAGCCAACGAGACGACACCTCATTCTGCACTAACCCCTCCAGTGTCTGAAATCAAATATTTGTATGACAGCTGTGCATCAACAACAATGGCAGAGGATAAAAAGAGCTTCTTTCTTTTTCTCTCAGTAGAAAGTGTTTGTGCATAAGATTCTGAGCGACTTTTCAATAATTCAGCGCCTTGTCAGGGGAATTAGGAGCTATATAATATCTCCAGAAACTGAGCTAATTCCGATAGCATTCAGGCTCAGGGGGATTAAGGGTCAGTAACAGGAAGCCTCTGTCCGTCAATGGCTGCCTCCAGGCCATCAGACAGCAATTAAGTTTAAGGCGGCTACGTACGGTACTATTGCATTTTACAGAGCAATGTTCGCACAGGTTCAGTAGGCCCACTCATGAAATATTCCAATACTTTTTCATGGTGTGCCTGACCCTCCCCAGGGCTGATGGGGGTTTTCTTCACCTAAGAAACGTTCACAAAAACAGTGCTAAAGTTCCAGATGTTTACTTGGCCTCATAATTCATAGCACATTTCTTCACACCTCTTTTCCTTGCAATTTCATTTTTCACTGCGTACGATATATGACTGAAAATCTGCTTGGGAGGGGCAGGATGGGAGAATAAAAATATATACATTGTGCAATCTCAGGTGAAGTGCAGTATAATCAGAGGCATTTTCTTGGTTCATATAGCAGAGCTGTCATTCAAGATTCGTTATCAGGCCTGTTAGTCCCTCCTTAGTACTGCATTGTCTTCATTTGTAAACTCCCATGAGGACTGGCCCCTTTACTCTGGTTGTTACATGGTACAACTTATTTAGTCCGTAAGCACTATTTTCTGTAATGAGTTTCTCTTACTGCAGGAGGGTCTCTCATGCTGAGTTGTGACCACCTGTTTGTTTAACTCGTAGCAAATAGGGAGCTCTTCATGGCCCATGGGAGACAGACGGGGCAAATCAGTGATGCCTTTAGGGCGGTCAAAGGTGCAGTCCTGCCAAGCGTCACGCAACAGGTGTGACGCTCACGCATTTCAGTACAGTGATCCGCATCACCGCACTGAAATGCATTGTCACGCATTTTGCCACCTGCTGCCAGGCCAGCCACCAGCGGCGCCTGTGACTGTGCAAGGGCTCTCTGCTGCTCCGAGAGAGGTGCGCCTGCTTCCGAGTTCCTTAACAAGAATGCGTCAAATGGTGCGGCGCCAGCGCGGCTCATCATGAATCATCACGCACTGCAGGGGGGGCGGGCTGCCCTCAGTCCGATAGTACTGCGTGTCAATCACTGACCGTGTTACCAGGGGGCCGGGATTAAATCCGGATGTGCGGCGGTAGAGTGCCGTCACGTCCAGAGGAACAGAAACGAATTTAACAGAAGCGGCGGGGAATGCAGAGTGCATAGGGAGTGCAGAGTGGAGAGTGCATAGGGAGTGCAGAGTGGAGAGTGCATAGGGAGTGCAGAGTGGAGAGTGCATAGGGAGTGCAGAGTGGAGAGTGCATAGGGAGTGCAGAGTGGAGAGTGCACAGGGAGTGCAGAGTGGAGAGTGCACAGGGAGTGCAGAGTGGAGAGTGCACAGGGAGTGCAGAGTGCACAGGGAGTGCAGAGTGCACAGGGAGTGCAGAGTGCACAGGGAGTGCAGAGTGCACAGGGAGTGCAGAGTGCACAGGGAGTGCAGAGTGGAGAGTGCACAGGGAGTGCAGAGTGGAGAGTGCACAGGGAGTGCAGAGTGGAGAGTGCACAGGGAGTGCAGAGTGGAGAGTGCATAGGGAGTGCAGAGTGGAGAGTGCATAGGGAGTGCAGAGTGGAGAGTGCATAGGGAGTGCAGAGTGCACAGGGAGTGCAGAGTGCACAGGGAGTGCAGAGTGCACAGGGAGTGCAGAGTGCACAGGGAGTGCAGAGTGCACAGGGAGTGCAGAGTGCACAGGGAGTGCAGAGTGCACAGGGAGTGCAGAGTGCACAGGGAGTGCAGAGTGCACAGGGAGTGCAGAGTGCACAGGGAGTGCAGAGTGCACAGGGAGTGCAGAGTGCACAGGGAGTGCAGAGTGCATAGGGAGTGCAGAGTGGAGAGTGCATAGGGAGTTCAGAGTGGAGAGTGCATAGGGAGTTCAGAGTGGAGAGTGCATAGGGAGTTCAGAGTGGAGAGTGCATAGGGAGTTCAGAGTGGAGAGTGCATAGGGAGTGCATAGGGAGTGGAGAGTGCATAGGGAGTGGAGAGTGCATAGGGAGTGCAGAGTGCATAGGGAGTGCAGAGTGCATAGGGAGTGCAGAGTGCATAGGGAGTGCAGAGTGCATAGGGAGTGCAGAGTGCATAGGGAGTGCAGAGTGCATAGGGAGTGCAGAGTGCATAGGGAGTGCAGAGTGCATAGGGAGTGCAGAGTGCATAGGGAGTGCAGAGTGCATAGGGAGTGCAGAGTGCATAGGGAGTGGAGAGTGCATAGGGAGTGGAGAGTGCATAGGGAGTGGAGAGTGCATAGGGAGTGGAGAGTGCATAGGGAGTGGAGAGAGAGTGGAGAGTGCGTGGAGAGTGCGTGGAGAGTGGAGAGTGCGTGGAGAGTGGAGAGTGCGTGGAGAGTGGAGAGTGCGTGGAGAGTGGAGAGTGCGTGGAGAGTGCGTGGAGAGTGCGTGGAGAGTGGAGAGTGCGTGGAGAGTGGAGAGTGCGTGGAGAGTGGAGAGTGCGTGGAGAGTGGAGAGTGCGTGGAGAGTGGAGAGTGCGTGGAGAGTGGAGAGTGCGTGGAGAGTGGAGAGTGCGTGGAGAGTGGAGAGTGCGTGGAGAGTGGAGAGTGCGTGGAGAGTGGAGAGTGCGTGGAGAGTGGAGAGTGCGTGGAGAGTGGAGAGTGCGTGGAGAGTGGAGAGTGCGTGGAGAGTGGAGAGTGCGTGGAGAGTGCATAGGGAGTGGAGAGTGCATAGGGAGTGGAGAGTGCATAGGGAGTGGAGAGTGCATAGGGAGTGGAGAGTGCATAGGGAGTGGAGAGTGCATAGGGAGTGGAGAGTGCATAGGGAGTGGAGAGTGCATAGGGAGTGGAGAGTGCATAGGGAGTGCATAGGGAGTGGAGAGTGCATAGGGAGTGGAGAGCGCTAGAGAGTGCAGAGTGAGTAGGGAGTGCTAGAGAGTGCCAGAGAGTGCAGAGTGACTAGGGAGTGCTAGGGAGTGCTAGAGAGTGCAGAGTGACTAGGGAGTGCTAGAAAGTGCTAGAGAGTGCAGAGTGACTAGGGAGTGCTAGAGAGTGCTAGGGAGTGCTAGAGAGTGCAGAGTGGCTAGGGAGTGCTAGAGAGTGCTAGGGAGTGCTAGAGAGTGCAGAGTGACTAGTGAGTGCTAGGGAGTGCTAGAGAGTGCAGAGTGACTAGTGAGTGCTAGGGAGTGCTAGAGAGTGCAGAGTGACTAGTGAGTGCTAGGGAGTGCTAGAGTGCAGAGTGACTAGGGAGTGCTAGAAAGTCCTAGAGAGTGCAGAGTGACTAGGGAGTGCTAGGGAGTGCTAGGGAGTGCTAGGGAGTGCTAGGGAGTGCAGAGTGACTAGGGAGTGCTAGAAAGTGCTAGAGAGTGCAGAGTGACTAGGGAGTGCTAGAGAGTGCTAGGGAGTGCTAGAGAGTGCAGAGTGACTAGTGAGTGCTAGGGAGTGCTAGAGAGTGCAGAGTGACTAGGGAGTGCGAGAGAGTGCAGAGTCTCTAGGGAGTGCTAGAAAGTGCTAGAGAGTGCTAGAGAGTGCAGAGTGACTAGGGAGTGCTAGAAAGTGCTAGAGAGTGCAGAGTGACTAGGGAGTGATAGAGAGTGCTAGGGAGTGCTAGAGTGCACAGAGTGACTAGGGAGTGATAGAGAGTGCTAGGGAGTGCTAGAGAGTGCAGAGTGACTAGGGAGTGCTAGGGAGTGCAGAGTGACTAGGGAGTGCTAGGGAGTGCTAGGGAGTGCTAGGGAGTGCTAGGGAGTGCTAGGGAGTGCTAGGGAGTGCAGAGTGACTAGGGAGTGCTAGAAAGTGCTAGAGAGTGCAGAGTGACTAGGGAGTGCTAGAGAGTGCTAGGGAGTGCTAGAGAGTGCAGAGTGACTAGTGAGTGCTAGGGAGTGCTAGAGAGTGCAGAGTGACTAGGGAGTGCGAGAGAGTGCAGAGTCTCTAGGGAGTGCTAGAAAGTGCTAGAGAGTGCTAGAGAGTGCAGAGTGACTAGGGAGTGCTAGAGAGTGCAGAGTGACTAGGGAGTGATAGAGAGTGCTAGGGAGTGCTAGAGTGCACAGAGTGACTAGGGAGTGATAGAGAGTGCTAGGGAGTGCTATTGAGTGCAGAGTGACTAGGGAGTGCTAGGGAGTGCAGAGTGACTAGGGAGTGCTAGAAAGTGCTAGAGAGTGCAGAGTGACTAGGGAGTGCTAGAGAGTGCTAGGGAGTGCTAGAGAGTGCAGAGTGACTAGTGAGTGCTAGTGAGTGCTAGGGAGTGCTAGGGAGTGCTAGAGAGTGCTAGAGAGTGACTAGTGAGTGCTAGAGAGTGCAGAGTGACTAGGGAGTGCTAGAGAGTGCAGAGTGACTAGTGAGTGCCAGGGAGTGCTAGGGACTGCAGAGTGACTGCTAGGGAGTGCTAGGGAGTGCAGAGTGACTGCAGAATGCTAGGGAGTGCAGAGTGACTGCCGAGATTAAGCTAATGGCAATGTAAATGACAATGCCATTTATTTATCCGTTTTCAAAACCAACACAAATACAAATTTTGTCATTTACAATGCCAATAGTTTTAACTTTTCCAAAGGCGGAACCATTGCATTGTAAATGCTTGTTTAAATTTACATTTAAGTGATCCTAATTGTATTAATTGAGCGCACGTTCACCTATAGATTTATTGGCACTAAAAAAGAATAGTATATCAAACAAAGGGGACTAAGAACCAGATTAGGAAGTGCCTAATTAGCATATGACTGCTTGAACAGCCAGGTTTTTAGGCTTTTAATGAAATGCCTCAGATTAGTTTCAATAAAGTATTAAATAAAAAGTGATGGATGGAATACCTGAATTCATCTAAGTCACAGGTAAGGACAGTTGCATCCAAATCAGTCATTACTTTGCACACCATGCCACATTAGTTTGAACACAGCTATATGCAATTCAGTCGTGCCACTTCTCCAATGGGAACAGTCCAGCCCAAACTGTCAAGCCAGGTTCTCCCTGAACTGGAACATAAGCAACCCAGGGCCGAGTTTCCCTAGTTAGGGCTCATAAGCAAGGAATAGCTTAGTTTCAGTGAGTGCGCATAGGGCCAACGTCTGGGCATATCCATCCCACTCAAGGCGACACTACAATATGCACACAAAAAAAGATGGATGAAATGCTTGAATTAATCTCAGCCACAGGTAATTAGGTTACGTACAAGGCAGAACTCCATTGGGAGAGAATTCCATGTAGAACATGCAAGTACTGCAAAACTTTGTCAACCTGATCTACTCTTGAAATTTAATAACAAGGCGGTTTGAGTGAGCAGATCTCAAGTTTCATTTAGCTGCATACCATGCCATCTTTCTAGTGATGGATAAATCGAGGGGCAAGACTTCTCAACTCCTTAAAAGACAGCAAGTCTTGGAAGTGGATGTTTTGCCTAATAACTTGTTGCAATAAAGGTGTGGCATATGACCACCTTAGCAGATATGACAGGGGGGCAGGGGGTGGGGGATGGCCTACACTGAATGACTTGCAATCTGAATGGACTTGTTGGATAGTCATAGGTAGACAGAGTAGGCATAGTCAACATATTTATAAAATAGCTGCCATCACTATGTTTTGCCTTGCTTTAAACAGGAGAAGTAGAGTTATTCTCTAAGCAGTTTCAGCACAGATATGCATTTAGATACTACTGCTCTGACCTGCTGGTTCATATAGAAGTTACTATCGATTAACGCTCCCAAACTTTTAGCGAGTGTTTAGGCACAGGTAGCTATCCCAAATCCGAAGGACAGTTACACTGGTTCCAAAGGTTGGTCTTATTCTTTAATATGAATTTACGCCAGCAGATCAAAAGGCCAACACTTACTAAAGGACATTCCCTAGGTTTGATGTGAACGTATAATTTGGACCTATCCAGTATACTTCAGCCGTGCTGAAGGTCTAATAATTATTTGATTAACATTTGTATTCTGACAAATCTCTCCAAATTGGTGCATGAACAGGAAATTAAAGGTATATCCACATGGCAATAAATTAACGCTAAACTAATGTTTTCTACTCTCTCAAAGTTATCCTATGTTCAGTAAAGATATATCCTCACAAATACAATTTTGTAGCTCGTACATGCTAGCGATTTAAACACCTTGAGAATCCAACTGCATGTCAACAATCATACTAAGTCGGCACCCTGGTGCTCTTTGGAGCTAAAATACCGTAGTTGAATTGCACTGAATATAAAGCAACTGCTAAAAAAAATTATGAAGATATTCTATGAATATTAAATTAGGACTCCCAGAATATGAAGACAGAAAACTGCGGGAAAAATCCTTTTGGTCAACTGGGTAGAAGAGGCATAGTGTCAGTGCTCCACCTCAGAATGGATCAGATCGTTCCTAAAGGACCGCACTTGGGCAGCACTTTTGCCAAACTTTACTGCATGAGCAACAGTAACAGAATGTGGGCTGCTCGGCGATCATCCCTATTCCAGCATCTCTAACTTCTACATTAGGCTGTTGGTAAAAGAATTAGCATTGAGAGGCTGCAGGTTGTACAAATTAGCTGGTGACTCAAGTGTTAATCTGTTTTGTTGAAACTTCAGCCTCTCATCTTTAGTTTCAAAACATGTGTTTTATTGGTGACTGGATGAGTGTGAATCCACTAAAATTGAATACAGATAAAACAGACATCAATGAATCAGTGAGAATCCGTAGAGAGTACCGCTTCAGCTATGATAGTCCTGTTAGACCTATTGGCAGCATTCGATACGGTCTCACATTAGATCCTGCTGGAGCATTTAAATCATCTGCGAATTGTGGGGAGTGACACTCATGGCTTCGGTCCTACCTGAAGAACTGCTCTCAACAGGGTCTTTTTAAAACCATTCTCGTCTTAACCAAAGCCTTTGAGGCGTGCCGCAAGGCTCGGTCTTGAGCCAGCTGCTTTTCAATCTCTACCTAGCCTCACTCGCCACCATTATCTTATCTTGTGGCGCAAAGGAAGTCTCTTACGCAGATGACACAAAGTTGGTTTTTCCTTTAAAGAGCACTTCTCGGCAGCATTCAATGAATTCAAAGAATGTCTGAAGCTGATCTCTACGAGGATGTATGGTAATTGTTTGGAACTGAATGTGGAGAAGACTGAGGTATTGTTCTTTAATAAGGGCACAACACCGCCATCCAATCTCTGGTGGCCCGCGGGATTGAGCCCCCCCCCCAAAACACCTGTTGAGTCCACGTGAAATGTGGGTATCAGGTTTGATACTGATCTCTTTTTTACGGTACACATCCACAGATTTCTGCCTCATGTTTCTGGAAGTTACGATCCTGAGGAAATTCGTACACTTTCTGCTGGAAAAGCTGTAAGATCATCGTACGTGCCTTGGTAACCTACCAGTTGGACTATGCAAACAGCCTTTATATTGGGCTCCGGCATATCTGGTTCACAGGCTACAGATTGTTCAGAATGCAGGAGCAAGTCTGATCTGCTGGGTGCCCTTTCGACATCACATTTCCCCTCATTTGAGACGGTTACACTTGCTCCCGGTGGTTAAGAGGATTGAGTTCAAGGCTCTTGACAGTGGCCTTTAGAGCCACAGGAGGCCTTGGCCCCTGCTACCTCAAGCAGAGGCTCAGCCTTTATCATCAGGATCGCTTACTGAGATCTAAGCACTTGTGTGTGCAACGATGAGTCAAAGAGCATCAAGGGGGAATGTATTTTATGGTAAGGGCAGCTAAACTCTGGAACGCCCTGCCTCCCCATATGCGCCTGATCATGTCAGAACAAGAGTTTAGCAAGGCCTTTAAGAATTATCTTTTCTCAGATGTATATCCTTACGCTGCTTTTTGCTTTCAGTCCCCATTAGCACCGGGACACCTCCACTGAGGTAGCTGTGCGCTACAAAAGCACATTGATAGATTAATTAATGCTACCCGCCCCACTAATGACAGTGTGAGTCTAATCCATATGTCCACATTTTCCACGAGCCTCTGGACAGCTACCCCATAGTTCTCAAGAAGCACCAATAAAGGGTATATGTGGACCTGAATACCCCAATACCGTACTGAGTCGGTTGTCCATTTCAAGTAGTACTCTAAACTTGGAGTCCATGACGGGGAAAGGGGGAAAATGATCGACTTGTCCCAGTTAATTTGCAGACCTGAATGCCTCCCGTATCGGACCACCTCTTCTTGCATAGGGGAGAAATTAGTGACAGGATTATGGACGTATAGTAACAGGTCATCGGAGTATGCCGATATTGTAAGGTTATAACTGGGAAATCGGAAACCCCTATGGCTATGATACTCCCACAGCGCGCAGACCAGTGGCTCAGCCACGATATCATAAAGCAGAGGCAATAGTGGGCATCCCTTACTGGTACTTCTGGAGATGCCAAAGGCGTAAGCCACCATGTTGCCCACTCACACCCAGGCTGCCGGTGCAGTATATAATCGTGAGAATAGGCGTATGAAGAGATCCCCCACACCTATCCTGTGGAGCACAGCAAACAGGAATCGCCACTCCACCAAATTAAATGCCTTCTCGTTATCCAGGAACACAGCAGCAGCTTTTATCTCCGGATTCACCCATTGTATAACTCCCAATAGCGTCCTCAAGTTGGGAGTGAGAGTTCGCCCCGGGACAAAGCCTGCTAGTTCTGGTCGCCTATCCCCTGCATCCGTGGTGCTAGAATTTTAGCATACATTTTGGTATCTACATTCAGTAGTGATAGTGGACCGTATGAGGAGCATAATTCAGGCTGCTTACCCGGCTTTAGGATTGTCACTATCACCGCTTCTCTTAGAGTAGGTGGCATTTTCCCTGTTTCTGCCCTCTCCTCATAGTGTTTGTGGTAGACGTAGAACCTGAAACTCCTTATAGAATGCCACTGTCAACCCAGCAGACCACAGAGCTTTGCCCGCAGACCTACTAAGCAGTGTGATCCTGATATTGTCCAGTTGCAGGGGTGCCATTAGATGCTGCCTATGCTCCAGCACCAACCAGGGCATTTGTATGTGAATCAGGAATTCGGTCAGTGCGTCATTGTCAGTCGGGATTTGTGAACTGTATAGCGTTTAATAGTTGCTGAACTGTTGTAATATATCTTCTAGGGTCTGAACTTTGTCATTTATTATATCAGTGTTCATATCTGATGCTCTCCGGGGTCTAAGTATACCGGCCAAAGTCGCACCCGACCTGTCTCGCCCTCCATAGGACCGCTCAGTCGCAAATGTCACCATATGCTTGATTTCGGTGTTTGCTAACTTGTGGAACTCCGCTAACTTCTGCTTCATATCAGCCGTGCGGAGAGGCCCCTCTGTTGCGTGCTTATCTAGGATCCTGATCGATACTGTGACCTTATGCCCCTATTCGGCTATAAATCCATTTATTCCCTATATTGGCATAACCGTTCAAGTGCGATATTCAGAAAGTCATCTCTGGCCTCACACGAACAGAGCCACATTCCAGAATAGTTCTCTGCCACTTCCTTTGCAACCAATTAGTGCAATGACAGAGCAGAAGTCACTATCTGAGATTCCTAGATTAACACTCCGAGTTCTTCAACAAGACTCAAAACTCAGCAAACCTGGAAATCCCCGCTTGCTGTGTTTTGATTAGTAATGGAACTCTAATGAGCAACTGATAGCGATCACTTCCTAGTGACATCTTTAATTGACGTCTTATGTCCAGCAAACTTACGTCAAACCAGGCACCTGTCGGGTATAAATATTACCAACGTTGCCTTAAGCAATTGCCTGTTGCTAGCTGTCTGCTGCTGCGCCTGCCCGTTGTTAGCTGAAGCTAGCACCCTGTTGCTGCAGCCTGCTGCCCGTCGCCTGAAGCTGCTGATACCATTATCGCTGCTAAAGCGCGAACGATGGTGTGGTGTAACTAGACTGATGGTGTGGTGTAACTAGGAGCTGAACAGCCGTCCCTCTGCGAAGAAGCCCAGCAGATGCCAGCTGCCCGCGGACGCTGTCCCCCCTCCTCCTCGACGCGCTGAAGAGAGACGCTGTCTTTCTCCAGCAGAGAAATCCAGCTCCAGCGTTTCTGGTCTGCCCTCGCGGGTGACTGGGATACCGAGTTCCCCCTGAAGGAGATACCAGACCTCCATCATTCTATTCAGAGGTATGGTGTTGACTAAACCCTTAGTGAGAATTCTTGAAGCAAACCTTGGCAAAACCAACTTAACTTAAAGCTACTTACTTACTCCCCTCCCAAGTATTAGGCTTAGGTCAGGTACACTGGGGTAGGCGTAGTTAGAAGCACCAGTTGAGTATTTTAGCCTAATGTATATATGACTGTATATATGTTTTATTACTTTTAAACCATTGTATGGCTAAGAAACCATATCAATGCTTTTACAGTATTATTTCGCAATACTTATCTTACTGTACGTACTTTTTATAATAACAAGTCTTGCAATTGTGGCAATTCATTTCTCTTGTACGAGAAGAAAGACTGTTCAATAAATGTTAACCCTTTATTGACAAACGCCCGTCTCTCTATTCTCCACATATTGTGAAAGTAATCTGCACTAACCTGACTGAGTAAAATAACTGTCTAATTCTTTCACACGACCCTAGAGATTGACTCTTGATCTGAGGAGCAAAGTTGTCATGTTGCACGGTTGTTGGAAAACTGAATCCCTTCTTGTCTGTGCCAGGGAAGCTGATCACTTCCTATTCAGTCAAGAAAGTTTCCAGTGACCTCTGAGCTAGTTGGTAACAAACCCAATTAAGTTTAGCATAGTCAGTAGAGGCCTGGAAGATCCGCACTTTTACGTCGATACTACTGTTTATGTTATTCCAATGCGCAGGGCCTAGTGGGAAACTAGGAACTACACTACATGGCGCCCAAACGTTTGGTAAGGCGATAAACTAACGCAAGACGTTAGAGTAACTCAGTCGTGCAATTTTCACACAGACCCCTTTCTCCGGTAAATACTCCAATAGACGTCTGCAGTGGGTGAAAGGTTAAAATCCGCCCGAACTCAGTAGGAAGAGATTCCTATGTAAAGCTCTGGTTATTCAACGTTGAAGGATACAGTGTTCCAAAATATTGTGCACCTAATCTTTGTCTCCTTGGAGACCAACTCTGCAAAACCTGCATTTATAAAATGTCAGACAGTGAAGAAGAAAGGGAAGCAGTTAGGCTGGCAACCCTACTAATAGAGGAAGACACGAGTCTCCTACAGACAGACCTGGATGCTATCGACATCCCGGTCCACTTAAGAAAATCTATAACGTTAAAACTTATAGAGAAAGGACTGACACCACAAGGTGGTACAGTAATTTTCGTGATAGAGGCACACTAATATCGGCAGACAGAGGTATTCTATTCATGGATAAACTTTCCAGCGGCAAACGCTACAACAAAAGAGTTTCACTATTACAAAATAGAGGAACCTCCGGAAGAGTACGCTCCTTTCGAGGAGACTGAAATCCCACTAAAATTCCAAGAGCACCTGCTCTGGTTTAATGGTGCCCTAAAACATAATGATCATATTACCAGCCTCGGTCCACTAGGTAGACCAGGAGCAACGTGGCCGGTTCTAGCCAGCTACACACCACATCCTGACATTGCAAAAATGTCTAGAGAAGAGCTGTTAGTACAGCTAAAAACATTAATTAAAATACATAGGCAATTAGTCCAATATGTAATGCGGACTGCAGCAGTCCAACCAGCTGTTAATGTACCACAGCTGACCCCTCATCAGGGGAACACTAATAAAATCACACCACAGAGCATACAGTCATGTCTTGGTAAAACACCCGTAAAACGGGAACAAATTCCTTTCTGGTAAGCACAGAAAATCACTCAAATAGAGGCAGTATTTCCTGATACTACCCCTATAGAGAAACACAGAATCTTGACAATCTGCCTTCCTATGGAAATCGCACCACACGTGGAGGACTGCGACACTTGGGGTACAGTCTTTGCTTCCATTTACACAAAAACACAGTGTTCCGTCTATGGCGGTAATACCAGAAGTGCTAAAACAGATTCAAAATGAATACGGTCCAGAGCCCGCTTTAAATCTTGGTATGAAATTTCTGAAAGACTTCAAGCAGGTCTCGGCTATATTATTAGCCAATATAAAGGGAGAAGCAGCATCTGTGGCGATCCGCCAGAAGTTGAAGGAAACAGATATAAAAGATCCAGTTGAGCTTGCCAAAATCATAGAGAAATGCTATGAAGAATTAGGTAGAGACAGCTTGGGTGGGAAACCAGTAAAGCCCCAACTGCTCGAAAATCCTGAAAAATTATTCATTAAAAATAATTTAAACACTCCTAAAAAGAGCTGGGATGGAAATAAACAATCCACTCCCAAGGAAAAAGTTTTCCAGTCCAGAGGAAGGTCTCCTCGACGGAGGGAAAGAACTCCGACTCGAGAACACCAGTCTCCCCAGAGGGAGCCCTCTGAGAAAAGATATAACCTTAGAAATAGGGATAATTTGAATAAACCTGATCGATATCAAAGTATTGATACACGTCCCTCTCGATATTTTCCACAGAAATCGGAAAGAAGAGGACGGTCAGACCCAGGAGAGCACACAAAGTCCAAAGACAAGGAACCTGCTCAGAGTAAAAAATCTCAATTTCCAAAAAAGAAGGTAGCCAGTATTAGAGTAATCAACCATGCCGAGAATACTGAGGACACAGTTGAAAAACGGGGAGTGGGCATTGACAATGTTGGACAGTGCAGCAGAAATCAGTATAGCGCGCAAGATCTTGATGAGTCATCTGGCGACAGTGGACACGAATGAATACATTCAGGTTGAAACTGCCGACACCAGACTTAGCGAGCCACATAAAATATACGAAATAACATTGCGTATAGAGGGTGATAAGACTAGGAAAATAAGAGGTCTATTTTGGGATAAGCTCTCAAAAGGCTATGATATTCTGTTAGCTGAAAAAGATTGGCCCCCAGAGTTTGTCAGGGAGTGCCCTCATGGCGAAGAAGTGATTATGCCTGCCTTCTCGAATCGCATTCCGATTCACAAAAAATATACATATGCAAGGAAATGGGCAGTAGCCCAGGCACCGGCATTATATAAAAATCATGTAGGATGGGATGAGGACTCACCTCCCCACAAAATCCAGTTAAAAAGTGAACCAACTGCCCAACGGCAGTATCCCATTAAGCAAGAAGCTAAAAAACAGGTCAGGGAGATCTTAGATCAACTTGAATACCAGGGGGTGATTGAAACATGCACCTCTCAAATGAACAATCCTTTGTTTCCTGTCTCCAAGCCAGACAATTCATATCGTCTAGTTTTGGACTACAGACACCTTAATGCATGTTGTAAAACTTTTGCAGTACAAAACTCGCATAGTGCAGCCCTAATGAATAACATAGTTAGGAAAAAATATAAAACGACATTAGACATATCTAATGGTTTCTTTTGTCAAAACATTGCACCGGAAAGCAGATATTTGACCGCTTTCTCAGCATTTGGGTCGCAGAAAAAATTCTGTCGACTCCCACAGGGGTTCAAGAACAGCCCAGGACTATTCTCAGCTAGAGTAACAGTTACTACAAATATATGATGATGAGGCATTATCTTATGTAGATGATATCTATCTCACAGACGACGACTTGGATACTCACTTGAAAAGAGTGAACACCATTATACTTGGGTTCGCAGCAGAGGGTTACAAATTCAACTTTAAAAAGTCCCGAATTGCCCATCTGACTGTACTATTTTTAGGGTACGAACTATCAAGTGAAGGGAAAAGCCTAGCGGACAACTTCTTATTGAAGTGCGCTGGAGTACAAGCTCCAAAAACGCTGAAGAATTTACAATCCATTCTAGGTTTTCTGAATTTCGGAAGAACTTACATTCTAAATTACGCAGAGAGGGTTAAACCTCTCTACGAACTAATTAAACCTGATTTTAAACAAATCAATTGGACTCAAAAACACACAGAAATTTTGAGATCACTGCAAACAGACATGTTAGCAAAAACAAAATTAGATACACGTGACAATACACGGGATCTTGTAATCCGAGTCATCCCAGGAGGATGCGGATTCACGTACCTAACCTCTAATGAGGGAGAAAAGGTACCAATTTCAATTAAATCTCACTTGTACACACAAGCAGAAAAAACATTCAGTAACACAGAAAGAACTGTGAAAGCAGTGCAAATCGCATTAGCAAATGAAAGAGAACTAGCACACGGCAAACGGATTAATATCCTCACAGCGGAATCCACCTTCGAGGCGCTATTCAGCCCAGTTAACCTGCCTACAGTGTCACTGGATCCGAAATGGATACAGTGTGTAGATTCTATAGGAGCAGAAGATGTGAAATACTATTTCGCCCCGCAATTCGAAGAACTGAATGATTTAGAATATGAAGAAGAATATCCTCTGCCAATCGAACTTCTGCCTCTCCCACAATACGCCTGTATAATCTATACAGATAGATTTGTACAGCATTTCAACGTAGAGAGAAAATCCTACGATGCAGCCTGTGCGATTGTTAAAGGTCGTTGGCTGTGCGGTAAATTCAGACCGAAAGTAACAAAAACTGAATCTGTAAGAAACTGTTCGGTTCAGAGAACTGAAATCAGATGTTTAAAGATGGCGCTCGAAAATGCAGAACGTGAATTCCCGACACTTATCGTGTGCGATTCTCATTTTTGTGTCAACTCTTACAACAATAAATTGCAGAGGTGGATTGAAAACGGCTACAAAGATGACACAGGTGCCACAATAAAGCATAAATTGCTCTGGAAACAGGTAGCTCTTTTACACAAAGAACTACAAAAGACTCACGTGATACACGCACAGAGTCTTCAACGTAATGGCGTTCACGTTGCAGGGAATTCATTGGCTAATACAGCCATAGCGGAAGCAACTAAACCGGCTTCCGTAGCCACAAAAAAGCGTACAGAAAAATACATAGACAGGGAAACCATGCTGGCAGTAAAAACGACCGTAAAAGGCGACTGTGCAGCACTACCCGTGAACTATCCACTCAATTATGCATACGTAATCGATGCAAACTCCGTTCCTTTTGCTCGAATCCCTGGAGTGGGGGACAGAGTAATTCCGAGCAGGAGGGGCTTCCTATTACTGGAAGCACACATGGGGTTGGGTCTGAGACACCAAACAATTAAGGATTCTCTAAAAGAATTACAATCAGAGTACTGGTGGCCAGGAATGAGCATAGATATCCAATGTTTTGCTCAAAATTGTGAAGACTGCAACAGAGATCGCAGTAATGAACAGGCCAGTGTAGTTTCAGGATCCCTGCTAGACAGCATAAGGCGGTCTATCTGCGCAATCAAAGAAGAGAAGCGCGTCCCATTGTACACAGTTAAGGCTAAACACACTTAAAAAATGTAGCCTCCAGCGCTCGGCTGACGTCTAGAACTGTTATAAGAGAGATCTGCGAGTCCATATCGGCATATATGCAATTACCACGTTCCATTCTGACCAGGGTCCTGATTTCAGTTCTCGAGCCTATAAGGAGGGCATGGCCAGCATGGGAATTGGGTTGCGGTATTCTTGTCCGTCGCACCCCGAAGGGAATAGTGTGGTTGAAAGAAAAAACCGGGACATAAAGCGATCTATAACGGCGAAGGTATTAGGTTCAGGCGCTGGGTGGGTCAAATATCTAATAAGTGTCCAGACCAGCCTTAATAACTTGCCAAGAAATTCTCTAAAAGGTTTCAGCCCATACGAACTATTGTTCGGAATTAGAATGAACATTCAGGACCTCGATAGTCAGATGTCAGTGGTACAAGAAAAAACAACAGACTTTGACATCAAAGATTGTTTGGCTGTTTTACAGGAACTGAATGAAACAAGAAAATCCTTAAGTAACAAAGTTAAAGCAACAGCCATCTACCACTGATGAGGCACCACAAGCAACAGCCCCAACAAGGCCTGTCTGGATTCCAAAGATTGGGGATCTAGTCAGAGAAAAAAATCGGGGTGAAGAAGGAATTTGGGCCTTCTTACAGAAAAGCAGTACCTGTCTTGGCAGTCACCGGAACAAGATCAGTAGTACTACCGCCCCTTGCTGGTAAAAAGGAGAACAGAGTCGTATCTATCGACCTGGTAAAACCACAAGCATGTGGCCTATAATCAACAGTAGGCCCAGTGGACTCCCAAGAAACAACAGAATACCCAAACTTGCAACAATCCAAGAGGTTCAAACTGAAAGACTAATCACATTCGATCAGCCTGCAGTGCACAGAGAAGGACTATGCAATAATGACATGGAACTCGTGCCTCTTGAGACACAGATTGAAACGGTTCGTCAAGAAACACCAGTCTACAACAATGTGGCATCAGAAAGTGCTACCGAAAGACAGATTGAAAGAACAATCCCAACAATTGACAGAACTGCCTCTGGTTATTTCATCAACTTCGACAACTTCTCTGAAGATCAAAACGACCCCGAAGTGATGCCAGAAACAAAAAAGACTTTTAAAGAAAAAGCAACAGAACTCTTAAATCAACTGAAGAAAAAATATCTTGTTTCCCCTTGGTTAGAGTTCTGGTTCGGTCTAGGTGTATTTTTCCTCCTGCTTTGGCTCATCATGGTACTTTGTTTGGGAAAATTCATTGAGGGAAAATATAGTACAATGGACACAGCAAGTCAGAACATCAACCTAGTCCTGAAACCACACAGATCATCCCAGTGAAGAAAAGAGAACTGTCAACAGTAAATGTCACAGCAATTCCAATACCTGGTGGGGTAGTATGGGAGAAAACTGACTATGAGATCTATGGTCCGGTCGAAATCCTGAAGTATCCTCATCAACTGAAGGTTTCCTTAAGTGACTTTGTAAAACCTAGTACATTCTCTGATGATTGAGACTTTAACAGTATTAATGACATGATGTCTGATTTAGTAATGTCAGCTAGATTCACAGAACATGATTATTTACAAGGTTCATCTAGTTATGAGCAATTATTCTGCTACACACATTATGGCGATCATTATTTGCATAAATCTGCACAGCCTAGAAATGTTTTTATGTATAATCAATGGGAACATTGTGCTACACCACCTAAAAGCAGTTCTAAAGCATTTTGAGAAATTCAAATACTTCTCAGGGTTTAACACCAGTGATGCAGAAACGTTTTATTACAAACTGTTAGATCAAACAGGAATGAAAACAATGCTGACAAATTCGAAATTTATATATTCAGAAGCATTTTATGAAAAAATGATGACATTTGGTTTTGATTATTGGAAAAATAACATTGAAACGAAAACCATTTGGGGTATAAAAGATTGGCAGGTACAAGGCCTTGAAGCACTATTCAGAACCTGCATGATACCAGAACAAATGATGTTTTTAAATGACACAATACACCAAACATCTTGTCTTGGCCTAGCTAAGATCAAAGACCTTAAAAACTGTCTATTCCAAAGCCAATACCTGAAAATACAACTACAGATATTGAGTTAGACGTCTCACAAATTTTACATTTTAACAGAACACATCCTGATTGGAAAAAGTGGTTAATCTGGCCTAGTGACACAAACAACTGTCAAGATAGATTCCTGAATAAAACACAGGGGTTAAAAATGACCAGACAAGACCCTAGATACTCCCAGAGACAACATCCAGGGATAGTAACAACATACAGTGTAGGGAAACTCTGCCTTGAATGGCTAGGAACATCCACACTGGCTGAAATTAAGCAACACTTATCTTTACTAAAAGATGGTGCTGATTTGCGCGATTTCATTCTTGGACCACGCAAACCGCGTCAAAAGCGTTTCATAGCGACCAGTATCTATGCTGCGTACAACGAGGCTTGGAAAGTCACACAAATTGAAACAGCTGAGAAAATACGAGAAATTGATCGTATTAATTTGGAAAAATCACTTTCTGTAGTGGACAATGGGTTAATGACTCTGTCCTCCAGAATATATTCGTTGGAAATATTGTATCTTCTGCCTTTGATGTAATAGACAGAGACTTGCTAATGTTACAACATGGCCAATCTCAATTACGTTCTATTATACAATTGGGCTGGCCGCTGCAAAATCTTCGTTCAGGCTATGTGCTTGGCGTTTAATCAACACAACGTCGTTATTTTCCATTTTTAACCATACTGATAAACAAATCAGTTTGGCACAGAAAGGAGCAGACTATACAATCCTGAGCATCGAAAAACTTGAGAGATTACCATTGACAATGTCAGAGAGTCCTGTCATTGAATGGATAATACACGGAATTATCACTATTCCGATAACAACTTTCCGATTTAAAAAGTGCCTTGAATACATACCTACTACTGGCCAGTATGAACGATTGGGTAAAGGATATGTAAAATCAGAATGGTAATTACCATACACACATTCTTGCTATAGTGACAGCGACAAAAATTTATTTCTTAGTGGTGAAAATTGTAAACATTCACTAAGCGGTATACTTTTGTGCCAGGGTATTAATTTACACGGAGCTTGTGATGGAAATTCTAACAACCTTTCATGCCACCAGCTTGTCACACCTGCAACTCAGATAGGGCCCTTCTTTATGCAACTTGCAAACGGGAGTTACATTCTTAGAACGGATCAGAGATGTTGTGGCCTTGTGCCAGGGAAAAGTTATCTAGTAAGAGTAACATCCATGGTCAAATGCTGTATGCAGGCATTGTTCCCGAGTGGGCCTGCAGACACAGTGACTCCCATCTGGCCTCGTCTGAATCTCTATTCTATACGAATTGATACTTTAAGAAAAATGAAGTCTGTGCTTTTGCAGACAATAGTGCCCATAACGTCATCAAAAGAGACGTATGATCTTCTAGTTGCAAGGACAGCTACTGAAGTTCATGAACTTATCAACAAATTGCCCCGTGCATTTCGTAGAAATGCTTAGCCAACTCCTTAACATGTCTAGTGCCACAGGCATCCCAGGCATATTTAAGACTATTTTTACGGGACTGCTAACACCTTTTCAAGCAATTTTGGGAATCGTTCCTAATTTTGTCCACTCTGTTTTTGGCAGCATACCCTTATTTTTGGGACTTGTAGCAGGGATTTTATTTTTGTCCGTCCTGATTCGTTATGGCAAGCCAAACCTCAGACATAGCTCCCATGGGAATGGAAGAGACAATCCTAGCAATGCGCTACCGGGACAGGATAACTAACGTCCTTGGATTGGCCAGGCTGAGAGATCTAAACATGACCTGGTTCCTTTCATTCAGACCTATATGGCAGAACTGTATCTTACCGGTACTTCGATGTATGCTATGCGGAGATGAGTGCGTGTTGGACATCTGTCTTTCACTTCCATCAGCAGTACCAATGGACGTCGATACTTTGCTCAGTCCAATAACGGCTCACGCATTGTGTTGTCCCCAGCGGCTACCAATCCTGATGACGGCATTCGTTGAGACTCCTGTGCTACGACTAGGTGGTAACAGTGGAGCGAGTGACAAAAGCAACATCACCCAGGTACGACCTTCTGTGATATTGCTGATCCCGACTATGATGACAGCAATCATTCTCACACCTGCCAAGTTACAGCACTATCAAATTTGGTTGAACTGTCACCTGATTTTGTAGACCAATTCTTTGAGAGCCTGTCTGATATGATGTTCTCACCCGAACAGAAATAATAACTTTGGAGAAGCTTTCCGACACACAGCGTTCCCATGAACTCTGAATTCGGCCTTCAGTTTTGATCAACAAAAACTGCTAAAAGCGTTGGAACTCTATTTCCCCGTTCAAGCAATAATTCTTTTGAATTGAACACTTTTTATTATTGACCTTTTTTTGGCACGAACAATTCTTTGCTTAAAGTAAAAACTATTCTTAGAGAACAGAAGCTTCACACTTCTATTTCTAAACACATCTAGAGACATAACAACCTTACACCAGCCACTAGCACATTTATTGCAATGCATTTATATGTGATGATTTATCTCGCCCTTCTTCTGTTTCAGAGATATTTCATGTGTAATTCTTTTTGCATAATCGTTCATTGATTTCATATGCAATAATTTTTGAATGATTTATATGCTTCAAAAACGTACAGTACCTAAATTTCACGTATTCCATTATACGCCTATTTCGAATGCATTTATGTATTTTGGGGTGGGCAATGTTACACATGCATCTTATTGCTCTAGTCTTAGTAATTTGATGGACATGAACCCGTGGAGTGGGTGTTGCGTGCTTATCTAGGATCCTGATCGATACTGTGACCTTATGCCCCTATTCGGCTATAAATCCATTTATTCCCTATATTGGCATAACCGTTCAAATGCGATATTCAGAAAGTCATCTCTGGCCTCACACGAACAGAGCCACATTCCAGAATAGTTCTCTGCCACTTCCTTTGCAACCAATTAGTGCAATGACAGAGCAGAAGTCACTATCTGAGATTCCTAGATTAACACTCCGAGTTCTTCAACAAGATAAAAACTCAGCAAACCTGGAAATCCCCGCTTGCTGTGTTTTGATTAGTAATGGAACTCTAATGAGCAACTGATAGGGATCACTTCCTAGTGACATCTTTAATTGACGCCTTATGTCCAGCAAACTTACGTCAAACCAGGCACCTGTCAGGTATAAATATTACCAACGTTGCCTTAAGCAATTGCCTGTTGCTAGCTGTCTGCTGCTGTGCCTGCCCGTTGTTAGCTGAAGCTAGCACCCTGTTGCTGCAGCCTGCTGCCCGTCGCCTGAAGCTGCTGATACCATTATCGCTGCTAAAGCACGAACGATGGTGTGGTGTAACTAGGAGCTGAACAGCCGTCCCTCTGCGAAGAAGCCCAGCAGATGCCAGCTGCCCGCAGACGCTGTCCCCCCTCCTCCTCCTCCTCCTCGACGCGCTGAAGAGAGACGCTGTCTTTCTCCTGCAGAGAAATCCAGCTCCAGCGTTTCTGGTCTGCCCTCGCGGGTGACTGGGATACCGAGTTCCCCCTGAAGGAGATACCAGACCTCCATCATTCTATTCAGAGGTATGGTGTTGACTAAACCCTTAGTGAGAATTCTTGAAGCAAACCTTGGCAAAACCAACTTAACTTAAAGCTACTTACTTACTCCCCTCCCACGTATTAGGCTTAGGTCAGGTACACTGGGGTAGGCGTAGTTAGAAGCACCAGTTGAGTATTTTAGCCTAATGTATATATGACTGTATATATGTTTTATTACTTTTAAACCATTGTATGGCTAAGAAACCATATCAATGCTTTTACAGTATTATTTCCCAATACTTATCTTACTGTACGTACTTTTTATAATAACAAGTCTTGCAATTGTGGCAATTCATTTCTCTTGTACGAGAAGAAAGACTGTTCAATAAATGTTAACCCTTTATTGACAAACGCCCGTCTCTCTATTCTCTACATATTGTGAAAGTAATCTGCACTAACCTGACTGAGTAAAATAACTGTCTATTGTTTCACACGACCCTAGAGATTGACTCTTGATCTGAGGAGAAAAGTTGTCATGTTGCACGGTTGTTGGAAAACTGAATCCCTTCTTGTCTGTGCCAGGGAAGCTGATCACTTCCTATTCAGTCAAGAAAGTTTCCAGTGACCTCTGAGCTAGTTGGTAACAAACCCAATTAAGTTTAGCATAGTCAGTAGAGGCCTGGAAGATCCGCACTTCTACGTCGATACTACTGTTTATGTTATTCCAATGCGCAGGGCCTAGTGGGAAACTAGGAACTACACTACACCTCTCCCCCCTGCAATGCCCCCTCCATCTTGGCTATCTTTCTCTACAGTGTCTAACCTTCCCCTGATAGAGAAGAGTACTCCTGCATGCTTGGTGATTGTAATCCCGTGGATATAGGCCTTAAAGGCCTCCTATACCATTGCAATGACCGATCCCATATTTTGTGTAAAATATTCTTCTATTGATTGTGTCAGTTAAGCCTTGAAGATAGTATCCAGCAAAGAGTATGGCGAAAACCTAGAAATAAAGGCTTTAACTCTGCGCATTCGGTACTCTGTCAACTGCACTGGGGAGTGGTCAGAGTAGGTCCTGGGGAGGTGAGAGAAGTCTAAGGCACGTGATCTTAATCCACTAGAAATCAGCCAGTAATCTATACGGGTGTGTGTATCGTGTACCGAGGAATAATGTGAGCAACACGTCATAGCGGGGGACCTATGCCTTCATAGGTTCACCAGGCTCGATCTTGGCATCAAGAATAGCGCATGCCGCCACCGAGGGGCACCTGGCGGGACCTTTAGAGCGGTCTACACCTGGGTTTAAAATGTGATTGAAGTCGCCCCCCCATATCTGTGGGAGGTCTGCCTATTTGTGCAGTTTGGTCTCCATGGAGTAATAAAATTGGGGATCATAATAGTTTCGCTTGTATATGCCTATCATTAAGAAGACCAGGCCATCCTTGCATCACTTCGCTATTATGTATCTGCGTCTCGGATCTTTGTGTAGTCCCATTAACTGCACGGAGCTGCGGCCTACCCAAATAAGTACCCATCTGGCGTGTGATGTTTAGCAGACAGCATAGCTTTGGCCCTGCATCCTGAGCAGTGTCAGTGGCCTGTCGTCTGGTTTAAGGTTGTTTCCTTTGTTTTTTTGTTTTGAATTTTTTTATTTTCAGAGTTGCAAAATACAGTTTATACATCGTAGTGTCCCCTCCACCACCCCCCACCCCCCACCCCTTTAGATACAAGCCAAAAAGAAAAAACAAGGAAAATGAAAAGGCCAACTTTTACAATAAAGATCAGGAGCATCAAAATAGCATGTATAGTAACATTTAGTAACATGTAAGGTTTAAACAAGAGTAGAAGATGAGCAAAGGAAGAAGGCTACAAAGATAAGAGAGGTTGTGAACAAGGAGGAGAGAACAGAGTGAGAGAATCAAAGAACTAAGAGGAATATGGCAAAGTGATCTAAGAGGGAGATGAGTTAAACGCGATTACTCAAAATGCTCAAGCCAGGAAGTGATGGGCCCCCAGATATCCAGACCCTTTTTCTTCCCTTTACGACCTTTCTTGGTATATAGGGCTTTCTCGAGAGGATACGTCACCATTAGCCTGGCTAACCACTGGGCATACGGAGGTGGGTCTACCCCTTTCCATTCTGAAGCTATACAAATCCTCCATACTGTCATAGCCACAAAGACCAGTGCCCCACCTTTGGTCCGGCTAAGTTTTTCTCACGTCCCCAACATAACTGTTGTCGGAGTTAATATGTAGTCCTGGCAGACTATTCTGCCCAGGAATTCTTGTATTCTACAGAGGACAGGTGCTAGTTTTGGACAGGTGGCAAACATGTGAATAGAGTCAGCCCCGTACTCGGAGCACCGAGGGCAGGTAGTCCCCTCTCCTGTGCCCCATTTGGCAATTCTGCTAGGTGTTAAGTACAGGAAAAAGATGGTTTTAAAGTGTTGCACCTGCAATTTAGCTGACATTAAGTCGCTCTGCGAAAGTTCTAGTGATTAAAAAAAGAGACTGTGTGGTGCCTCCAGCTTTGAATGCCACTTGTCAGCAATTTTAGGGAGATCGTCTGGTGTATTAGCGTTTAAGGCAGCATAGATCGTTCCTATTCAAGGCAGCACAGGGGTTCGCAGTGTATTTATAAGTTTGACCTCCGAGAGCCCAGCCAGACCCTCCAACTTCAGTGAGATAAAGTTGTGAATTGCTACATACTTAAAGGCGTCTTGATGTTTCAAACCATATTTGTTTTGTAGCTCTGAGAACGTGATTATTCTCCTGCTTACTATTAGATCCCCTAGTTTTGAGACGCCAGCTTGGTACCACTCTCCCAGATAGCCTCGGTCAAAAATGCCAGGTAGATCACAGTTTAGGCTGAGGGGGGTGTAATGACAACCTTCCAAGACCATATATCCTACGGATATTACTAAACACTTTAAAGGAATTCATCAGAGTCTTAAACCGGACCCTTTTGCAGTAGCTAAAGGTTACTTGTCTGAAAAGACAGCCGCGCACCTCTTCTCCCAGTACCAAAAGGAATGGAGATGGTAAACCAGTAGTAGAGATGTGAGGGCGCTCTGTTATTAAATCTGTGCTATACTGCAAGACTGAAGGCCAATAGTACAATATTATATTTGGTAGAGTCCAACCCCCCCTGTCCTTAGGGAGCGTTAGTTGTTTTAGAGCCCGCCTTGGCTGTGCATACGCCCAAATGAATTGGGTAAAAATTCGTTGAAATTTTAAAAGCTGCACCCTGCCGAATTCTAGTAGGATAGAGCAGAAGAAATATAACAGTTTTGGAAAGTACGTCATTTTAATCACGTTACATCTTCCTACGAGCGTCAAATGTAGGTTGTCAATTGCTTTCAGGGATTTTTTAGTTACCAAGGCCAGAGGGGCTAGGTTCTCTACTACTAAGGTGTCCAGATTTGCCGTGATTGTTACCCACAAGTACTTAGCTTTTACAACTACCCGACTGTTCCATTGGACTTCGCTGTTAAATACTATCTGAGTTTTAGAGCTGTTAAGTGTGTATCCGGATATTTTCCCTAACGCGTGTGCTTCCAACTCTAGTGCTAGTATAGCATTTTAAGGGTCAGGGGTAGTGATGGCCAGGTCATCTGCGTATGCTAAGATCTTAGTATACAGTCCCTATGTTCTCATAGCTAAGATTGCCGGGTTTTTCTCAATTTTCTTGATCAAGGGGTCTATATAGATGGCAAAAAGTAGGGGGGAGCAGGGGCAACCTTGCCTGGTACCTCTAGAGATATTAAAAGTTCTTAGTAAGCCTCCCATTAACTACTACACAGGGCGTTGGGTAGTGATATAGTGCCTGGACTGCCTGTGTGAATTTCAGCCCAAAGCCCATTCTCTTCATGATAATCCACAGAAACTGCCAGGAGACCCGATCAAAGGCCTTTTCACCGTCTAAAAGAATAAAGGACATCGGGTCCCCTGACACCTGTGCAGCATCAAAAAGAGTGATAGCCCTCCTTATGTGTTCGGAGGTACCCTTTTTTGGTATAAACCCATGTTGCCACTCTGAGACCAGGGATTCTATTACAGCAGACAATTTGATCGCCAATACTTTGGAGTACACCTTAGAATCGCAGTTTATTAAAGTAATAGGCCGATACGAGCCCATTTCTAAAGGTGACTTATCTTTTTTGGGAAATATGGATATTTTTGCGTTTGACCAAGAATCAGGGGGTGTCCCTCCATTAAATATATCAGTGACCAAGTCAAGAAAAATACTCTTTATTTGGGGTGAGAAGACTTTATAAAAGTCCACTGGTATGCCATCTATTCCGGCCGCTTTGCCATCCGGCAGGCTAGTTAGGGCCAATAGGATGTCATCCCATGTAGGGGTGATCTCCAGTTGTTCACGATCCCCTGGATCTAGCAGTATGTGTTCTATACCTTGCAGGTATCTAGAAATTTCTAGTTCTAACAGATCAGCTGGCTGGTCGTTTTCTTCTGAGTAAAGAGTTGCATAAAAGTTTTGGAAGCCCTCTAGAATCTTTTTGGAAGCCCTCTTGAATCAGGTTTAAGGTTGTTTCCTGTAGGACTGCAATATCTATTTTGTGTCTCTTGAGATATATTCCCCACCCATAAGAAACAACAAACCCTCCCCTAATGTTCCCTCCCACGCTATGTATACCCCCAACACTCAAAGCTTTCATATGCCCTCCGTCCCTCAAGCAAACACCAATGCAAAAACATTATATAAACCATAGCATTCAGTGGAGCACACCAGGGGGTAGATGTCACACACTATCCAGCTCCGAGCCACTTCCCGCCACTCATAGGTTGCATGGGTCATTCCAGTGGCATGTTTTAAATTCTGGGCAGTCTATTATAGTGTTCACAGTGCTACCCCCCCACCTCCCCCATTTTACAAAGAATGCTAGGCTGGTTGTCTGCAAAACTGCGCGTCCAGTTCCATATGTGCACCTAATCAAGGGCCCTATACCCCAGGCCCACTTCCTTCATAAGTCGTCATCGGAGCAGTCTTACCAATGGTCGATACTGGACACTTCAGCGAGATCCTTGCAATTGTGTGCCCCCCACTGGAGCGCAGGAGGTACGTTTATGCCTTTTAAGTCTTCAGCACTCAATCCCACTTATAGCCTCTGCTTTGGGTCTTTGTAACCGGATTCTTGTTGTTTTCCCTGTCTCTGGCGTCAATGCTATACTTTCTCTTGTGTTTCTTCATGCTTTTCCTCTCCATTGCCACCGAAGCCTCCAGGGGAGCCCTCTCGTTTTCTTGCTCGCTCCCTCTGTTTAATAAACTGCATCACTGACTTGGGGTCAGTAAAGTAATGCACTTCAGCTCCAACTTCACTCATTTTTGCTGGGTATTGCAGGCTATAATTCAGAATCAGTTCACGTAGCCTTTTTTTGCTGGGACGAATAAGCAGCATGCCTCCTGCACCTGTAGGGTGAAGTCTGGGTACAGGGCTATCTCGGTTCCTTCAAGGCACAGGCTTCCTAACTCTCTGGCTTTCCTCAGCGCTGAGTTACGGTCCTTGTAGGTTAATAATCTGGTGATAATTGGCCTAGAGGCCGTTCCCGGCACTGGGTGAGGCACCAGCGACCGATGGGCCCTCTCCCCAACAGATCAGTCAGCACTCGCTCCACATATTGCTCCATGTTGTTGATTCTAGCTAATTCAGCTATGCTGATAATTCTGTTATTCCTTCTTGATCTTGCTTCTAAATCTTTGGCTTTAGACTGGAGCAATTTCAGTAGATCATGTATTGTGTGGCATGTTGCAGATTCCACCTGCAGTGAGTATTCCGCATTTGAGACTCTGCTCCACCGTATCAAGTCTCTTGTTATGTTTGTCCAATAATTACGACATCCTGTCCATACGGAAGGTGAGAACATCAATTAAGCTATCGATTTTTGAGAGGCATTGTTCGCAATATATACTTCAGGTCTGCCTCGGCTAAGGTCTCATCAGACGCTGCTTTGGGGATCTGAAGGGCCCATT
Organism: Lissotriton vulgaris; assembly: GCF_964263255.1. NCBI lineage: Eukaryota > Metazoa > Chordata > Amphibia > Caudata > Salamandridae > Lissotriton > Lissotriton vulgaris. The sequence continues at coordinate 638,194,392 of NC_141700.1, read as the reverse complement.
TCACTAGACTTAAGGGTCTTGCGCAATTCGAATTACAGCTTCGACTGTATCTGGTTTCCCCATTCTGTTGTCGTACAGAGGCTCCTCCCGATGACTTCCACTGATTGTCAGTAGCTCTCCTGGTCTGTTCCTCCTTTATTCTGTGCGCGCAGTGTTCTCCCTAAATAGGTCTGTTCCCAGCTGCTCCTCGTGGCAGCGCGGCCGCCGGTTCGACCCCAGTGGCTCGGCCAATCAGATCAGCTAGTCACGTTGGCTATGTAGCACTCTTTTGCGACCTGACTGTTCCATATTTTTTGTGTTCCTTCTGTTGTTCACTTTTTCGCTTGCTGCGTTGCTTCTATATTGCCACACCCCTACTCTGAGGCTCCTTTATCTTAATTCCCCCACATTGTGTGAAGCTGGCTGAGGCAATCTGCAGGGGTCCTCCCCGGGGATCTCTCAGGACTCACGTACCTTCAACATAACCAGCCTCCTGCCTGTTCCGCTTCGGCTCCAAGCCTCCCACACCACCTTCCAGACAACGTCGCCGTGCCAGATCACGCTGGCGGGAAGAGGGGGGGGGGGGCAGTTGAACACCACGTCTCGCCCATTTGTGATCCCCACCAACCCCCCAGAACCCCAAGCCTCTTGTACCTCTGTAGTCGTATCTCTCTTCTTTTCGTCTCGGGGGCGCCAATCTGATATCAGCTATACAGCCGCAAGCCCTTCACCCAGCTTCTTCTGTGCCCACAGGGGCCTCCACAGTCTGAGCTCAGGGTCAGCTGTACTCAGCAGAATCCACCACTACTGTCGGTTTTCAGCCTATTCTCACCTATGCAACAGTCTCCAGAGAAGCGGGTGCCCCAGTCACCTCTGCGGCAGCCCCGCAGCTCCAAAATTTCTCTGCCGGAGGTTCAGGTAGGCACAGTGCCCGGCCCAGCTAATCACCCCTCTTCAGGCTCCTGCACCTCTGTTTGTCACCCTGCTTCCCACGTGGTTCAGTGTTACAATGGGGTGTCAGTCCCTTATCGCCTATCTCTCTGCTGGGCTCAAATGCCTCCCTAGCTGTGTCCACTGGGGTTCTCACTGAGTCAGCTCTGCATCAGTATTGTCTCTGCTTGAGGGCCTCCTCTCTTTGCAATTCTGGGGTTGCACATACGTTTCAGAAAGTAGGCCTCATGTTTCTCAATGCCCCCCGGTTGCTCAGATATGCCTGATAGCTATCTTTCCTGGGGCCTTTCGGTCATATCTGGCCTGCACCTTTGTTCTGCGGCACAAATAGTGTAATTAACTTGCTTCGTGCAACAAGATTCTATTGGATTTTAGAGGCGGTCAGGGGAGCTTCCCTAACTAGCAGCCATCTTTGAGTCAGGCAAGTTCTGTCCATTCAGTTGGAGAATTCAACAGGATCTTCTCCGCTGGTGGTCCATAACAGACAAATGGGTCTTGCAGACCATTCAGGAAGGCTATTCTCTTCCATTTTTAGGTCGAGCCTAGCGTTGTAGCGCATGCACTGCTAGCTTTGCAAGGCATGCAGTATTAGTATAGCATGGAAGCTCCGCCCACTCTCCGCCCTTGATTTTCATTGGCTTGTGTCTTAAATGCTGTCTTCCGATTGGATATAGGCTTGTTAGTCCCTCCTTATGACGGCCATGTCATTTGTGTCCTTCCATGGCTACTGGCCCCTATACTACAGACAACTTTCTTTCCGTCCGTCCCCCTCCCGCAGTCCGTTGCCTTCTCGCACCGCTCCCCAACCCCTCCTATTCGTGCTGTGTCGCCCACCATCGCCCCCGTTTGAAACGCAATAGGTCTTGCGTAAATGCGAGTCCTATTGTATTGCAAATGCTTGTTATCTTTTCCTCCTCCTTTACCGCTAATTCAAGAACGGCTCCAGGAGGAAGTTACAGCTCACCTGTCCAGGGGGAGCTATAGAAAGAGTTCCGATTTCAGAAGTAAGCAGTGGTTGCTACTCCCGCTAATTTGTGGTTCAGAAAAAGAACAAAGGGTTGCGGCCCATTTTGGACCTTCAGACTCATTCTCTTCTTTATTCTCTTCCTCAAACAAGCATTTACAATGCAATGGTCTCGGCATCATTAAAGGTAGAGCTATTGGCATTGCTCATGACATTTCTTTTTTTTTCTTTAAATCATAAATAAATGGCATTGTCATTTACAATGCCAATACACAGCACTCTGCACTCAACAGCACTCACTACTCTGCACCTGCACTCACTACTCTGCACCTGCACTCACTACTCTGCACCTGCACTCACTACTCTGCGCACTCACAACTCTGCGCACTCACAACTCTGCGCACTCACAACTCTGCGCACTCACAACTCTGCGCACTCACAACTCTGCGCACTCACAACTCTGCGCACTCACAACTCTGCGCACTCACAACTCTGCGCACTCACAACTCTGCGCACTCACAACTCTGCGCACTCACAACTCTGCGCACTCACAACTCTGCGCACTCACAACTCTGCGCACTCACAACTCTGCGCACTCACAACTCTGCGCACTCACAACTCTGCGCACTCACAACTCTGCGCACTCACAACTCTGCGCACTCAACTCTGGGGGGGGTGTGATGGGAGAGACTCGCGGGGGGGGGGATGGGAGAGACTCGCGGGGGGGGGATGGGAGAGACGCGGGGGGGGGGGATGGGAGAGACGCGGGGGGGGGGATGGGAGAGACGCGGGGGGGGGGATGGGAGAGACTAGCGCGGGGGGATGGGAGAGACTCGCGCGGGGGGAGGACGGGAGAGACTCGCGGGGGGGGGACGGGAGAGACTCGCGGGGGGGGGACGGGAGAGACTCGCGGGGGGGGGGGGACGGGAGAGACTCGCGGGGGGGGGACGGGAGAGACTCGCGGGGGGGGGGGACGGGAGAGACTCGCGCGGGGGGGACTCTCGCGGGGGGGGTGACTTGCGGGGGGGAGTAACTTGCGGGGGGGAGGGCGGAAAGTGACTCGAGGGGGGGGGAGTGACTCGCGGGGGAGGGGGTAGAGACTCGCGGGGGAGGGGGGAGAGAGACTCGGGGGGAGGGGGGGAGAGAGACTCGGGGGGAGGGGGGGAGGGGGGGGAGGGGGGGAGGGGGGGGAGAGAGACTCGGGGGGAGGGGGGGAGGGGGGGAGAGAGACCCGGGGGAGAGACTCGAGCGGGGGGGGAGAGAGACTCGAGCGGGGGGGGGGGGGGAGAGACTCGAGCGGGGGGAGGAAGTGTTGCAGATGAGAGCGGGGGTCCTCGCAGGTCAGTTTCTTTTCCACAGACAGCTCATATCAGACTTTAGGAAGACATGGGATTTGCCGGACAGAGAACCCAAAACGCACCCCACACTACATGCGATACTAAACATGGGCGCAGGGCAACACATCATATGGCTATGGAGATCTACCATAGATCTCATGTGCGTGCCACTAACGAGGCTCCGATTAAAATGGGAGGAAGAATTCGGTCAGGCACTGCACGATAATGAATGGCTCACAGCCCTAGCGCACCATAAATAAGTGTTGCGTAACCATTGCTTCAAAACATCCCATTCAACATACTACATTGTGCATATCTCACACTGGAGCAACTAAAGTGTTTCTTCCCTGCAACAGTTTGAATGCCCATGCTGCCACATGCCCGACGGCACATTTGTCCATATGTTATGGACATGCCCCACACTGCAGATTTACTGGGCGGGAGTGCACACCATGATACTGACAATCACAGGGCTGATGGGCCTCACCACATGGGAGACCAGATTCATCACCTTATTATCATACAACGGTAATGCAATGCACTAAAAGCTAAAACAACGTAAATGGTGCAGAAATGTATGTACCCTGGTTGAATATGAAAAATCGAACAAAAAGGGTTACACAAAAAGGGGGGGGGGGGGACACACTACAAAGGAAAGTCAAGGTGGCGGGAATTTCACAGATGAAAAAGAAAAAAAAACAATAAGACAAAGCATAAAAATCAAAACGCAAAAAAAAGGTGCAATTAGGTATAACAGCTTTAAATAAAGCAGGAACTTCCTTGTAGTGGAAACAATGAAATTACTATTATCTTTCATGAAAACATAATGAGCTACCGCAGTCTTTAAAAGTTTCTTAAATGAGTAGGGTCTGATTCAATTATTTGTATACTTAGCACTGGGGCACCACTTACTTACAGATACCCCCAGGTGTCCCCAAATGACATCTTGTTGAAACTCTACATTTCAACCACAATCCAATGGATAATTTTCTTTCAGAATTTTAGCTACTGGGGTACATTCACCCCATTTAAGAGATGCACTGACATTCATAGAATACTAGCAGATATGTTGTCTAGGTGCCATGTTACTGGTTTCTGCCCCAACAAACTGCCCTTCGCCTGGTGTATTTTCTTTACCCACTTGGCGAATTGTGCGATCTTTCTTTAATCACTTCATCTCCCACTGCCTTTCTTCCTTTATCTACAAACATTACGAGTCCTGAAGAAGAAAGCACTAGACAATATAACAGGTATATGCTAACGCTGAATAGAAGCTTAAGGCCACTAAAGGGTAAAATTGGTTCTAGACTTGATCAGAAAGAAGGGTAGGAAAACAGATTACAGAAATGCATTGAAAGCAGCGGCAGATTTAAACTTTAAAGTTCATCGAGACTGCTAAATATCTTGCCTGCTGAATATTCTCAACCAGTCTTCAAGGAGCACTGTGACCCTGTAAAGAAAAGAGCTACAGGGCAACACCCAATCAGAGAGCACAATGGAGTCAGCTCTTCCCAGCCAAGGGGGGGACGGGAGAGACTCGCGGGGGGGGCTTCAAGGAGCACTGTGACCCTGTAAAGAAAAGAGCTACAGGGCAACACCCAATCAGAGAGCCCAATGGAGTCAGCTCTTCCCAGCCAAGGGGGGGACGGGAGAGACTCGCGGGGGGGGGACGGGAGAGACTCGCGGGGGGGGGGACGGGAGAGCCTCGGGGGACGGGAGAGCCTCGGGGGACGGGAGAGCCTCGGGGGACGGGAGAGCCTCGGGGGACGGGAGAGCCTCGGGGGACGGGAGAGCCTCGGGGGACGGGAGAGCCTCGGGGGACGGGAGAGCCTCAGGGGACGGGAGAGCCTCGGGGGACGGGAGAGCCGCGGGGGGGGGGGGAAGAAAAATAAAACGGCAAAAACAAAACATGGAAAGAAAAATAAAACGGCAAAAACAAAACGGCGGCCACAACGACTTTCGGATTCGGGGCGGGAGCGAGGACAGCGGGAGCATGCGACCTACCTCATGTACAACAAACAGCTTAAAATGCGGCCGGCGCTCCTGAAATTTTTCGGAATTGGGGGCGTGGTTTTGATGTACTGAGTGACGGACAACGTCACTGTCTAAAGAACATCAAAAATGACGCCCCCAAATCCGAAAAGGACGGGGCTACATTGGAGTGACTGATCTCTCCTCCAATGGCTGGCCTCCGTTTAGGAAGCCAGCCAATGAAGGAGAGATGGGGCACGGAGGCGGGACCTTCGGCGCTACTCCGACTCATTAAATCTCCGGCCTAAGACTGCGCAAGCGCAGCCTTTTAGGCCTTCGACCTAAGGAGAAATTAAAGATGCTCACAAAGGCTCAGATCTTGTCTACCCTACACCAAAAAGACTGGTTGGTAGCATTGTACTTGCAGGATGCGTATTATACATCCCCATCCTGCCGGGCCACAGACGTTACCTGCGGTTCAAGGGAGGCCACAACCACATTCAGTTTACAAGCTCCCCTGTTGACCTTACCAGCACCCCTCAGGTGTTCGCCAATGTAATGGCTGTCCTGTTCGGAAACCCGATTGAGAGTCATGGAGCAGGATGTTAGTTTCTGCAAAGTCAGTAAGCTCTTTCTAAACCACCTTAGAGCATTTTTGCTGGGTTGGCAGCAAGGGAAATCGGTCTGAAATTACTAAGCACACTCAGATCCGCATTAGGTTTTTTAAAAAAGAAGCTGTAAGAATGCTTGTTTCCAGGCAACAGGAAAAATGCCCAATTTAAGGAGGAATTCCAAATCTGGTTTAATGTAGGATTGAGCCATCATTCTAAAAAGACGGTAAGAAAGCAGGTCCATAGGTGAGCCAGATTAACATTTCAGACGTTCCGCCATCGGGTCCTCCAGAGAAATCAAGAGAAATTCCGAACATGAGATGTGGGAGTCAGCGGTCAATACTTGCTGGTTAGCCAATGGCTCCACATCCCAAGGGAATGAGGATTTGAGTTTCTGGATTTTTTCCTAAAAAAAATCTGACAGACTTATACAAAGGGTAGGTGAAGGAAGAAAGGTGCTTTATGTGGCTTCCGGGGTGGTAAAGAACTTCACAATATTAGAAATGTCTTTAACTGAGTTTTTTGAAGTCTCAATACGACTAGCCAAGTTGTCCCTCTTCTTGCTCCGCCTCAGTTTGCGAAATTCTCAGAGCCTCTTTATATGCATTTTTATCCTCAAGATTATAAGACTTTCTCCAGCAGCGCTCTAATTTCTTACCGTGGCTCTTTGCCACCCTAAGCTTGTACGAGAAACAATGGGCTGAAGGTTTAGATGTGTTAGAACTAAGTGGCCTTATTAGGGCTACTGTATCGAGGGCATTCATGACTCATTGGTTAAAGCAAGAGGTGTCACGATCAGGGTTGCCTGATAACTGGGCATAATTAACTCTGCAAGTTCCATGTCTTTAGATCTCAATTTCAAGACACTGATTCGAAAGTTGAAACAGTCAATAATGACCAGACTGATGGTACTTTGACGAGGACTTCAAGTAAGAAGTTGAGTGACTGCAGATACTGACCTGTTACTAGGACTGAGTAACTTGGAGCAGAATCTACTTGAAAGCCACAATTTCTTCTTATTTGGGTCATACAACTTGCCTAACCGGTCTATTATCGCCTTGGAATGTATGAGGGCATATTTACCATATGAATGAGTCGTGCCCTAAGCCCAGATACACATGGCATACCTCGTGCAACAATTCCTTTAAGTAGTTGTGGCACAGTTGGGATTTTCAATGGGGACATTGTTTCCTAGCACACTGTGGAAGAGATTTGGAGTTGTCAGAAAACCATCAAAGTTGGGTGCAGAGTGTGAGAAGTTGGCCTGATATGTGATGTCCACTGTTCTAGTGGGCACCCTGTATCAGTCCAAACAACCCTTATGGTGATGGTTGTAAAGTCAACCTTATCCTAGTGGTAGCATGGACAAAGCAGTCTTAGGCTAATACTTCATAGAGCATGTGAAGCCAATTGTTCTACCAATAATAACCCCTTAAATACCAAATGAAAGGACACCACACAAGGTATATATAAAATATATATGTATTTATTCCTAACACAACCCCTCTGCACTCTTTATGAGGTCAGAGTTCGAGATACAGCACAAGTGACTCAATAAGCATACTATAAGTTACAGAAATACAATTCTGCCGTAGGGGCCTCACAAACCATTTACTAAATAAGTGGTATAAGAACCACTTCAGAACAGGTGAATAGGTCTAGGGCATCGCTGGGACTACACTGAACAACAACCACAGGTTAGGAAGTAGGAGTCTCACAGGATGCGTGTGCAGTGTATAAACGAACACGCGAGTTCTCAGACTTTCAATGGGAACGTAAAAGTTAGAAACTAGTTGATTTCGGACAGTCCGGGTGGACTTGCGGGGAAACCCAATTAAAGCAGGACACTTGGATAGTTATTACCCACGGGGGCACCGGAGTACTCTAGTTACCTCACCCAGGGAATTCGGGTGCATAGGTGTAAAGTCGTGTCGGGTTTTGTCGTCGATTCCTATGGAGAGCTGCAAGAAGATGCTGCAGGCAACCAGGAGGAAGATGTCCGGATGGATCCAAGGATGGATCGGAGAAGTGAAGTACCTGAAAGCAAAGGGGACAGAGTCTGGGTCACTAGCCAGTGACCAGGAAGGAACCAGGCGATGTCGAGCTGCAAACAGGTGAAGTGAAGCTTGTCTCTGCAGCCACGTGTACCAGGAGGTGTCGCCGACTACCAGGAGCTGGATACAAACTGTCCCACGAAGGCTCTCGCTGTTGGTGGTGTCGGCTTCCGGATTGGAGTCAACAAGCCTTGGCAAAGCAAACCCACGCACGAAGTAAAGATCGGCTTCTTGTACAGACCGGCAAGGTCTGTGGAGCTTCCCCTTTACAGGGAAGCAAGAGCAAGCCCAGAGCAACCAGGCAAGCAGCGTTGTTTCAAAATGGAGTCTTCAAGATGGCCACTAGCCAGCGGGCTAGCAACAGCGAAGACGCGTCAAGATGAAATGCAAGAGCAAGCCCCACGCGGCACTCGTGGAGTGTGGAGGGCTGAGCTTTGGTGCACTTACGCCTCAGGGTTGGGGCATCTCAAGTCCCAATGCACAACTTCGAGGACGCCTCAGAAGCTGCACAGTTTAGCAAAGAGCAAAATGGCCAGGTGTCCGGTCCCACGTCTCTCGTGTCCGCCACGGGTCTCAGCTTTGATGGAGGTGTGGGTCGGAGAAGTCTGGAATTCCAGCCCGGTGAAGCAAAGTTGTCAGGATCCTTCGGGAGAGTCGACAAAGCAAACCGGCAATTCGCTAGGTGGTGCCTGTTTGCACAGGGTGGTCACTACTTGACCACAAGGGAGATTCTTCAGTCTTCTAGTTGCAGTAGAATGTCGAAGGTCCAGAGTTTCGCAGTTCAGGATAATCTAAAGTTCTAGACTCAGCTCCTAGCTTTACACTGATTAAAGGGGCTGGATTACCTGCTAGGTCCCTCCTATGGGTGGAACCAGGGAAGGGGGTGGTTACACCCCTTTCCCTTTGTCCAGATTCACGCCAGAGCTGGGGCTGGAGTGCCCCAGCAACTGGTTTGAACCTGGCTATGCATGGAGCACCTTGTGGGCCCCAGGCAGTGTCTCATTTCATTCAACCCACCCTGCCCCAATACACTATAGCCTTTCTGGGGAGGTGCTAGCACCTCCCAAGGCAGGAAACCTATTGTTCAGGCCTCCCTCGCTGGTGGGGCTCCCAACTGCAGGAGGTCAGACTTGTGTCTGTGGCAGCAGCATCCATTTTGTGATGCTGAGGCTCTGTTTAACTTTAACCGGGTAAAGCTACAACTACATGTCTTCTCCCTCTAGAAGGGTGGAATGCTACCCCCGTCGCCAGAACTGGCGAGGGGGTAGTATTCCAAAGCGTATGACACCTTACACAACATGTTTTGATAAAGCCAAACCAAAGTTAGCATTCAACCGCGAGGATTATAATGCACTTAAGAGTATATGGTATGGCTATATCATAGAACAGCTATAAGGACATGGTTCCGAAAGCTGCAGACAGGCTCAGCTCATGCTAGAGCACCATCTCACATAAAACCAAGCACTCTGCCTTCAGGATTGTCAAGGCCTGCCATAGGAGTGACTTATAGGTATATATGTGTCTATATGGAATGGTAGGTATAGGGATACTATACCTAAGCAAGGGGTGATTACACGACCTTGCCCCAGCTGAGTAATCAGCCAGTTGTGTCAATGTGGATGGCCAGCCAGGGGTGGCATAATACATGCTGCAGGCCCTGGTAGGCCTGCACCTATAGTACACTATACAGGGGCTCACAAAATGTGACACAATAGCCAATTGGATATGTACCTAAAGTACATGGTATGAATTTAGAGAGAGAACAGTTGGGCTTTGGGTCTGATTAGCAGGCCCACAGCCACACTAAAGTCGAGAAACCAGTATATCAGAGCAAAAAGTGAGGGGTGACCATAGGAAGCAGACCCTGCTCTCCTACACAGAGCTCCAGGTCCGAAGGTGCAGAAAGAAGCTAACTGATGTAAGCATGCAGGTGGCACGTATAGGCAACTCCGTTCTCACATGAGGCAGTATGGAGTTAGCACGTGTTGAAATCGCAAAAATTACCGTTACCACAAGCTGAAGCCATTTTGTTTGTAGCATCCATTTGCATTAGCCATGTGATTCTTACCTCTTCACTGCTGCTTGCCTTTCTATTCCACGTGAGTCATCAACCGTAGTTAACTCCTTCAGTACTAAGCCAGAGCACTGTGCATGCTCAGAAAGGCCTGTAGATGCTAGAATGCACCTGCTCTAGACTGTAACTGTCAGGCTATTCCAACTGATGAGGCAGTTCTCTCTCCCCTCTTACTTTGCTGACCAAGTGATTTCTGTCTGCCCATGTTAGTCATTAACAATTCAAGTATATGCCTGAACCTCTTCTATGAGTCTCCATGCTTACTCGGCAACAAACTGGGTATATAAGCACTAAGGATTCTGTATTTCTTGTAGTACCTCATACAGTGCCCAAGGGTGTTGTATTGATGTAGTCCCACTCATGCGTGTTAATAAACGTTTTTTGATATTCCAGCTTCCCTGCCCATCTCTATTCTGTTGGTTTAAGGACCAGTGAACAGATAAGGGTAAACTTCTGCACCGGTGCGCTCCTAAAAAGGTTCATTTCCACACACAGAGCTGCTTAACTTCACTTAGGACTTATGAACTGAATTTCAAGCAGGTCGCAATTTTTCATTCAGTACGATTCACAGCAATTGTGGCTTTAAGTTGGCAGGGTGTGCCCAGACGTGGGTCCCTTGCTCACTGGATTCAAGCCAGTCTGGCTGATGAGGGCTGTTAGCTCGAAACCTGTCCCCAGATGCTTGTTTCCAGTCCTGGTAAGACATGGCTTGGCCCTTCGGGCTGGACTGTTCCTATGAGGCACAGGTTCAAGACTGATTTGCACATATCTGTGTCTGAACTGGGGTGGCGAAGTGAGCTGAAGAACAATAATGGATTCAACCCAGATCTGAGACTGATGGTGAGTGTCTGAAATGTAATCTCCATGTGTTTGCTCTGCAAGGATCCACACAACCACCTTTGAATACTTTTCAAAAGTGACTTTAGTTATTTATTTTTTGTAATGCAGCTCAATTCCACATCCCCCAAAAAACAAGGCTGCATTTATTAATAGAAAAAGGCAAACTTCAGTGAGTATTGGCAGTGGTTTCCTGTACCCTAGAGCTGCCACCCTAACTCCCCCGCCTCCCCCCAAAGTGAAAGAGGTAAAAAGATAACCCTCCCCTCTTGCAAATAAGTTACCACACCAACATATAGTAGTCAGTCACTTTCTAATGGTTTGCAACCAAATGAAGTCTGGTCACAATCCATTCATATATATAGGGTACCAAATCACAATCTGCTAAGGACGACCATAGCATGTCACTTCCAAATTGCAATTTGGTATCCAGTTCAGAACTTATTTTAGTAGTCAGCAACACTTCACATGAAATAACCTTTTATTAGTCACACTTTGTTTCTGTGGTTCAGGGTTTGTGACTGCTAAGAAGTGTAGTGCTTCTTCATACTTCGTTCTATGCCTCAATTTCTGGCAGTTCGGTCACTTATGAAGAAAACTACGTGCATTATTTGTTCAGGAAAGGTGGATGATGTTATTTTAATTTGCAACACCAGCCATCACACCAGTCAAATTACATACAGAATCATCTGACTTAAAATAAGTACAAAAGAAGTAATTCAGAAGGATGCAAATCAAGACCTGAATGTGCCCACTAAACACTGTCACTAAACTCGCGATAAGGGGACTTCAGCATAGAAAATACTAAGCAAAATGCTGGAAACGAATAAATGAAAAATTGAGCTTTAAGTCTGAACTACATCTTTAAATAAGAAATAACTGTCACACTAGATCTGGACATTGTTAATGAGCAGTACCCCTGCGCACTAATAGGTGGCATAGGTTGGCTCTGCATAGTGTTGGTGTCTTCTGTGTTGCCTATATAGATACCACTCGAGATATCAGTTTCTTTCGCAACTTTCCACGCCAGGAGCGTGGAGCACAAATAACACGGACCATGGTGTGTAAAACTAGGGCCCTGAAATTGGAAAAAACCCTGCCCCCAGAAACCATTCGCAGAGCAGGCAGGATGGCTGGGTCGGTAAGGAATGCAAATGCTACTTACCAGTATGCATCTGTTCTTGGCATGTAGGGCTGCTGACATTCATATCTGTGCATAGATCGCCGCCTAGTGTTGGGTCCGGATGATTGCACATTGTTGTCCTGGAAGAGTCTTCGAAGTATCACGAGATAGGTGGCTCCTCCCCTGGACTACAGTGCGCATGGGCATCGCCTCCATCCCCAGATTGTTTTTAGCCATTGGCAGAGATGGAGTGAAGTATGTGAGTGATGCCCATGCTATGAGCATATGTATATATTTATATGAATACTGCAGCTGCTACAGGCGCCGGGGAGGAGGGTGGGCGATATGAATGTCAGCAGCCCTACATGCCAAGAACAGATGCATACTGGTAAGTAGCATTTGCAGTTCGAGGCATGTGGGCTGCTGAATTCATATCTGTGCATAGAATACATAGCAGTCCTCCCATTATTGGCGGCCGCCCGTGCCAGCTGCAGCAGTCTGAAAAAGTGTTTTGAGAACAGCCTGACCAACAGCTGCCTGCTGTTTGGAGTGCACGTCTGCACAGTAATGTTTAGTGAAAGTATGTGTGGTAGACCATGTGGCTGCTCTACAAATATCTTCTAAGGGAATGTTACCTAGGAAAGCCATAGAGGCCCCCAACTTTCTGGTGGAGTGGGCTCTTGGTGGAATCGTGAGAGTGCGTTTAGCCTTAGCGTAACAGATCTGAATGCATTTCACGATCCACCTAGCGATCCCAGCTTTGGAGATAGCGTTTCCCTTGTGGTGTGAGGCAAATGCAACGAAAAGTTGCTTGGTCTTACGAAAATCTTTTGTCCTGTCAATGTAGTACATTAAGGCTCTTTTAACGTCAAGGGTGTGGAGCATCCGCTCCGCCAGCGACTCTGGGTTTTGAAAAAACACTGGCAACTCAATTGTCTGGTTCATGTGGAATTGAGATACAACCTTGGGTAAGAATTTAGGGTTAGTGCGGAGAACCACCCTGTTAGGTTGTACTTGGAAGAAAGGTTCTTGGATGGTGAGCGCCTGCAACTCACTAACCCTCCGTAGCGATGTAATTGCCACTAAGAAAGCAACCTTCCAAGTCAGAAACTGAAGCTCACAAGAGTGCAGTGGCTCAAAGGGAGGACCCATCAGCCTTGTAAGAACCACATTGAGGTTCCATTCCGGAGCTGGTGGTGTCCGTGGTGGAATGACCCTTTTGAGTCCTTCCAGAAAAGCCTTGATAGCAGGGACCTTAAAAAGTGATAGGTGTTGCCTATTCTGGAGGTATGCTGCCATTGCAGACAAGTGAATGCGGATGGAAGAATACGCCAAATTGCATTGGTACAGGTGGAACAGGTAACAAATGATGTTCTGAATGGAAGCATCTAGCGGGTCAATATCGTGGTTTACACAGTAAATGACAAACCGCTTCCATTTAGCCGCATAACAGGCTCTAGTAGTGGGCTTCCTTGCCTCCCGAATGATGTCCATGCAATCGGGGGGAAGATTGAGGTAGCCAAACTCGAGGACTTCAGGAGCCAGATCGCCAGGTTGAGCTGTTGCGGATCTGGGTGCTGAATGTCGCCATGGCTCTGCGTCAGAAGGCTGGGAGTGAGATGAAGCCTTTGATGCGGTACCACGGAGAGTTCCAGAAACGTGGTGTACCATGGTTGGCGAGCCCACGTTGGAGCAACCAGGATGAGAGTCATCGAGTGCTGCCTGAGTTTGCGTGCCACCAGCGGTATCAGAGGTGCTGGGCGAAAAGCGTACGCAAATCTGCCTGACCAGTTCATCCACATCGCATTGCCCTGCGATTGCGGGTGTGGGAACCTGGCGGCGAAGCTTTGGCATTTTGCGTTCTCCTTTGTGGCGAAGAGGTCTATCTCTGGATGACCGCACCTTTGGAAGTACGGTTGGAGTACTGATGGATGTATCTCCCACTCGTGCATTTGGTGGCTGTGCCTGCTGAGCAGGTCCGCCATCTGGTTGTCCTTGCCCGGGAGATGCTCCGCCATGAGGAAGATGTTCCTCTGAATGGCCCACTTCCACATGCTCTGAGCCAGATGAGACAGCTGCGGAGAGTGTGTGCCCCCCTGCTTCTGAATGTAGTACATGGCCGTCATGTTGTCCGTCCGGATCAACACGACCTTGTTGCACAGATGTACTTTGAATGCCTTCAAGGCCATGAAGATTGCCATCAGTTCTAAAGCGTTGATGTGCATCTTCCTTTGCTTTTGTGTCCATAGTCCCTGCACTGTGTAGTGGAGTACATGCGCTCCCCATCCCTGGAGAGAAGCGTCCGATATCAGGATAATCTGTGGCACAGGCTCCTGGAACGGTCGGCCCTTGCAAAGGTTTTGTGGATTCCACCAATGCAGAGAGTTGTATGCCCGATCGCTCACCAACACTAGGTCTGTCAGTTGCCCATGAGCCTGAGTCCACTGACGTGCTAGGCACTCCTGAAGCGGACGCATATGTAGTCTCGCGTGCGGGACGATGGAGATGCAGGAGGCCATCATGCCTATCAACTGCATGAACACCTTCGCTGGAAGCGAGTGCTGAGGCCTGAATCGTTGGATCAGCGTTTGGATACTGGCGATTCTCACTGAATTTGGCTGCGCAGTGGCTGCCAGAGTGTCTATTGTCGCGCCCAGATACTGCCGTATATGGGCGGGTTGGAGATGGGATTTTGGATAGTTCAGCGAGAATCCCAGATCGTGCAGGAGATGAATGGTGCGGGACACGTGGTCGGCGCACTGCTGTTCTGACTTTGCCTGAATGAGCCAGTCGTCCAGATAGGGATAGACGTGGACGTTCTGGCGTCGTAGATGCGCCGCCACAGTCGCCAGGCACTTTGTAAAGACTCTTGGCGCTGTGGTGACCCCGAAAGGCAGAACCCTGAACTGGTAGTGCTGGTCTTGAATCGTGAATCTGAGGTACTTCCTGTGGGAAGGATGCAGGTGGATATGAAAGTATGCATCCTTCAGATCCAGCGTAGCCAGGAAGTCCCCCTGTCGAAGCAGGGGGAGGACCTGCTGCAACGTGAGCATATGGAAGTGCTCCGATAGAATGTACCAGTTGAGGGGCCTGAGGTCCAGGATGGGCCTGAGGGATCCGTCCTTTTTGGGGATTAGAAAGTACAGAGAGTAAACTCCTGATCCCCTTTCTTGCAGTGGGACGAGCTCTATTGCCCCTTTTTGCAGCATGACTTGAACTTCCTGCTGCAACAAGTGCAAGTGCTCGCCGGACATAGGACGGTTTCTTGGAGGTATGTTTGGTGGAGTGGAAGTAAGTTCCAGACAGTAACCGTACTGGATAAGAGACTTGACCCACCTGTCCGTGGTGATGGATTTCCACGCGGGCAGGAACTGCTGGAGTCTCCCCCCGACCGGTGTTGTGTGGTCGGGGGGCAGTGACAAGGGGTCACTGTTTGTTGGCGGTGGTGGACCTGGAGCTTTTGTTTCCACGTCCCCTGCCTTTGACGTTGTTGCCCCTGTAACCACCTCTACCTTTGTTGGTGTATGAGGTTTGGGTGTTGCTCTTGTAGTACTGTGTGGATTGTGATGCCTGACCCCTTGAGGTGCCTCTGTTATTGGAGCGGCGAAAGGAACCACCCCCAAAACTGCTGAGACTGGAGGGCCCCCATAGACTTAGCAGTGTCCGTGTCTTTCTTCATTTTTTCAAGTGTCGCATCCACCTCGGGGCCAAACAGATGGTCAGGATTAACTGTTTGGTTCAAGATGGTTGTCTGTATATCTGGTTTGAAGCCTGATATTCTAAGCCATGCATGTCTCCTCAGCAACACGCTAGTGTTGATCGCCCTGGAGGCGGTATCAGCCACGTCCAGCGCACATTTGATGGAAGCGTTGGTGATCAGCTTCCCCTCCTGAATCAACATTTCACCTGCCTCCTTGTACTGATCAGGTAAGTGCTGCAGAAGTGTTTCTAGGGTGTCGTAATGCGCCCTATCGTAGCGTGCAAGTACGGCCTGCGTGTTTGAAATGCGCCAAATATTAGCTGCCTGCGCAGCAATTAGTTTCCCTGAGGCTTCAAATATTTTTGACTCTTTGTCTGGGGGAGGAGCGTCACCCGTGGTCTGCGAGTTCGCCCGCTTACGTGCGTTGGATACAACCAAAGAATCCAGTGGCAAGTGTCCCTTGATGTACGTTGGATCCGAGGGCGCTGCCTTGTATTTTTTATCAATACGAGGATTGATGACTCGCGCCCGAGTGGGCTCCCTGAAAACCTCTGGCGCGTGCTTCAGCACTCCCTTGAGCATAGGCAATGTCTTGACTGATTTTTCAGCCACTGAGAAAGTGTCAAACAGAAAATCGACATCCACAGGATCTGAATGTAGGTCGACATCATGATTAGCTGCAGCTCTCTCAATCAGAGCGTTGAAGGCTGCAGAGTCCTCTGTTGGAGAAGTCTTTGCTGCAAAAAACTGCGGTTCATGACCCGACTGAGGGTCCTCAGGGTCGCCTCCGGCAGACCAAGGTTCATGTACCTCCTCTGGATCAGAGTATGCTGGATAATTGTACTCGTCCTCTTCATCTCCGTCACCTTCCCCAGCGTTTGAATGCGTCGGTGAAAGTTCCAAATTATGTGGAGATGCAGGCTCTATAGGGGTAAAAGTACCCGCAGAGTCCTTTTTGTTTTTGAGTGGAATACGATAATGCTCCAACACCAGCTCCGTGGTGATCTTCCGTTTGAGGAGAGAGAGCTTCCTGGTGTTGGCGTCGATGATAACCTCTCGACGCTCCTCATCTGCGAGTGGCTGGAGCCGAGGCTTCGGCACCACCAAGGATGCCTTGGGCGTTGACACCACCTTCAAAGGCACCCCAGCCCCATGCTTCGGAGCGAAAGCCTTTGGCGTCGACTTCGGCGGCAGCGTGTAGCGGATAGGCGTCTGCGCCTTTGCCGGCTTTGGTGTAGGCTTCGGCACCTCATCCTTCGGTTCGGGAGCCACAGCGTCCTTCCGAATCCGGTGCAGGGACTCCACGACCTTTTTTGTTAAGGCCGGGGAGGGCTGGACCGGCTCGAGCCATTTCCCCGAGTCCGGAGTCGGGTCGGCGAAAGGCACGGTCTTCGGAGCCGACACATCACCATCCTTGGCCTTGACGGCCGGAGTCGGCGCAGCCTGAGCTTCGGCGTCGTCCTGACGCTTCTTCGGAGCCTTTTTCGGGTCATCGACCTAGACCACCTTCGGCGCCGACGCGGCCGCGTCGGTCGTCTTCGGCTTCGACACCAGGGTCTTCGGGTCGGCCATCTTGGCGTGGCTCTTGCTGTCGGCCATTTTGAATTTCTTAGACTTCGAGGCCTCTGGAGCTTTCTGTCCCACCAGTGCGACTTTCACTTTCGGTTTCGAAACCGTTGGTGTGGACCCCGATGGCTTCACTTTCGTTTTCTTCAACGGGAGTGGCACATCAGAAATGTCCGTGGCCGGGCCCGGAGGCGAGGCCGTGGGACGATTAGCGAGGTCTTGGGTAAGGCCCGAAGGCGATCCCTCGACCTGGGCCGTATAATGGGGGTTGACCCCTGAGTCAGTTTGAGGATGCTCCTCCTCTGAGCTATCCTCCACGGTGGCAATGGCCCCATCGTCGTCCCCTACCTCACCGACGACTTCATCAAACTCCTCGTCTCCCGCGTCGTAGTTTCCTTCCTCCGACGCCGGGCTAGAGTCCGAAACTTGAAAGACATTGTCGTCTCCAACGTCTTCTTCGAAGATGTTGTCTGGCGGGGGCGCTGATAACTGGGCCTGGAGTCTAGCGGCCCGACGAAGCTTGAGAGTCTTCTTACACCGGAACTTTGAGCAGGCCATACACCTGGCCTCATCATGGTCCGGCGACAGACATTTGTTGCACACTGGGTGCACGTCGAGGTGTGAATACTTTGAGGTGCACACCGGGCACCTTTTAAACTGAGTTCGTTCCATGTCTGGAGCGTCGTGTAGGCCCGTCCGCGCAGACAGCACGCGGAAGGGCAGGAAGAGTTCGGAGCTGAAGAACAGTCAAACCCGAACGAAAAACGATACCGACGCCAAGCCTAAAGACCTTTTGGTCTCAAGTTAGGAAAGTTAAACAACTATCGATTCCGACAGAGGGAACCGAAACACATCCGAACCCAATGGCGGAAAAAAACAATCTGGGGATGGAGGCGATGCCCATGCGCACTGTAGTCCAGGGGAGGAGCCACCTATCTCGTGATACTTCGAAGACTCTTCCAGGACAACAATGTGCAATCATCCGGACCCAACACTAGGCGGCAATCTATGCACAGATATGAATTCAGCAGCCTACATGCCTTGAACTCTGCAGCTACATAGAGTCTCTATCAGGTGAACAAGTTACTTACCTTGGGTACCGCTTCATCTGGTAGATTCTTCTAGCAGCAGATGGCTTTCCTTGAGATAAATACCCAAGCAATACCTCTCCGGAGGTGGGTTTGCGAAACAATTTCACAATTAAAGGGTCGGCAGGACCGAAATGGCAAAGTACCCATCCCTACAAACCTGATTGCACACATTTACCTAGCAATACTGCCTGGACAGAGATGCCCATCTCGCTGCCTTGCAGAGGGCCCAGGAATAGAACACCACGTCCTAACGCAGTGGTTGCAGCCTTGGCTCTTGTGGAATGATCACTTAAACTCTGAGAGGATTGCCTTCGGACCAATGAGTAGCAGATTTTAATGCAGAGCACGATCCATAGGGAGATGGTCAGTTTCTGTACACTCTTCGCCTCCCTTGGTCCGACACCCGACAATGAGCCATTTGTCCACCAGAACTCTTTTGTGCAGTCAAGGTAGAAAGACCACGCTCATTTTGGGTCCAGTCTATTGAGTCACTCCTTTTCCTTAAAGGGATGCGGCCAAGCATAAAAGGTGAGCATGGTGATGGACTGGCCTACGAAGAACCAGCTTGCCTGCAAAGATGGTTTAGTATGGCGGCTTAGATGATAAAACTAATTTCACTGAACCCTCCGGGCAGATGTTATCGCCAACAGGAAGGTAGTCTTCATGGTAAGCAGCTTGAGAGGACAGTTATGAATCGGTTCAGAAATGTAAGTATGAGATTGAGGTCCCAATGAGGCATGATAAAGGGTGAATGTGGAAACGAAAGTTGGAAACCTTTCAAATACCTATTTACAACAGGGGATCTGAAAAGGGATAGCTGATCTGACAACCATAGAAAGGCTGAGATGGCAGAAAGCTAGGCCTTTAAGATGTCCAAAGCGAAGCACTGCTGGGCAAAAGAAAGACTAAACTGAAGGACTAAAGAAAGGGTAGCAGAAAGGGGAGCAGCTTGCTTTCCTGCACACCACACCACAAACATGGCCCAAATGGCAGGGGTATACAATCTTGTTCGAGGGACGCCTGGCTGCGAAAATAACATTGTAGACAATGAGCGAAGGTCGGACGGAAGCTGTCAAATGCCAACGCTCAATCTCCACACAAAATCGGAGCATTGGCAGTTGTAACAAAAGATCCTCCCAAATAGGCAGCCTGATGAGAGAAACTACCATGCTCAACAGCTTGGGATATCCAACTCTCTGAGGTCAGTCTAGAGGCACAGATATGGCTCAAGTCAGGT
The DNA here is from genome assembly GCF_964263255.1 of Lissotriton vulgaris. Classification (NCBI taxonomy): domain Eukaryota; kingdom Metazoa; phylum Chordata; class Amphibia; order Caudata; family Salamandridae; genus Lissotriton; species Lissotriton vulgaris. The sequence continues at coordinate 638,174,897 of NC_141700.1, read as the reverse complement.
CGTTCCTGGTCTTCTTGAGCACTCTGGGCAGGAGTGGTATTGCCAGAACGGCCTACAGGAGGTCTGAGCTCTACTGGAGAGGAATGGGTCTACAAGCAAGAAGCGCCTTTAAAACTCTAGGGCACACAAGTGCTGACAATACTCATTCTCAGGGGTGCCAAATGGATCTAACCAAACCCACTGCTGAAAGAGACCTTATATGACCTTCGGGTGGAGATACTATTCAGGATCAGCTATGCATCTTCTACTGAGTTTGTGTAGCCTGCCAGGCGTTGAACCACCAAGGATATAAACCCTAAACGTTCCAGCCAGGTACAGGGGTTCTGGGCTTCTTGACAAAGGATCCACGATCCCACCAGCTTTGTTTGTTGCAGTAGCACATGGCAATGGTGTTGCTTAAACACCTGCACTAGCCTTCCCTTGGAGGGAAAATGGCTTTCAATGCCAGCCGGATCGCCCGGAGCTCCATTAGGGTGATGTGGAGGTCTGATTCTGTAGGAGAACAGAGGCCAATGATCTACACCTCTCCCAGATGGCTGCCCCAACCCAGGAGTGACATTTATCACCACTGTCCGATCTGGTTAAGGACGGGACAGGGGACTTCTGCTAATCCAATTGTGGTTCGTTAACCACATCGGCAGATCATTTGCAGTATCCCAAGATCTAAACTATGCCAGAAAGATTTTACTAATATTGCGTCCACTGGAACTTCGGGTCCTACTGCAGAGCCCACATATGTCAGTGAACATGTACCACAAACATGGAGCAGGAACCCATGAGGCCCAGCAGCATCAGAGTCCGTCTCACCGAAACCCAGGATAGAGGATGAAACATATGCATCATAGCCTGAATTTCTGGGACTCATTCGGGAGGACAAGCCCAAAACTGTACCATGTCCAGAACAGCTCCGATGAAAGAGTGCCAGAGGGAGTCCAGTGTGAATCCGGCAAGTTGATAGTGAACCTCACTGAGTGCAAGAGTTCTACCGAAGACTGAAGGTGGGATATGACTGCCTGGGATGAGTCTGCCTTCAACATACCGGTTTTGAGATAGGGAAAAACTGGCACCCTTAATCTCCGCAGATGAGCAGCAACCACCATCATCATCACCTTGGTGATCAGAGGGGCGCAAGTAAGGCCAAAGGGAAGCACTGTTAACTGAAAGTGTTTGTAGCAGGTAATGTCAACAGGCAGGCAGGACGAGGATGTGGCAGTATGTGTCCTGCAAATCCAACGCTACCTTCCAGTCTACCGGGTCTAGGGCAGACAGGACTTGAGCTAGCGTGAGCATTTTGAAGTTCTTTTTCAGGAATAACTATAGAGTGCAGGTTTAGGAATGGACAAAAGCCTCCGTCCTTTTTGGGCACCAGAAAGTAGCTGGAATGACAACTACGACCTACTTCTGGCATCAGGACCATCTCTTTGGCTCCCCCATGATCAGGACAGCCTCCACTTCTTTCCGGAGTAAGGAGACCTGGTCCTCTGTCAGCCTGTTGCACGGGGTGGCACTGAACAAGCGGCAGAGACGAAGGGGTACCCCTTCAGACGTTTTAAAGACCCAGCAGTGTGACGTTATCAACCTCCAGTGGTGCAGGTGATAGCATAGCCTGCCTCCCACCAGTTGCCATGATGGTTGGAGGGTGAACTAAAGAGGTTTGGAGGACTGACTGGGGGGGGGGGGGTGTATTTGAGGACAGAATCTATGGGGACAGTGTCTTCTTCCACGCACAGGCTGAGGAGCTTGTGTGACATGGAGGCTGGGCGGGTGGCTTCCGTGGGCACAAAAGGCGTGAAAGGCAGACTGGGGTTGACACAGGGCCATGGATATGCCTAAGGACCTGGCTGTAGCCTAGGTATTCTTGAAGCTCTCCAGTGCTGAGTCCACCTTGTCTCCAAAGAGACTGCAGCCATCAAAAGGAATGTCCATAAGCAAGTCTTGGACATCCCCTGAAAAGAATTGTAGTTCTCAATCAGGTGTGGCAATTAGACAACCGAAGAAGAAACCTCTCTGTCTAGCGTGTTGGTCATATCGTACCACATCTGATCATTAACTTGCCCGAATCTCTCCAGTCTGTCATAGCTTTGGACAGATTGACCTGGGCCTTCTCCGGGACCACAGGCCGCACCCAGAGCAACCAAATCCTACAATACATGGTAATAACAGCCCAAAGCTACACAGGGTTCACAGACCACAGTGCAAGGCAGGTGGAAGAAAAATGTTCTTGACTAAAGTCCAGCCTCTTGGATTGCCCGTCCAGTGGGGTGCTAGGGAATATGGCAGGGTTTACACTGGAGATGGAGTCTTGGACTACCGAGCTCTCCAGAGCGGGGTCTTGTGTGAAGAATCTGGGGACACCCGGGGCAATAGCGGTGGGCAACTGTCCAATATAAAAGGAGCCCCTGTGCTGGGCTTGAACCAAATCTCAAGCAGGACGTTCGTAAGGGCTTCATTAAATGGAAGAACTTCCAGCTGAAGCACCTCTGTCAAGACGTTAGTTCTGAATGCTACTGAGGGCAGGCTAAGGTCCAGGACCTCAGCCCCCCCTTTATACCACCATAGCCAAAGAAGCTCCCTCCTCCATAGCCACGGTAGGAGGAGAGACTATGACAGTATTTGGTGAGGCGTTGGGGTCTAGGGCTGGTATTCCTCAGGGTCCAGGGTCCAGTGATCCCTAAGTCCTCCGAGTAGGAAGAAGGATCAGGCTTCAACCTGGAGGGCAAAGCTCCAGTCTTAGCCAGAGTCTGCATCACATGACGCACCTCCAGCTCAATGTGAGTCAGGGAGGAGAATGGGAATGACAGGAGCCTCAACAATAGGACTGGCATCAGGGAAGGGTGAGGAGGTATGACTGACACAGTTTGTGTCCATCTGTGGATCCAAGGGGCCCGACTGTCGCATCTGCTGGCCGGGAAGCAGTAGGGCCCCTCCTGTTCCCAAATGAGCACCACAGGAACAGGAGCCCAAATAGGAGGTGCATGTCTTCATGAAATACCAATCTGGTCTGGAGTCACTCCGTAAACTTGGCGAGGTGCGAAGCAGACCCAGTCTTTCTTTTTGTGGGAGTGATCCAAACGCCCTGACGACTTCGAAGAAGATAGAGGGATCCACAATTGATCTGGAAATCTTCCTCTAGACCAGCACTGAGACCTTGGGGTGTATGGTGCGGCAATTGACTTTGAAGTGGAAGAAATTAGGGAGGTTGTCGCAGATGTCTTGTTAAGGGATGATGGAGATGGTGGCGGCTGTGGGGTTGGAGAATTCTTTGACTATGGTAAAGAGCTCTTTGCAGTTGTTGGAGAGGTTTTCCAGACAGAGCCATGGCTGGTTTTCTTGCCTCGTTTTGTTAGCTGTGGTATTTCCGGAGCACACACTAAGTGTTTCTAATGGGAGTGTCCTGAATGGTTCTCCATTTCTCTCCAGCTGCTTGCAGAGTTGTTTGGCATTTGAGGTCTATGGTGTACCAGCTAGCTTGGAAGTAGGTTCCTGAGTGTCTGACATTCCTCAGGGGGCTAGGCTGTCTGCGCTGGTAGTGATCCAATTGTTGAAGTCTTTGATGTCAGCATGCAGGTCGCAGAGGAGGATAGGTTGGTGGGCACTGAGGGTGTTGGTCCAGCCTGTATCCTTTATCTTGTTCCAGCTGAATCTGAAGTTGGAGACAGTCTTGGCAAAGAGGGGTTGGGCTGCGTCAATTAAGACGTGGACAATGGAGTGGTCTGTCCAGGTGAGCGGAGTGAGTTGGCTAAATTTGACCTTGTTCCTGGCTTTATGGGGATCAAAGACGTGACCTGCATTGTGATTGGGGCCCCGGACAATATGGGGGAGTCATGGAATCTCAAGGCTCTCTAATAGGGCTGTTGAGTTGGGATCTTTTCAATCCTTGAGATGGAAGTTGAGGTCACCAAGCAAGATGAATTTGTTTGAGCTGATGGTGATAAAGTTTGTGAGGAGAGTGTTGAAGGGGGTGTGTGGGACGGGTGGTCGGTAAGTTAGGGTGCCTTTGAAGGAGGTGTGGTTGCCAGTTGGAAGTGCATGTGTTCCATGAAGGTTGCAACCTCAACCATAGAGGTGGTGCAGAGGCTGCCATTAAGTAGGTTCTGGGAGGGTGGGAGTGGGGTGGGTGGAGGGTGGGCTGAAGAGTGTGGAAAGGGAAGGGCACAGGATAAGGCATGTAAGGAGATTCAGGTAAGTAGCGGGGAGGCATGAACCCACAGGAGTATCAGGCTTAAAGGAAAGTAAGATACGAAAAAAAAGGAGCGGCACAAAGAGTGGAGAGTAAAAAAATGGCCGAGGAGGGAAAAGTGGGCACAGAGTGAAGGGTGAAAAACAGCAATAAAGAGAGTTAAGAGTGGAAAAATTGACAAAGAGGCCAAAGGGAGAGGGAATTGGAAAACAGGAACAAAGGATGAGAAAAGGACAGAGAATGGCAAGAGAAAGGAGCAGAGAGCGAGAGACAAGGACCGCAAGAACGAGGCAGACCTTGAGGCGGTTAGGCAGGGTCCGAAAGGGCCTAAGACTGGTAGGGGAACCAGTCCAGGTAAGAGGAAGCCGGGGCCTGGGCACCATTAACACCTGAACCAGTCTTCCCTTGAATAAAAAAAGAACTGTTTTTAATGCCAAGCAAATCCTCAGTTCCAAGAGGTTGATGTGGAGCTGAAACTCCGCTGCAAGAGTCCTCTGAACTCCTCCTCTCCAAAATGGCTGCCCCAACTCGGAAGTGACGCATCAGTCACTACTGTAAAGTTTGGGTGGGTAAGTGGGAGGGGATCTGCTGATGACCCAATCTTGTTTCGAGACCCACCACTACAGATCCCTCCGATATCAGAACCAGGTCAGAGAGATTTCCCCGATGCTGTGCCAACTCAACTTTATATTCCACTGAAGAGCCAGCATATGCCAACGGGCATGCTTTATCAGCAGGAGGCTGGGAGACCCAGCAGCCTCAGTCAGTCTCACTTAACTCCAGGAGAGAGGCTGAAATAAGAGAATAACCACCTGAATATCCTGGACTCGCTCTTCTGTAGGATAGGCCCAAAACTGCACTGTTTTCAAAATAGCTCTGATGAAAGGGAGAGTCTGAGATGCAGTCAGGTGTGACTTTGGCACGTTGATAGTGAACCACACAATGCTTTAGGTCTGCCGTAGCCTGGAGGTGGGAGACAACATCCTGGGGTGACCTCTCCAACAGCCAGTCGTTGAAGTAGAAGACTGGAACCCCTGAGCTCCGTAGATGTGCTGCAACCACCGCTGTCATGTTAAACACTTGAGGGGCGCTGGTAAGGCCATTGGGGTGCGCAGGAAGCTGAATCCTGCAAGTCCAGGGCTAACATTCAGCCTCCAGGGTGGGGTGCAGATAGAACATGAGCCAAAGTGAGCATCTTGAATTTTTTCTCTCTCGGGAATTAATTAGGAGGGTGTATATCTAGGATAGGACTGAGGCCTCCATCCCTTCTCTGCACTACAAAGTGACGGGAGTAGCAACCTCAACCTGCTTCTGAAATTGGAACCCTCTCAATGAAAACCTTGGCCAGACAAACTTTTTTTCTGCCGCATGAGTGAAAGGTTGCCCTCCTGCTGATCAAACGACAGTGGAAAGGTGGCAGGTTCTGCTGAAAAGATAGGGAGCAACTTTGTTGGACAAGTTAAAGAACACATTTGTCCAATGTGATCTTTCATCACTGGGGCGTATGGTGGCGAATACTTCGTCCAACCAGGTGCCTGTGATTTCGTGAGGGCACTTTAAAGAGACTTTTAGGCTGCAGCTGATAGGCTGCATTGGTGGTGGTTGAGGGAGGGGAGTAGTTTGGATAGACATTTGGCCTTGGTTCCCAAAAAGCTTGTAGGAGCTGTGCCTGCGGCCAGAGGACTAAGGTGCCTGGTGGCCAGTGGGAAAAGGAAACAGCTAATTGCCCTTACTGTAGCCACAAAAGGGGCGAGAGGTAGAACGTGGTTACTGTAACAGGGCAATGGTGAGCTCAATGACCTAGCAGCGGCCCTACTATTCCTGAAGAGTTCAAACACTGTTGCAAAAAAGGTTAGCGCCATCGAAGGGCATGAGGGATCCCACGAAAAGCAACTAATCAGACAGGCAGGAAATTGGAAGCCCACTGTAAAGGAATGCCGCTGTCCAGCAAGTCTGTCATTTCCAATCTGGATCTGATGGTTAAATTTGCTGCAACTCTGCCATCAGCAACAGCTTGAGAGTATGGCTCCGGCCTCCTCCAAGACCATAGGCAGCACTTGCACAACTCTCACATACAGTACAGGAACATCAGCCCAATAAGCACATGGTTTCCACAGATCGCAGTGAAAGGCCGTTGGAAGAAAAAGTTGTTTTTCCTAATTTATCCATCAGCTTGGATGCCAGATCTGATGCTGTGATAGG